>NC_088363.1:73062421-73099921 GCF_034508935.2 Berghia stephanieae
ACTATTAAATTCAAGCAAAAAAAAAAAAAATAAATAAATTTTTAAATCGCATTCATATTACAACTCTGCTCCAATCCTGTTAAATTATTATTCTATTAATGACCCACTTCCTCAATCTCATATTATGTTAGAATTAAACACAAGTTGAGAGGGGGATTTAAATCTGAAACAAACAAAAAAATAGGACAGTCTTTTGCTATTTACGAAATTATAAAATTTCAATAAAACAAATGAACTTAACCTCATTGTCATATTTTGGCAAAAGAAGCTTCTAATGGTTCCATACTACTCCCAAACTTTTCTAAATAATATAACTTAATCATTGAACACATTATCGAATGCATTTATTAAAAGATTAATTTACCCAGCTCATATGTTAAATGCGCTTGAAGTATCTCGATTAAAATGGTCAAGAGACGGGTGCAAGATGGCGGCTCATTGATTTCTCAAGGATTTTGTGATCAGATTATTCGAAGTTAACAAATTTTTAGAGGAGAAATTCAGTGAAATTCTTAAAATATTTTATCTGTGTGATATAAATTTATAGTTTTAATCATTTTGAAGTGAAAATGTCAAAGAATAAGAATAAAAAAGTCAATGGAAAGACTTCTGAAACTGAGGTTGTAAACACCCAAAATGGCGGAAAAAACAAATCATCGAAAAATGTTACTATTGAAGTTGATGAGTGCAAAGTATGTCACCAAGAGTTCAGTGATCCAAACCATGAAATGATTATTTGTGACAGATGTGATTGCTATGTTTGCAGAGTTTGTAGTGAAATAACAATAGAACAATATGCCCTCTTGATAGATGATTCCTGCAAGTTTCACTGGTTTTGTGAGGAGTGCGAGCGACCAGCTATGTCAGCAGTCAAAAAGATAAATTAATAGAACAGAAATGCAATGAAATCCTGGATGATTTTAAAAGGAATGTTCTAGAAGATTTGAAGTCCCAAATTTTAAATCTCAGGGAAGAAATTGATACTTTGAAAAGAGATAAGAGTGTCCCACGAAAACCAACAGCAAATGCCCAACAAAGTTATGCAGAAGAGGTTAGAAAAGACTTAGCTAGCCAAGTGACAGCAGAGAGTGCAAAGGAACTAGCAGAAAGAGATAGGAGGAAGAATAATATTGTCTTTTTCGGTATCCCAGAGAGCAGTGCTGAGGAACTAGACCAGCGTATTAGAGATGATAAGACCTTTCTCATCTCGCTTTGTAAAGAAACTTTAGACACTGATGTTGACATATCAACCTGTAAGCGCCTACACTCCAAAGCCCCTGGTACAAGACCTCTTCTGATATCAATTAAGAATGAGGAGCAGGCTTCTGGAGTTCTGAGAAATGGTCGTAAACTCCGCCAATCAGAAATACATAAAAATATTTTTTAAAAAAAGGATTACACCCCTTTAGAAAGGGAAGAGATGAGGAAATTGGTAGAGATGAGAGACAAAAAAAGGGAAGAGACAATACAGAAAGGGGGAGAGGAGAAGTGGACAATATGGAGGGGGAAAGTTGTAGATTCCAATCGAAGACAGGGCAGGCCAGCAGACAGAAAGAGAGAGGAGGAGGAAAGAAAATAACCAACGATTTTTGTTCTAATGTACAGAATGTTTTTAACCCCCATCAGACGGTCAGTTTTAAGTGCTTGTACAAAAAATTAGACCGTCATCGTACGGACATTTTAAAGTGCTTTTATACAAATTCAGATTCTTTTATCAACAAGAGAGATGAACTTTTATTAACGATTGATGCTGAGAGTGTTGATGTTATAAGTATAACTGAAGTGTTACCTAAAAATCAGCAAAGAGGTAAAATCGAGCCGGTAGAACTTCAGATTCCAGGCTTTGATTGTTTTCACAATATTCAGGATAAAAGTTGTCATCGTGGTGTAGCCATATGGGTTCGTTCAAAGCTAAATGCTCAACCAGTCAAGTTGTCAGACAACTTGTCATCATCCAAAGAATCCGTTTGGTGTGAAATAACACTTAGAGACAATGATAGGATGTTAGTTGGCTCGGTTTATCGTTCACCGAATAGCTCTTTTGAAAACAATGATCAGATTAATGAACTTTTAGTTAAAATGACAGAAGGCAAATCACATGTTCTAGTTACGGGAGATTTCAACTTTCCTGAAGTAGACTGGGCAAACGAGTTATCCCCCAAGGACTCAGATCACTCTGCTTCTAAATTCATGGAAGCTGTCAGGGATTCATTCTTAACACAGCACGTTAAGCAACCAACTCACTACCGTTCAGAGCAAACCCCAAATATTTTGGACCTGGTTTTTACAAATGAACATTCAATGATTGACTCAATAAGACATGAGGCTCCACTAGGCAAGAGTCACCACCAGGTTTTATATTTTGACTTTAGATGTTACACAAAGAAATGTTACTCGAACGAACCCCGCTACTGTTTCGATAAAGGCGACTACAAACAGCTTTCTGAATTAGTCTCAGCTGCAGACCTAACACAAAAAATAATAAACCTGTCTGTACTCGATGCATGGACTATTATCAAATCTGAAGTTATGTCTGCAGTGGACATCAGCGTACCAAAAGTTAAAAGTAGTTCAGACAGAACTTCACCTCGGTGGATCAATCCTACAGTCTTGGCAAAACTCAAGAAAAAGAAGCAAGCTTACAAAAAGTACTTAGAAACTAGAGAGGGTGCAGACTATATTAATTACACGAGGGCCAGAAATCAAGCCAAAAGCTCATGCAGAATTGCTGTAAAGGACTATGAGAGATCTATTTCTCGTATGGCTAAAGTGAACCCGAAAAAGTTTTTTGCATATGCTAGAACAAAAACGAAGACTAAAGACGGTATTGCGGATTTGTATGATGATCATAAGACAGCCTCATCTAACATTGACAAAGCCATATATTCTTAACAAGTTCTTTAGCAGTGTATTCACCAACGAGGATCTTACTAATATACCTACATGTGAAAGAAAAAGTGTAAACAACATACTATCAGATATAGAATTCGACAAAGACACTGTAAAGAAGAAACTAGACAAACTCAATATGAACAAGTCCCCAGGACCTGACATGTTCCACCCCCGCGTATTATGTCAGTTGTCAGAAGAACTCTCCGAACCATTAGCGTTACTGTTCCAAAAATCACTTGACTCAGGAACTCTTCCACCCGATTGGAAAGAAGCACAAGTTACACCGTTATTCAAGAAAGGAGACAAGAGTAATCCGGGCAATTATCGACCAGTTAGCCTCACCTCAGTGGTTTGCAAAATAATGGAGAGCATTATTAGAGACTATGTCATAACTCACCTAAAGAACAACAAGTTACTGTCTGAATGCCAACATGGCTTTGTTTCTGGCAGGTCATGTTCAACTAACCTCCTAAAGACTTTAAATGATTGGACAGAGTTTCTCGACCAAGGATCTTCGGTTGACGCAATCTACTTAGATTTTGCTAAAGCTTTTGATTCTGTTCCCCATCAAAGACTCTTAAACAAACTGGAAGCTCATGGTGTTCAAGGAAATACTCTAAGCTGGATTAAGCATTTTCTAGTAGGCAGGAAACAGAGAGTTAGCGTGCAAGGCACAGTGTCAAATTGGACAGAAGTTCTTAGTGGAGTGCCACAAGGCAGCGTCTTAGGTCCAACTCTTTTCGTAATCTTCATTAATGATTTACCAAGTATTTTGTCTAGCCAATGTTCAAAGTATGCCGATGATACTAAAGTATACAGAAAGGTAAACAATCTAGAAAATAGAGACAGTCTTCAGTTAGATATTGACAATCTAGTCAACTGGGCAGACGATTGGCAACTGAAGTTCAACGCTGGAAAATGCACAGTGCTACATCTTGGAACGAAAAACAAAATCTTTCACTACGATATGAGACAGCATCACTGTAGCGACAGAACAGCTCTGAATAAGTCAAAACTTGAGAAAGATTTGGGAGTACATGTTGATACTAAATTAAAATTCTCAAAGCATATAGAAACACAAGTTAACAAGGCAAACAGAATCCTTGGACTCATCAGAAGATCTTTTACCTATTTAGATGCAGCAACTATGAAAATACTATTTACTGCATTAGTCAGACCCCATCTCGAGTTCAGGAACTCAGTATGGTCACCACAATTTGAGAAAGATAAGAAACTTATTGAAGGCGTGCTTCGCAGAGCAACAAAAGTAATTCCTGGGTTGAAAGATAAGCAATATGAGGATAGACTGAAACGTATTGAAATTCCAAGCATGACATACAGACGAGTACGAGGTGATATGATTGAAACATACAAGTTTACACACAGTTTGTATCAAGTCGAGAGTAAACTTTTCGTGTTTGCAAACAATGGAACCAGAGGTCATAATTACAAGCTGCATAAACCAAGGTGTAACACATCGCTTAGGCAACACTACTTTAATCAACGTGTGATCGACCGCTGGAACAGTCTCCCTGAAACGGTGACCAATGCTCCAAGTGTCAACGCCTTCAAAAATAGCTTAGATAGCCACTTAGCAGATTACATGTTTAGCATAGTTGAACCGCCCATTAAGATCCCATCAAAGGGTTAGACGTATATACAGGTCAAAAGATCTGTTAGGGTTAGGGCCTTCAATTTATCAAAAAGTTTATATATTATAGATACAGGTCAAAAGATCTGTTAGGGCTTTTTATTGACTTTTATCTCGATGAACTGAATGCCAAGATCAGCAAAGGCACAAAACGCCTAATACACTGGAAAACTATACTATACTACTATACTAAAAAAATATCACGGAATCATGTATCCAAAATATTTAGAATTGAAAAGGATACAAACGGTATTCAATTATACACAGAAGCCGAACACAACAAAAAAAGTAAAAAGTGTAACTAAATAAAAGAAAAAAATAATGAAAACAATTAAGATCATACAAAAAGACAAAAGCAAACTACTACTACTACTACTACTACTATCACTACTACTACTATTACTACTACTACTACTACTACTACTGCTACTAATAATAATAATAGTACCAAAGTATTCATTTAAAATCATGGCTTCGACGTGAAACAGGTTATTTGCAATATAAAACTACTCCCCCAAATATCCACTCTTGCCCAAAAAGGACCCTGCTCAAAAGCATACTTATGTTTCTAACCAGTCATAAAAAACCTAAATGGAAAAAAAACACTAACAAACCCCCCCCCCCCCCCAAAAACAAAACAAAACAACAAAACAAAACAAAAAAACAACAAAAAAAAACAAAAAAAAAAACAGGGTAAGCAAGTAAAAGCAACATTTGGTGAATGAACTTGGATTTGGGTTAGAGATATATGTGCCAAGGTTTTAACAAGATATGTTGCCATTCACAAGACGCAGGAAGTTGAAATAAGATGGTTGCAATCGATAAGGGTATTTACCATTAACATCTGGCACCATTCTGTCTGGCCCGACGTCATAAGGACGGGACCGCCACCAAATTTCACAGACTGAGCACAGGTGTCAAAATATGACATCTAAATCTAATTTGCCAAATACAAAGGATTACTATAATCATTATCAATATCATCGTTAGAATTATAAGAACTGAAAAAATATTGAAAAAGAGAAAAAATCATTTTAATTTTAGAAAAACAGAAGATAAATTCATACGGGAAGTGAAATTAAAGCCAATTAATCTGCATTTAGTTTGTTGTAATGTGAAAATGGAAGTAATAGAACTTACTTTATTAATATGATTTCTCCTAGGTTTTCTACTCAAGGTGGAAAAACGTAGAGATCTATTAATGGCATCTCTTGATAGTCTGTAGCAATTTCGCCTTCGACCGTAAAAATGCTGAAAAATTTAAAAGTAGAAAACATTAACACCTTTAGAAAGTATATCTACATCCTTATAAATAGCATTCGGATCAAAATTTTAATTACTTATTTCTTTTGTCCCTTTGAAAGAGGAAAAAGTAAAAACATGAAAGATAAACTTAATAAAGATGTCCCTAACTTCCCCTTCAGTTTTTACTCTTTTCCCCACTTTAGCATAAAACTTATGAAAGATCTAATTTAAAAAAAAATCAATTTCCTTCTCAAACTAACACACTCTCATTCAACTTCAACTTCAAGCCGGTATAGGAAAATGTGTCCATTATTTAAACGTTCTTATAGTTCTAAAAAATGATAATTTTTACTCCATTTGCTTTCTGAGAAATACACTCAGGAATTAACTCGAATTAAGAATCAAATACATTCTAATTTAAAATTTAGAAAGCTTGTAATTACAGTCAGTGTAACCAGTAACTAACCAGAGAATCACTTTAAAAAACCACTCTCAGGGAAATCACATTATAATGATCTTCAAATTTTAAAGCAAGGCCCTCACCCATGAAAGTCGCCTGTACATTTCCTTTTTCCATGACCTATCATTGGGTGGACTAAATTTCAAAAGTCTGAGCGTGAAAAACACCATTTTAGTTTTAGTTTGTAACAAAATAAAAAGGTCAATCACAACTTCTTTATTAGGAGCACTTCTTTCACTTTCGTTTTCTAACTGTAACCCACCTACTTCCTGCAAGGAAGGATTTGTTTTAAACAGCAAAAATAGTTTTCGCCCTCTGTTTTCTGAGTTTTTTTATCGAAAATTTCCAAAGTTCCAATATTTGAATAAAAGTATGAAACCTAGACACATTGAAATATTTTGTCTATTTATATAGAATATATTTTTACTGAAACTAATACAAGGAAAAAGAATCTCGACTTTAACAATTTCCAAATTGGCAGCCGTAATTGCTGTGAAGGTCAAGGCCCTTGATGAAGGTAGATAACTCCCATAGATACCTTTCGCAAAATAAACAAAGTCACATGACACCACTGACCGCATAAGGAAATAAAGCCGACAGCCTCGATCAAGCCCAACGCGTCTTTTCCCGATTGTTGCGCAAAATTATTTGTCTAGTCTAGTGGTGGGGCCTTTCGGATTACCTCTTGCTGCTTGATACTACATAAAGTTAAACTCGTTCCATCCCCTATATGACCATGAATATTGTTTCTCTTACGATCATTTTTGTTCCATTGGTCTGTGTGAATCTTGTGGATTCACTGGTGGTACCAACAAATGTTCAGAAGATATTACGTGTTGGCGTTGGCATCAATCAACAGAACCTCGAAGAAATTCGAAATAGTCTGCCAGACTCAAGCGCAAATTCATGGCTAAGTCACCACAGAATCGTTGAATACTTCAAAAACCTTGATGGGACTGCTAAGGCAAAGGTAACCGTAACCTACTCCACTTTCTTACTCTAGAAGCTAGAATAACTAACTGACTGTCACCTGAATAACCGTCACATACTATGGAATGCATTATTATTAGATCTGAATTTGGAAAGTTTTAATCGTATTTATTATATAACAATTTTGTGGACATGGCGCGTCTTTTGATTTTAAGTGGATTGGCTCTAGTCAAAACCTACCTCCACTTTGATAAAGAGTGTCTCGCAGCATGTCTAGTACTAGTACTACTAGTAGATATAATTTAATCATGGATGATAAGCAACAAGCTTAAATTCAACAAAACAGCTGATTGGGGAGGCTTTCCGAAAGCTCCTACCCTACTCCTACATCCCCAGTATTCTTGTTTTTTAATAATGTTCTAGTAGGGGCCAGGGGGTTTGGGAGGAGGGAAACAAGAAACTATTTTTTTTAGTCTCCCCCCCCCCTCCCAAACCCCCTACTACTAGTACTAGAACATTATAAAAACAAGTTTCCCCCCTCTCAAGCCCCCTGCCCCCTGCTAGAACAAAAATACTGGGGATGTAGGAGTAGGAGCTTCCAGAAGGCCTCCCGTTGATTGTATTCAGAAAGTAAGGGAAGAATATACTCATTGACCAATTGTCCTTCAGCGAATCAGTTATTAAAATTCCAATGGCGTTGGAAACCTTGATTTCTGTTTAACACTCATCTAGACACGCACACACACATAATAAAAATAAAGTGCTGTCAGGCGGTTCATATCGCTCTTCAAATGACAGAATACGAGATCACAATGATGACAAAACATATAAAAATAAAATACTTTTCCATGCCCTTGTTACCAACCGCTTGGATTATTGTAACTCTCTGCTGTACAGCCTACCAAAAACATTGGTAAACAGACTACAGTTGATGCAAAACAAAGCTGCTCGCATAGTTACAAAGACAAAGCCCTGGGATCATATTCATATAACACCTGTCCTTTAGTCAATACACTGGCTTCCAATAGAGAAAAGAATCCAATACAAGATCTTAAATTTGCCTTCACCAAACATCACCTGAATGCCTTGTGAGGGAATATAAACCAACTCAATTTCTGCGATCCGCCAGCTCTTTGCTTATGGATAAAAACATCCCAAGAAAAAAGTTTGCTGAGACAGGTTTTAATTTGCATTTTTGGCTCCAATCGTATGGAATTCTTTACCACTAAAAACCTGACAATGTGAAAGTCTACCAGACTTCATCTAAAAATCTTTTTCATTCTGTCTATCGTGATTCTAGTTGAACTTCGAATAAGATACATATGTGTGGGACCATTGTGGTGATTTTGTAGTCGAATGAATGAATCTGTAAAGCACCTCTAAGCACTATTTGTGAATACCGGCAATATATCAAATATTATTAATGATATATATGATTTAGTATTTACATCAAACAACATTGGGTAACTCATCTTGTATAGTTATAATGATTTTGATTGACTACTTTATTTCAGCTTTGGTAACTTTTTTTTTCAGCTCACATTTGCTCCAAAGCTTCTTCATTCCTTCAAGTGGAAGAAATGTGACAGCAGTCCGTCACTCCTCAATGTTTCAAGCCTGAGTATCGGCCCTGATCCTCTTCAGTTCCCTGGGACTGTATATCTCCAATTTGCTGGCACTTTGAAAGAGAATATTGATGCTCCGCTTAAGGTGCGAAATGATTATCATGCTTGTATTTTTACCTTTTATTATATTGTTGCTTCTGTTTACTTAATACTTGGTCCTTCTTGTCAGAGATTGAAGGGTGCCGTTCTCATAGCAGACCTACCGCTCTACCACCACACATTTCTGTTCTCATAGCAGATCTATTTCCTCTCTGCGTTTATACAGGCTTGAGACTGTCCATAGCCACATTAATAATGTTTGGGTGTCTTAACAAGGACAGAATTCAGTTTAAAGTTAAACGACAAGCAATGCGTATCAATTAAAGGTTCAGTCTTGAAAGTTGGAAAACATCACACAACTCGATATATCTATCCACTATTGTTTTCTCTTGACAGCGTAGCGACGAGGCAAAAAAAGGTAGGCCCCCATCTGTCAATCACAAATACAGGTTGATCCAACTCTGACAATCGCAAAGACAGTTAGACCACTTGAAATATGGTAGGTCTGTTACAAGAATGGCGCCGGTCAAAGTTTGCTAGATTGCTGGTGATTTAGGACATTTTTTTTTTGTCAGATATGAATTTAAGCACCACTAGCATATGTCATAATCATCATAACTTCTAATCCTACCACCACATCATATCATTATCACTATTGCCACCATAACATCATAATCAATCAACACTATTAGCAACACTCCATAATTATTACTTGTATGGTCATTAGGTATGCATTGATTGGTCTCTGGATTAGTGAGAGTAGGCTCTAAATCCTTCAGACTAGGTGATCTTTGCCATCTTTGATAGAGCCTTTAATTACTTTTAAACAAATTTTGGTTTCAATCAGAATGGTTAAATCTGATAACAGGGTAGTTTTCAATAATTGTTCAGACATGGGACTAAATTTACTTTAGTGATGTACAAAAATTAAAAACTAAGAAAGGTATGAAGGGTAATGTATTTATAACATATTTCGATTTAAGTGAGTTGCAACCAATTACAATTTTGTGCAGTTTGCCTTGATTGAAATTGTTTTTTATTTTCATGATTTCACCGCTTTTTACCCCCCTTTAATGCCTTGTTTTTAATAGGTGGATGTGACTCTAAAGAAGGAGCTTACTGAAGCCTTTTGGATTACAGTTCCATGTGTTGATGGAATTGGATCTTGTAGCTACGATGACATATGTGAACAATTGGAGGAGGCTCAGTGTCCCAAGCCATTTGTCAAATATGGTATGCCTTGCAAGTGTCCTTTTCAAAAGGTAAGTTTGTCTTGTTTGGTATTTAGTTGCTTTCAAGCATTTGACGAGAGAAAATCTGCTTTGTAGAGTGCTCTATATCTTATAATGAAAGATATCTTATTTGATTTTTCTCTTTCTTTTTCTCCCCCCTTTTAAAAAAAATTTGTTTTTTTCTATCTGAAATGCAATTTGTTTAGCTTGCTCATATTTTAATTTTAGACTTTGATGTTTGTAATGACAATTACAGAATAGATAAATGGATGATCCACTTATAGTAATGGATGGATGGATATGATTGCAGCATACTTAGATTTATATTTTAGTATGTGAGAGCTTAGACATCCCTATATCTGTTTTTATTTTCTAAACTAAACTTTGACTGGGGTCCTTAGTTTGGAGAGAAACAGTGAAATAAGATTCTGTTTATTCAATGGAAATTAGTCTTGAGAAAAGAATGACATAACGCGGGAGACCCTTGAAAAGTGAGCAATAAGGACTAAATTTCTTGCTCAGGGAAAAAAAAAACAAGATGTCACCGGGGAAGCTTGAGCCTGGGACCTATGGGTGTTACATTAATTCCGTGCCTTATCCACTCAGCCATCTGTACCCTTTTTCCTTTTTTTTCGTGAGATATTTTATTCCTTGTAGAGGGTGAGTCAAAAAGTAATGGGACAAATTTCCTACTGAGTTCATTACTTTTCATGTGACGTCATGTTTGACTCAATTAAACTTATTCATGTACTTTTTAAACGAAAAGTTAAAACTTTTAATTCTGTAAAATTTTGACAAAGTGATGACAGTTCAAAATGGCTGCCCCCATGGATGTCCATCGGCAACTGAAAGTTGTCATTGAATTTTTTGTTTTCAAAGAAGAAACGCACTGGTTAAGTCTATAAAACTCAGGCACCTGAGTGGAAGAGATTCGTTGGAATGGCGACACCCCTCATCCCCAAAGACCAAAATCTTCAAAGCTGATAAATCAGCTGGGAAAATTATGCCAACAGTGTTTTAGGACATTAGAGGTGTAATCTTCGTTGATTTCCTACCACAGGTAGCCACTGTCAACTCTGAATGTTGCAAATAGTTCTTGAACAGAGCTGCCAAGTGTCACGGAAATACTTTCTGATTAGTCCCATCAAGGTGTATGCAGTTGATGTCCGATAATATTATATTTTAAGAGGGTCAATGACCGATGTATTATTATATCCTGTTATTGGAAGAGGCGGAGACTATGTTGAGAAGTAGCATTCTACTTGGCTAATGCCAAGCTTTAATTTGAGGTATAATGCATGGTATTGATTCAATTTGTAATTTAAAGTAATATGCAGAGTCCCATTTCTTTCTGACTCACCCTCGTATATCATCTCTATGGTATATTCTGTTTTTTAGTTTTTGAAATTTTGTAAGCATTTGAGTGCATCACTACCCAGCAGGATTATGTGCATGTTTCTGGATGGGATTTTAGGTTTATTGATAAATTACATGTGTGTACTGGTTGTTCCAATTTGAACTTGTCCCCTTTGTCTTCCATTTTCTTGGGTGCTTTCAAGTGTAGATATACCATCTTATGACCAACACATTGTTTTTCTTTTTACTGGAGCAGAAATTACCCGATCGCGTTCTAAACATCGTAAATCCTGTTAACATAAATGAACTATACCACTCCCATAAGGTCATCATCACCACCACCATTTCAGCATGATTATCATTACCGTTATCACCCAAATTACCACACCACAACGTTATTCCTACAACCATTGCCATCACTGCACATTAAAAAAATTCTTTTGCATTCTTATTGTCCATTTATTTGATCACAAGGTGAAAATGATATTTTTTTTTTTGTAATGAATCAAAGGTGGGTGTCAATGGAACAATTTTACATACAGCATTTATAAATAATACTGTTTAATATGCTTTATGACGAGCTTAAAAAGTCTAAGTCTTTGATGACAGTAAATTAAGGGGAGTAAAAATGACTCTTATAAAAGATACAAAACAAAGTAAACAACGTTTTGACCTTTGGCCTTCTTCAGGTAAACAAGAAAAGGAAATATGTTATGCTACATTGGCATTTTAGATAATAATGTGTGTGTGTTTGTGCATGCAAGAGAAAAAGAGCAACAATGAGATGAAATGTAAACCAAGATCAAAGCTATATAAATCAATCATAGATGGGGGGGGGGGGTGTTATTAAAGAATGCTAGACGGCCGTAGTATAATTATTGACCTGTTACCTGCCATGTTAAGATATAGGATAAATTATTTTTTTTTAAGTTGAGGGGGGGGGGGGGGGGGGGGGAGCAGAGGAAGAGTGTGTTTCAAAGTTATCTTTAAAATAAAGGTAAGACTAGGCTGACCTAACTGGGTAAAAGAGATAGGTTTAAATAGGTAAAATAAAAAAAAAAATATATTTGAGAAGAAAAAAAAAACCCAAAAAATTATTAAATAAATTTCTTAACCCGGTTGGTCGGGGTCAATGATAACACTATTGCCGTCTAGTATTCTTTAATAACAACTCTCTTCTGCCTCCATTCCCCTTATCTTATGATTGATTTATATAGTTTTGATCTTGGTTTACATTCATCTTATTACAACTTCATTTCACTCTCTCTCTCTCTCTCTCTCTCTCTCTCTCTCTCTCTCTCTCTCTCTCTCTCTCTCTCTCTCTCTCTCTCTCTCTCTCTCTCTCGCCTTCCTTTGTACACTCACGCTCACACATTTTTACCTATAGTATTTTAACTCTAACGTCGATGTAATATAACATATTATTTTTTCTTGTTTACCTAAAGAATGCAAGGCCGAAACGTGGTTTACTTTGTATATTTTATAAGAGTCATTTTTACTCCCTTCATTTTCTATACGTTTTATTGACTCATTTAGGCACCTCTAGACTTTGATGACAGCATTTCTAGATAAGAAAGTACTCGTATCTTAATGCTGCAGCAGTTGTTTAAGAAGGATTAAAGAATGTGCGATTTTAGATTTTTATATATGATTTTGTATCTTTTGTTTTTCAATGTTGTCACCAAGCGCTCTTTTAGTTGGTATCGATTAATTGATTAAACCAAGTTTTTCTATTCTTTACTCATTAATTTGCTTCCTTTTCCCAACAGGGTTCTTACAAGATGTTGAGATCAGGGTTTAAAGCCAAAATTCACGACATCCCTGGTGGCAATTATTACTTTAAAACCACCGTCAGCTATGATGGAAAATCAGTAATGTGTGTTGAGATTAACTTCTCTATTAAGGAGAGCTGAAAGGTTAGAAAATATTACTTAAGTAAATTATATAATCCTGTCTTTTACAAAATAGAAGCACTGTGCTTTTAAAGCAATGGTTTGTCAGTTTGTGTGACCTTCAAAGGAGAAAAATTTGACATGGTATTCAGGCTTTCTCCTTTAATTCAAAATATTAGTGAAGCGAGCTGGCCTTAGACATACTACCTAAACAAATGAGATATTGCATTATCGTGTGTGATACTTGTAGAATACAAGATGATATGAGTAAATATGCATTTTTATGTTGCACATTTCCATGGTTTGCTCATTGCGCTTAACGATTATTCAATTATTCAGACAGCAAGCCACCTGGAACAAAATGTTCATTTCTCAGCAATGGATCTACTAGCGCGAAAATTTGGAACAACTATGACTTATTGGCTCCAACTTCAGAATAATACATACACCTAAAATTCAAGAAAATGTTAAAGACATATAAACCTGTTTGTGGCAGATTCGTAGTTATTAAAGCTAGGTATATTGTTCTTCATGACAACTACAATATTATAAAATGTCAAGTGGACAGGTCTGGATTGATTAAAGCTCCTTATGTAGTACCACTCTTACAATATTTATCACTTTTTGTAGCCAATCATTTGGGTACTCGTTCATTCAAATTGTTGTCATCCCGTACTTTGCTCTTTTTAGTCAAATTTCGCTCTCATGGTAAGTCAGACCTTTAATTCTAAATAAAATGCCGGCAATATGAATCATGCTTTCCTTAATTTGGGAGTAGAATGGCAAAATCACAGACACCCAACTGATTTGTTTCATTTCACGCATTTGTATGAATTGCTTTGTAATTGTACAACTTAGTTTAGTATAAGTAATAGAGAGACTTTCACTCTGCTCCATTTATTTCCCCCCCCCCCCCCCCCCCCTTCTTACCCAAGCAGTACAATTGGAGCCTAATTCCATTTTATTCACAGCAAATTGCTTGTTAGATATCTTGTTTATCCTAGCAATTTTACAATGACTATTACTGTCTATAATCAGGTATTCATTTCAGCCTCACTCGGATGAGGAAATTAGTGAAACAGTGCCATAACCAAGGAATTAACACAGGGCCAAAAATGCAATCCTCATCACTCGTGTTGTTACAAACATTTGGTCCACATTGCTTGATTTGTTACAAAATAAGACAATGACAATAATACCAAGTCGTCGTCACTTATAAAATGGTCCCATTTGGTGTGATAAAATGCCAAAACATGTACATGAATCATTTTTTTAGAAAATCATCATGAACCTTTAGTTAAACACATTATGTGATGTTTGAGTATAAGTAGTGTGTGGTGTAGGTGTAAAGCGCTATACAGCTGCTCGTGCTATTTACTTATTTATTTATTATTTCTCCTTCACATATTTCTTAACTTTCTTTCTTTTCGTTTTGTTTTTTGACATTTAATTCAGTTGTTTTTTTTTTCTTTTTTCTTTTCTGTTTGTATTTCAGGTGCTGGTTTCCGAGACACACTAACCTCCTTACATTATCTATTCTATTGCATTTTTTATATGAATTTTTACATTTTTTATTGCTTGCACCTTTTTTTTTCTTTCATTTTTCATTTTAAAAAAGGATGTCAAAATGCATTTTTGAACTTATAGACATATGATCTGAGATATTTAGCTGTTCACAATTGTTTTCTCCCTCATGAATTTTTTTAATAAGTCATGTACATAACAGTTTTAAAGTATTTTTCTTCCATTTCATACTTTTAAAAAATAGATTATATGGTTTACTTTTTGCTAGTATTGATTTCTTTTAATAGATTCCCATATATTTCCATTTACAATTGTTGCAATGTATTTTTCAAGTGTAATTAGATAATATAGATTAATCCTCTGCTAAACGAGGAGGGGAAGAGGATCACTCAAACATTACAAGATATTATTTATATCTTGCCATTTCTAGTCAGAGAATAGAGCAAATGATGCATTGGATGTATGTATCTTGCGTAAACTCATAACCTGGTAATAATTAAAGAATTTAATGTCAAAAGTCTAAGACTGCTTAAGAAAAAAAAAATCGTGAGTTGTATTCAATAGTTCAACCACTGGGATCATTTGTTTCCTTGAGCACTATTAAAGACACTTCACTTTAAAGGCGATGCACTATTCTATATATGGGATCAAAGGGGAAGTCCTAGGGTCGGTCTATATGTAAACGAAGGCTACGCTTTGGTCCCATACATTTTCATCTCTATGCAATATCAGTAATTTAAATTAGGCATGGCTGTTAATGTCAGTTTGTTGAAATGGTTGAGTCTGCCAATAAATTGTATTTGTAACCAAATAAATGATGATAGAAATTAGCGCGACTTGAAAAAAAATTCAGCCTTACTGGTAAATGGTTAGATTGGAAACTTGTCTCTATTAGGTGTCATGTATGCTTCACAACAATAATGATCTAAAAGATGCATGATCTGTAAGTTATATATATATATTTTAAATGTATTTTTGTAATTATTTAACATTTTGTAATGGCCTTGAATTATTTAAAACGCAAGTCAATCATGTATAGCAACCATTCCATTGCACTGGCTTTATTATTCTTTTAAAACATGCAATAAAGACGATTTTGTAGAATAAAATAAGCGATGTTTCTGCTGTTTATTTTATCGTTAAATTATATCCTTTAATAATATTTCTTTCACATATGTATTTCTAATGGTCTATTTTTGGTCTTTCTCAGGGTGTGCTTACTACTTCACTTTTGCATTGTTTTCTATCTTTCCTTATCTGATTTGCCCTTCGGTCTCAGTTCTTATTCCGGAATAAAAAATTTTCTAACCCTGGCTGGTGTACTTTAGCCACGAGGGGAAATGTCAAAATCCATAGTTCCTCAATTTTCCCCATCTCGGTTGTTTCGCCATGAGTAATAGCTTAAGTGGGTTTACTCCATTGCCAACGTTATGACAGTACAGTTTAATTTTCAATAACGGTAAAGTGAGATGAGATTTACTTTACAGCTATACAAAGTACAAATGTCGTGAAGGTGACGTATAGTATTGGGATCCTTCCCCCTGCCCTACGTAATCCTAATGTCGCATCCATTTTGTTGCTTAAAGAATGTCACTAATGTTGATAGTTCATTACACAAAAGAAGTCACAGTTTTAGGGGTAGAGGGCATTGATGCTGATCCAGTGGAGAAGTTGAACTCTGACCCATTATCGTTGTCGCCTGGGAATTCTTGTACATCATCTGTTGTGATGTCAGTCTCATTTGCCTCTCTTTCCTTGACCTGGATATCACTCAGAGAAGTCGTTTTTACATGGACTGCATGGCGTATTCTTTTCCATCGCCTAAGCACCATTCGTCTGATGTTAAAAAAAAAAATTATAAATGAATACATTGTAAAGATATTAGATAAGATAACAAGATTGAGCATTGATTTTAATACTTAGCGTTTGAAACATGGGGGGGGGGGGGGGGGGGGTGTTGATAGCTCATAAGTAGAGCGCAAAGAGATCGATCCCGGGTGCAGCCAAGATTTTTTTTTGACCCACCTAGCGTCTGTCAGATGTTGTGGAAAGTACTTTGGGATTGCTAGCACCCCAACCAAATGGTACTGAACAATTGCTGTTGTCCGTTTCAAGTTATCGTTATCACCTTGTCGTGGTGGGAGGGCTTGCGTATCTTGGACCTTCAATAAGAGAAAAAAAGAGAGAGATCAGACGAAGAGTAATCCATCGGCCCTCCAGGAATGGGGGTTGAGCGTAGGGCTAACAACCCACCTCATAAAAAGCAAACTGTTACAGAAACAGAAACCAGACGTAAATCCACAATCGGCGGCAGCAGAGAAGCGGACCAGAATGGTCAAAGCCGAAAGGACGCCCCCGACCAGATTAAGAGAAAGCGGGGAAGACTCAAAGAAACCTGGCGAAGGACCATGGAGAAAGAATTAAAGGAAGCAGGCCTGTCCTGGAACACGGCCACCGCAAAAGCAGCCGATCGCAAAAAAATGGAGATGTCTGGTGGATGCCCTATGTGCCTCAAGGCCCTAAGAGGATTAGGTCAGTCAGTCAGTTTCACGTTAGAAACTGGGATAAATTACGGCTCCATGGGCCTAATGGCTCTGAGGACTTTTTCGTTTTGAAACATGCTTACACTTCTATAAAATTCTTCACGACCTAATTAATGTTGTATATGAAACAACCTCCGTTGACATCTATAGAAGGATAGCGTCCTTTTTTATTCACCTGTATCTTCTTTTCAATTCACTCAAGCAAACGTCGAAACGCTGGTTTACGTACCTGAAATTTCTAAGATTGGCTTTCATGTATTTGGAATGTTTCTTCATGGTCTCCAAATCCATAATGATGAAAATAACAATGATAAAGATGATCACAGAAAAGATTGTGAGCCCAACAGCCCATGAACCAGGAGCTTCCTCTGGTTCTGGTTCAAATACGCTCCGCTTGAATTCACTGTTTGCTGGATGGGGGAGGGGAAGGTGTGAAGAAAACAGATCACAATATCTATTATAAGCATTCACCTTAATCAAGAGGCCAATTTTGGCCACATCGTTTATGACAAGGGGATAAAATGAATCGCATCATTATCAAATACTGCAGGACTATGATTCACGCGGACTGAGATAAACAGATTACAGTTCTTAGAGACTGGATGGGTCTTTTTGTCCTCTCTAAGTGGATAGGGAGATCACTCGCTGTGCATTCTAATTATATCTTCTTGTATCTTTTCCAATCTGCTTTCTGTCTTTTTCTTGGAATGAGATTACTTAGATTTGTCCTGGCTCGGGTCCTTTGCTGGGAGGAAAACAGTCAAATGCATAGTTTAAGGAATATGATACTTTCCCCTTGTAAATAATCTCTCTGTTGTCTACGAACATATATAAACTTAAGCATATGAGTGTGTTTCTCTAAGGGGCGGGGGTGGGGGGGGGGGGGGGTGTGGAGATAAGCTTATGTCTGGATGAGACTTTTAGGTGATCACAAAGTACACTGATAGTATGCTCTTGAAATCTACATAATCTGTTCCCTATTTGAACCAGTCCCCTGTATTTAACTTTTAGAATATTTGGCCATCCCATTTACTTCCTTTTTATTTGCGCTGAATTAACCCAAATGTGTTGCAATACCGTAAATCCCTTTAAAATAAAAACAAGTTCTTTGAAATGTAGAATTTCAATTGATTTTCGTAGTCTCTGGTGACGCTACATGTAATACTTCGTTTGCCGCAAATCCATTTGTCCTATAATAAAGGGTTACAATTGCTATTGTCCGATTCACGCTATAGAAACTGGGATAAACTCCGGCTCCAAGAGCCTAATGGGTCTGAATGACAAATACTTTAACTGCTACCCTTGGGATAATAACAAGAAATAAAGTGAGTAGAGAAATACCATAGGACAATAGAGAGTAAAAGCTTTTGCGGCCATGGGGAGTCGAATCCACGATACATACTCTTTGGATACGAAGCTATTACATTTTTTAAAAATTGAAAAATACTCTGTCAGATCTAACCGACACGGTCAACAAATCATTGCTGGGTGGACAGAAGGGTTATACTACTACTACAATTTATCGAAAGCACCCGGAACCGATACTTATTCCTTTACTTCTAAAGCAAGTATTCCTCTACTACTGAGCTACCACAACCCCTAAATGACCATACCAAGATAATTATATTCAAGGTAAGTTATCCACAAGAGGTCAAAATGATCAACATACCTTTTTATTATTATGCAAATAACCCATGTATATTCTATTTTTAGATACACTTTAGCTAGGATTGTGCAATTGTGATCATCTGAATATTTTTTAGTGGCCTACCATAAGCACCCACCTCCCTCTCTGCCTCGAGCAAAGTGTCCTGTCCTTCACAATTTGCATAGGAATGAAACTGGTCAAGTTACCCTAACCGCCTGGTTAAGGTTGAGTTGGATAGAGGTAATACAGTGTAATTAATTCTTTTGACCGTTTTGCACTTGTAGCTGACTTAGACCAACGGATTATAACATCATTGCTTAGACTTAGAAGGGTTTGTCTTTTCTTCTTTTCGGTTTCTTCAGTATAATAAACGCACACGAGTACACGATTGCTTGATACTCTACAGAAAGGTCTTAACTAAAGGCATAGTTTCCGCTATCTCTAAATAGGTTCAACAGCCAATATATATATTTTGAATGGATGAGGTAATTAGACCTCCCATTATGATAATGGGCTGGAGGTCACTTGCTGTGTCTTCTATTCCCCTCTATCTGTTTTCCGAGTTGCTTTCTGTCATTGTGTCTTGGAATGGGATTACTTGGTTTTGTCCTGCCCTGGCAGGAATTCTTGGCTGACAGGGAGGCAACCAAATGTAAAGTATTAGTTTTGGCAGATTATATTTTTTACCCTGTAGATCTGTTGTTTTTTTTTTTTTTTTGGTAATGAATTGAAATTATTTGAATATCATGTTTTGTAAACATTTGAGTGCATTCCTCGTGGTAGAGGTGTATGAAGGGGGTTGGGGGGGGGGGGGGTATCAGAAAATAATTCAGACATAATATAGGGAATCGATCCGGGTTTTTTGCCTTACAGTTGTAAATTTATGTTGCAATTTCCTATTCTTCGAAAGGGGTTTGGAAGAGCAATCGTCTTAGTTAAAAACTGACTAGTTTTGAATCCATGTGTGGTGTTGGTGGAGCCGAGGGGTCTGACACCTTTCTCCATCAGAAAAAAAATGGGTTTAAGTGAAGTCTTGGGGGACAGCTTTTTGGGTTAGAATAACGACTTACCCAACGGACAAATAGCAAAATCTACAGTTCATTTCAATTAAACACACACACACACACACACACACACACAAATAAGAAAAAGCAAACAAAAAATCAAAACACCGAGATATTCTCTTGCTCTATTCACATCGGGGCTTAAAATGAGTACTTGTTTACCTGTTCTTTTCAAAAAATTGGGTTGGGGATCAAAATTTTTGACATCGAGCACAGAATTACTGGCTAATCTAAAAATTATAAAACAAATTTCAAAGGTGTTGTTTGTTTGTTTTTCTTTTAAATTTAGGGTAACTCTGTGACCCGTTGACTAAAGTGATTTTTTATAAAATCCGCTAGGGCATAATGATTGGTCATTTGACTTTTTAATTTATAAAATCTGCTTGGGCATTATGATCGGTCATTTGACTTTTTAATTTATAAAATCCGTTAGGGCATTATGATCGGTCATTTGACTTTTTAATTTATAAAATCTGCTTGGGCATTATGATCGGTCATTTGACTTTTTAATTTATAAAATCTGCTTGGGCATTATGATCGGTCATTTGACTTTTTAATTTATAAAATCCGTTAGGGCATTATGATCGGTCATTTGACTTTTTAATTTATACAATCTGCTTGGGCATAATGATTGGTCATTTGACTTTTTAATTTATAAAATCTGCTTGGGCATTATGATCGGTCATTTAACGCCATCTGAACGCCCTGTTGCCAGATTCATTTGGGCGCACCTGCATACTTTTTTACCGGACGGATTTTGATCTTTGGTGTCTTAAAAGATTAGTCTCGATCTGTGTTAATTTTCACAATACAGTAGTATGTATAATGATTAAAATAGATGAGTACCTGTTCTTAGCAGCCTTTATTTCTCCGCAAACATTGCAGGTTCTCCATTGAGTTTTTATTTTTAAAAAGTAATACCAGCGTGCATCTCGATTTGATTGATGATTTCATATGGATCAATCGATCAAACGGGATTGATCTGATCTGATATAGATAACATTGTGTCATTCTCTGCCGTCAATTCATTAACTGATTACATAGTACGTACTACAGTGTTAAGCTACCTAAGCCAATTATACAATTATAGATTAACCTTTCTAAACCTGTAACCGCCTCCGGATTCAACTCCGTGTCATTATTTTACATTTTGACCATGACCGTATCCCTACCTGGTCTTTACCTCCTCTTCCCCCCCCCCCCCCCTCCCCCTCCCCAAGAAAAAACAACAAAACAAAAACGAAAGAAAACTACTAAATAGTATATAGCCATATGTTTATCCATAGCCTTATCCAAGGGTCTGTAGCTTTAAACGACCAGCTACGATGTACTACCATTTGGGTAGGATGCTGATCTAACGGGGAGTAATGTCTACAAGATCTAACAGACCAAGTTACAGGATCACTGTTTGGTGATCAGATGAAATTGTATGCAAAATGTTCCTTAAGATTAAGACGACTCGTACTCACGGACTTCATTTAGCTCGTGCTGTGAATCAAAGAGCGTATCAATACACCATAGGGACGCACGGTTTTCAGACATCATTATAATGAGCTCTCTTATCCTGCTCGCCCCCCAATCCTATTTTATTTTTGGACAGCTTGACTTTATTATATTTATTTATTCGATATTAACCGTATTTTTGTTATCATCTATTCCAGGCCCCGTACGCACGGAATATCGCAAATTCCTCCAAAGTTAAGAAATCTGGTGATGTGATTTTTTGCATGCGGGCTTATATTTTAAGTGACGTTACAAATTGTGAATACCGATAGTGATAGACCACTTTCTCTCAATGCCGAATTCCTGTGAGCTTTTCAACGTTTGCAATAAAATGTGGTAGAATGTTTACAGTAATGATGTGTTTACTCTCTTTCCCATGTAAAAAAATAATCATAACAAGTTGCATTCATTGGCGTAGCTTAGAAAATATTTTTGTTTTTTTCAAATAGTGTAATACTCGAGAAATTTATATTGTACTTCACGCCATTGAAAACAGGCTCATAGCGTTTTATAATTTATCTCTACCCTGGTGGACAACGCACATATAATACAATGGACAACACAAGCAGCCCAATAGGTGCTTATAATTTGTTTTTGGACAAAGACATTGATGCCAAAAAAAAAGGGGGTCCTCCAAATGTTTAACCCCCGTCTTCGATAGGACGAGGAGAAATGCCTTCCACAAAGATATAATCGCCGACGAACTGTGGAGCAAGATAACTCTTAAAGGTCGCTCAAGACATGTCACGAAAATCCACTGGCCACCTATCGAGTACTGTACATGTCTGCTCTTTTTGAATTATGTTTACTGACAAGGGGGGGGGGGGGGGGCTTAGAATGTAATAATGTGAAATATCACTGAATTTAAACTTCTTTACCATTTATGTTTTGTACGGTATAACCTTTCCGTTTAAAGGAACCGCATTTTTTTTTAATGCAAGAAATGAAAATTAAGTTGACATATTAATTAGACCTCTCCACTCTTGAGTCCCTGGTTGTGTGCTATCTGTTAAAAGTATTGCTATTCATCGCATGCGCGCTTCGTCTCTCTGGAGAAATACTTATAAGTTTTCAGTGTTATACTCCTCATTTTGACAATTTTT
Source organism: Berghia stephanieae (assembly GCF_034508935.2). Taxonomy (NCBI): domain Eukaryota; kingdom Metazoa; phylum Mollusca; class Gastropoda; order Nudibranchia; family Aeolidiidae; genus Berghia; species Berghia stephanieae. The sequence continues at coordinate 73,085,129 of NC_088363.1, forward strand.
GTATGTTTAATCCATATTATTATCAGTTTCCATGAATGTAGAAATCACAGCAGGAAGCTACGCCTCTGACTTTTAACTATTAATTGTAACAATTATTTGTTAAGTCAAGTGTGTACAAAATGAACAATTTACTATGTCATATTGAACCCAGGCAATGTTAGTGAGTAGTGCACATGAATCTCGTGAAAAGTATACCCCTGGCCAAGCATGCGAGGAGTTCAGTGATCGTAATCACAACATAGTTTATTGTGTATAATATTGCTATTGTAAACCATCCAAATGTTCACTCATCTCAGACCCTTCGTTAAAAAAATGTATTTATTAATCCAGAAATATGTACCGTAAAGAATAAAAATCCCAAAGTGTGGTACTGTAACCGATGCAAAAACATCCACAAAAAGTCATTAACAATTCAAGTGTTTGAGCAAATTATCAATAAAACCCATCAGAAGGTTGTTAAGATATCAACGTCAACGCGTGAACACGGGTTGTGGAACGGACTATAGATAGAATGCGCTTGGCCAAGGAGTTCACAACATTGCCATCCGGAAGGATAACGGACCAACACACAAACTCTGTGTAACCATGAACTTTTATAGTCTGGTTAATACAGTTTAGTGAGAACAACTCACAAACGCGGATGGCAAAAACAATAACAAAGGCCTGAGTGACGTCATCTGCATACTATCTATACATTTGACGTGACATTGCATCAACTGATGTCGTTCACAATTACTTAATTGTTGAAAACTTGTAATGACTTTTATTTTTAAATTGATTTAAAAATATATTGCACATCTCCAAGAAACGGCATGCTAACTCTTTGCAGGTGGGATACGATTAAATCATGGCTTGATATAATAATGATCGTTCATTTTCGCTAAGAGAGCCTTAACAATGGTCAGGCTTCATTGAAACCCGATTCAGGTAAACTTGATAACGTTGCATTTATAACTCGATGATTGATGAAAGAAATGATTACTTTTGGTTTCAAGAAAACCAACTCTCGCCGTTAAAGGTCAATGGTTTATGAAATCAGGATTTGCATCGTGGATGTCTTAGATTGAAGAGCTAGAGCTCAGCATCTCGCTGGTTCTCTTATGTCTCGTTCGTGGATGTCTCCCTTTTCTTGTTTTAAATACCTACCTCCGCATTTTGGTTCGCCTCCCTGCCATTGCTTGTCGGGTCCGCATTCTTGGATCCACTGGTCTGTGCCTTTGGCATTGTCGTCCTGGTAGAAACACTCATGAAATACTTTGGTCTGGTACAAAAAGGGTTCATGGTTGTCCACATCAATGATACCCCCTTCTAGCGTCCAAGATCGGGCACCAGCATACAAGGGAAGCTCGCTGCATATAACAGCTGTGGAAGTAGGAGAGTTCAATGTTGTATTATAATGATTTATTGGCCCAACGGGCTTAAAACTGCAGGTATTTGATACATCTTAACCTACCGATCGGTATTGCCATTGCATTTCAAACTTTTAGTCACTGTCAAAAAATAGATTATGAAAGTAAAATAAGAGAGTAATGCAAAAATAAAACACATTTTGTAACAAATAGTGCCACGCAGAGGTCAACTGAAACACAGAAAGAAATATATGCATGTTTATAGATTATACAAAAGCTTTTGAAAACGTCCATAGTGAAGAAATAATCATCTGTCTTGAGAGATCTAGGATAGGTGATAAAGATATAGGATTGATCACAAATTTATATTGGCATCAGAAGGCAGCCATAAGAATAAAGGGAGAAATTCACCCTTACATCAATATCAAACGAGGAGTTGGACTAGGTTGTGTTCTTTCCCCATATCTTTTAAATCTTTAAACAGAGTTCATCCTCCGTGAATCAGAACATTTACAGGGATTATTTATTGGTGGAATACATATCAATAATTTAAAATATACTGATGACACTGTGCAAGACTGCAGGAATCAGTGTCAGGTCAAAACCAACAGCTTGGAAATGGGGTTAGCCTTGAATATAAAGAAGACAGAAGTGATGGCCATGACAAGAACACCGGTTCTAAAGGCTGTTTCTATTGGACAAGTTGATGAAAATAGCCTAGAGCAAGTTGGATCTTATTTAGGACAGCGAGTAGTTACAAATGATTCAAATGCTCACGAGGTCCGGACCAGAATAGAAATAGCAAGAAAACGTTTTGGAAAAAAAAACAAACAACAAAAAACAAACCCTCTTTACTTCGGACAAGATCCAAATATCAAAGATCATAGCATCATTTTATGTACAGCTCAGAAACATGAAACATGTACGCTGAGGAAGGACATGGAAAGGCGAATAGATGGATTTGAAATGTGGAGTTTTCGACGCATGGGAAGAATAAACTGGAAACAAAAAGGCCAACGAGTTAGTCTGCAATATTTCAACTTGCACTCGAAATTATTGGAAATAATTAGGAGCAAGATATTGAAATAACTTCGTCACTAAAAACGGTATAACAACATCTGTAAACTCAATCGCCTGAAGGAAAAGTAGAGGAAAAGAGGCCAATGATCGTCCCCAAGATCATGGCTAGACGTTAGCAAGAGCTGTGTTGAGATGACAGGTGAAAAATGAAACAGACTGGTACGAGACCGAGAAGAATGGCGAACCATTTCTAGTCGACATCTTATGAGATAACACTTGAAATAAGTAAAGTCTTTTGTTTATCTTCTATTTTTACGAATTATATGAAACATCATAAGAAGGGTACTGGACATCAAATACCCCAAAAAGATCTCAAATGAATCACTCTATAAGATCACAAAAGAAAGACCAATCTCCCTTGACATTTTACAACAACGATGGCAACTTTTCGGTCACATACTACGCAGGGACAAAAACATACCAGCAAACCAAGCCATGTCGGGATACTTCCAAAAACACGGGAACCTTTTCAGAGGAAGACCGATCACAACACTCCCCGTGATCCTAAACAAAAACCTCACAACACTTGGACAAAGCATTAGTCTCATAACGGCAGGGGACCTTGAAAATCTGAGAACCCTAGCAGAGGACCGGCAATATTGGAGACACCTCACACAGGAGATACTGGAAACAGCCAAGGCGACCCGATCTTTCGGTCGAGACGCGAAAGGCATCTAAGTCAAGTCAAGTCAAGTCATTGAAAAGAATATGTGTCTGTAATCCTCTAATATAAACAAAGTAGGCTAAATGTTAAGTTATTGGAATTTGCAATGGCATTGGATAACAATTTAATTCAAACATCCTGAACTTAAATTTCAAAAGGAAATAAATTAGTCGTTATTCTTACGGCTGCAGACAAGAGCAGTGCCAGACCAGATCCTGTTCGCCTGGCACATACGTGAATAGTTCCCCACAACACGCTCGTGTCCCAAATGGCATGTGTACGTGGCCACGCCCTCGAAGTTTGTGGACGTGTTGGACATTTCACTCTTGTCAAGGACGTTTGGTGATCCACATGTCACTCCTGGTGGAGGGCATCATCAGAATTTGACAGAAGTTTGTTGAAGTATGGATAATAGATATCACATTGGCATTTTAAATAAATGAGTGAATTCTTGGCGAAGAGTGTTTTTAAAAAATCAGGCTTTACGTGTAATATCAGTGGAAAATGGCAAGCTATGTGGTCATACTACTTTATAGGGAGCACCTTAATTTCTCCCAGTTTTACCTACTTGAGAAAAGGCGATCGACAATTTATTAAAGTCTGCTTTTACGAGCTTATTTACAAATGTGTAATCCCAAATTGTTATGGTCTCATTATTGTGATGGAAATATTCTTAAGCCAATACAAGATTGCATCGTCCATTACACAAATGTTAAATAAGACCCATAATTACGCTCGGCTATCACATGAAAACCTTTAATGTAGCAACAACTTATCTGTACATGGTAATTCAATATCTTGGGAGTCGTTAACGATTTACACAAAGTGTTTAAATGGTTGCCATATATTAATCCTCTTATAAAAATCGTACTTTTACAAACCAAAAGCTTCCCTTGCCACTGACTGTCAGCTGAGCATGTCAGATTTATATCTCCTTCTATGTACTCCCACCCGATGGAACACTGGTATGAGGCGACTGCGCGGTGGTTGGTGCCGTTGTTGGCTACCAGCTCGATGCCTTCCTTCACTGGAGGGTCGCCACAGTTGACGTCTGGAAGTAATACAATAAAGAAAAATGAATATAACAGCTTCAAAACAGAACAAAGAACTCAACACGGAACGTTTTGGGCTCAAAATTCTTCAGTCAATAATTCTTTTTGTTTAAATTTTTTTTTTTTTGGAAGACGGGTTTTGAGCCCGAGCGTTCGGTAATTAGCATTTAGTTTTGTTTCTTTTTTAAAAAGTTGTTTTATTCATATTTTTATTCTTTTTAACAGTTCACAGTAATATTGAAAGCCACCTCTCGATTATCTAAATTATTCTTTCCCTAGAGATGGACCGGGAATATCAGGGTTATCAAATCATCAATCTTAGTCGACAGAATAGCGTTGTTGTATCTTATCTTGTAAAAAAAAAAGTCAAGTCACATTGGATTAATCATTGACCGAGTGGATGACAATGATTACAAATTGGTGGCCCCGTGTTAAAGCATAGAGTAAATTTCTAAATCAAAATTATTATGTTCGACTCAAATATTAGTGAGTGGCTATGGCAATGAGGGGTATTGTAAGATAGTTAGAACAAAACTTGATGCTAACAGGCGTTTTATTTCGTAAGACACGGATATTTGGTTCTATACAGCCTGCTCGGAGAGTATATAATTTAGTGTGACTACCTAATCTTATCTAAACGTCTATGTCAATTAGTAGGACAATAAAGCAGAAAAAGAATCTCTCTCCATCAATCTGCTCAGATAAGTAAAGAACACTAATTACAAAGGTCGTATTATAGGGAACATGCGCGTGATCAAATAATCAATTGTAGTTTACATGATACTGGCAGAATACATCTCGGTTCTAAGTTATATATATATATATATATATATATATATATATATATATATATATGTATATATATATATATATATATATATATATATATATATATATATATATATTCAATTCTTTAAAATGGCTGATCACAGAGTTCGGATTTATAAAGTTTCACATGGATCATACAAAGTGAAACATAACCAAATAAACGAATTTTAGGCCAATTTTGTTCGTAAGAGGATGACAGGGCATTATAAAAATCAAATATTATAACCTTATAAAAAAACATTATCGCATATCACGTTGAAGCATTTTCCCCTTATAACTTTGCGGGATAATTGATCCTCCAATGCTAGAACATATAATGTTTTCACCATGTGGCATAAATTCAGCCTGCAAACTGTTTGCAGACGATACAAAGATCTATTGTACAACTGAACATCATAACATTCTACAAAATGATATATTTTCACTTTTCAAATGGTCTACAACATGGCATTTGGATTTTAATGTTTCGAAATGTAAAGTATTACATATAGGAAAAAATAATCCATGTCATAATTATTTTACCGATACTTCTATGTCAAATCTACTTTCCGTTGTGCCTTATAAAAAGGATGTGGGAGTTACTTTTGATTCACATTTGAATTTTGATTTACATATTAATAATTGTGTAAGCCGTGCAAACAGAATGATGAGAATAATATATAGAACCTTTATAAGTCTTGATAAAACCACAATTTTATATTTGTATAAATCGCTCGTTCGACCAATTCTAGAATACGGAAATTGCATCTGGAGCCCATTATATAAAAGACAATCTATTAGTATTTAAAGTGTACAGAGGAGAGCTACCAAAAAATTTATACAATACAGTATTTATCTTATAAGGAAAGGTTAGAATTTCTTGACTTACCCAGTTTGAAATATAGAAGAATTCGTGGGGATTTAATTCAGGTTTATAGATTGGTACATGGTCTGGATAGGATAGACTTTTCTGATTTTTTTTCATATTCTAATATTACTTTTACTAGAGGGGACAAGTTTAAGATTTTTGTCTCTAGATGCAAAACAAACATAAGACAAAACTGGTTCGGTATTCGTATTGTTCAGAAATGGAACAGTTTGAAATTTGAAACAAAGAATGCAAAATCTATGGATTATTTCAAGTGTTAGTAGACAGGGAATTATATGATGGGAGATTTATATATGACGAATAATACTTGTTTGCTCTGCTGTTGACATGGCTTTCAATCTTGTATGTATATATTATGCATTATTATATTATTATGGTTATCTTCTATACGCGTGTGTATGTGTGTGTGTGTGTGTGTGTGTGTGTGTGTGTGTGTGGTTGTGTGTGCGCTTTGCATGTCACGGTTAAAGATATATGTTTGTACACCACATGAGTACATTTAAGTTGAAATACTATCTTTACCACTTGTATCGTTATTGTAATATTTAATCAATAGATTTATGGCATTACTAATTAATATTAAGGGCATTCAAAGGATCTTATCCTATTTTGCCCTATACCACATGTTATGTTATGTTATGTTTTTCATATTTTCGTATTTTGATCCCCAATGAGGGCGAAAGGTCAGAATCATAGTGCAAATTCTTTTGTTTCTCATACCATGAGCCTTTTCTTTTTTTTAATACTTTTCATCCGTATCGACTCTTTTAGTAGTAATTAACTGCAGAGGGCATTGGACTGTTAATGGATTAGCAAGAATCATTGTGAAAATATTTGCTTTGTCAGGAATCTTGTGATCCAACAGGTCGATCTGATATGATGTCGGGGTGAACTAAATGAAGAAAACTGAATTTAAAATGAATATTATCAGAAAGAGAAAATAGCATTACGTTTTTTATAAGTTTATCACTCTTCTCAATAAAAGCCTTTATTTTAACTCTATTTTATGATTGAAAAGCACGTTGAGCATGGAGATAAATTGACGTGCACTTATTTAGAGGAGCTCGTCGAGATACACCATATATAGAATCATATCATATTTTTGTTCATTTTTGAACATTGCCTAGGTGGCTGACAGTGTATTTCAATTTTATTGACACTTATATTATTATTTATATATTGTTTAATTGTATTTTATTACAACTGTTTATACATCGATCTCCTTTTGCAATGAGTGTCGAAGCATTGGACACATAAAACCAGTTATTAAAATGTAAATATCAATTATGCAAAGCAATCTATAGGATCCAGAAATACGTATATATAAGCTATTTATATTTTGACCGCTACACAGGTACACTTAACGAGAAAGATCTTAATATTAATATAGACTTACATTTACATACTGGGGGTATTCCAACCCAGGCCTTGGTGGGCGCACAGGTCAAGGTTTTCTGACCACTCATGAGATCAAAACCGTCGAGGCATCGGTAGGTTGCGTTGTTGTTGTACAGGGTGCTTGGCACACTGACCTCAGTGTTGGGTACAGATGGTGGCTGACCACAGTCAATCACTAGAGTAGGAGAAATCATCGTCATCATCATCATCATCGTCGTCGTCGTCGTCGTCATCATCATCATTATCATCATCATCATCATTATTACCGTTACCATAATCATAATTGTTGTTGTTGAATATGGTGTCCATAGTCAACAACAATAGCAACCATAATATTATCAACGACGATGACGATGTCATCATCCACATCAGCATCGTAATCGTTTAGATCACATGCTTTAGTATCGACGGTTACATTATTGGCTTGTTGAAAAAGAGTAGCAATGTGGTTAAATTCTAATATCATTGTTTTCTATTGTGCAAATGATATAAATTAATGACGCAATGGAAATCCATATGAGAATTGCATTTTAATCATGACAACTGGTTATTCAAAGCACAAAATGAATTAGAAAACAGGTGAACGATCCTATTATGTTACTTTAGCATGTGGATCTAAAATTCTCTCTCTCTCTCTCTCTCTCTCTCTCTCTCTCTCTCTCTCCCCCCCCCCCCCCCCACCCCACTAACAAACGATAAATTGGCGGTTTCAGCTCCTTTTTATTAACTTTTATTCCTCTGCCATTTTAATCCGTACCAAGAATTACCACCATTTTAATATATGCGACCCATTCGCATTTATTGTTTACGGGAACAGAAAAGGTGGTTTTATGAAAAGTCAAAGAACAAGTTAATATAGAATATAAATTATAAAAGCAAAAACCATGAAATAATAGTGCTCAACTTTTTGATGAAAGGAGCTATTTATAAACATTTCAAGTATAATTGTTATTGTTTAACTTCTACAGTGCTGTTTCATGTCTATGACAATCTACGGGAAGAAGATTGTCATAGACAGGAAACAGTACTGTAGAAGTTAAACATAATAATTATACTTGAAATGTTTATATATATATATATATATATATATATATATATATATATATATATATATATATATATATACCTCTATATATATATATATATATATATATATATATATATATATATTAATATATATAAACATTTCAAGTATAATTATATATATATAAGGCTGTGTATGCGGGTAGCGTGCGTGTGTATGTGTATGCGTGCTTGAAGCTAGTATCTCTACACTACAGCGATGTCAAATGCACTTTTCTTTTATCCGTACATCTATGGTTATATGTTATGTTTATCGGCTACCTTTACACTCAACAGGGAGTCCCACTGTTGTGTCCGAGAACCACTCGCCGCTATTGAGACATATCTTACGCCCTGTGTTGATGGAATTGACAGGCTCCAAACCTGTTCTGCAGTTCTCTATGACGTCAGTGAGGTAAGAGGTTTCGGTCGTGCTCAACCGGGCATTCGGGTCCTCAGGTGGTGGCAGTTTTGGACAGCTTACTGGAGAATAGACAAAGTGATTGTATGCTTGTAGTCATCGTCGTCAGAGTCATCATCACCATCATCATCATCATCATCATCATCATCATCATCATCATCATCATCATCATCATCATCAAAATCATCGTCGTCGTCGTCTTCGTCGTCTTCGTCGTCTTCGTCATCATTATCATAATCGTCCTGCTTCTGTTCATCCTCTTCCTCATCATCTGATCATAATCATAATCATAATCATCATGATGACATTATTGATAGTGATATATATTATATATAAGAAAAAAGTTTTAAAGGCAAAATAGTCTACATACATTAAAGCGTTTCAAGATGCTGTCTATGCTTTCTTATTATGGTATGTGTCTGATAGCATTAAATAAAAGTGTGCATGAAGTCTTAGATTTACACAAGGGCTATTCAAACATTAAGGAAAGGAAGAACGCAGTCCAGATGCACTTTGAATACAAGAAGATTCTGACTGTCGTACACAGTTATTTTATATAATCATAACGCACTGTATAGTCGGTTGTCCGATTTTGTCCGTTCTCGATCAAAACGACCAGATTATAACTGATAACCGGATATTAGAGGTATAAAAGAGATATTTGTTTTGTCTTTGATTTCGTGAGTTTTGATATTTTTGATGCTATAATATTATACCCCTTCAAAAGAATAATTCATTAAAAAATAGTATTACTATTATTATTATTATTATCATCATCATCATCATCATCATCATCATCATCATCATCATCATCATCATCATCATCATCATCATCATCATCATCATCATCATTATCATTATTGTTGTTGTCATCATTGCTATTACTACTATCACTGCTGGTATTACTGTTACTCTTACTACTACTACTACTACTACTACTACTACTACTACTACTACTACTACTACTACTACTACTACTACTACTACTACTACTACCAATACCTCCACCATCATCACCACCGTCACAGCCACCACCACCATTACCACCACTTCTACTTCTACAACGATAGTTGGCCAATAAACGGGTCGTGTCTTTTCTGTCTCGGTGAACACGCTTAAATGAAACGACCCCACTAAATTTTGCCCGCAAACTGAATGTCCGAGTCGGGGACCAGCCACTCCCATATGAGCCGCATCCAAAATACTTAGGGGTGACGTTTGATCGCATCCTTACCTAAAGGGTGCATCTCGAAGGGGTTGCCCGGAAGATAGAGAAGCGGAACAGTCTTCTGAGGTAGCTGGCGGGATCGACTTGGGGCGCTAGCCAAGCGCTCCTGAGAACGTCCGCCTTGACACTATGCTATTCCACCGCGGAGTATTGCGCTCCCGAGTGTGGTAAAAGCAGAAACATTGAGAAGGTGGATGTAAAACTTCGCAAGTCGATGCACATAGTGTCAGGAACGCTAGCAACAACTCCTAGAGAATGGGGCCCGATAATGGCAGCGATCCAGCCCCCCCGATGTCCGGAGGGAGACGATTACGGGAAACTGGCTGAGTAAGATCAAAGAGAGAGGGAATGGGGATACCCCTCTGATGCGCATAATGGACGGCGCCCCCGTATGCAACCCTTGCACGCAGAATCCCTGACTACGTCTAGAGCTGCACATACGAGATGGAAGTCGGTTTGGACGAATTCAATCCCTCGTGGAGGCGGGGACGTACACTCCTCTAAGCTTGTGAGAAGTTGCCAGGCTTTGATACCAGTAAGAGGAGACATTGGGTGGCTGCGAATCGGCTTCGGTCGAGGAGCTGCCTAACGGCAAGTGCGCTTCATCGGTGGGGTCTTTCTACCTGTCCAACATGTACCCGCTGTGGGCAAGAACCTGAGACGGCAGAGCATCTAGTCGAACGGTGTGTTGTGACGATGCTACCCGGCGGGTTTGCGACGGTGTACGAGTGCGGACCGGACTTTGCTGATTGGGTCGATCGTCATAACATAGTAGTGTGGAAGCCATAAGAGACTGCTGCCAACTGAACACACACACCAAAAAAAGCGTGGTCGTTTTATGGTCGTTTCCGTGGCGGTGGACACGCGGCCTCAGGCTATGCTTTAACAAAAGCTGCGGCGTATCCAGTTACGGATCAAGGGACTGAAACAGACATGGCACACGAGTTCTCTCAACACACATAATGATTGGGAAAATGGTGGCATTTACTTGAATTCCTCAAGGTACAGGTTGTATAGCAGTCATCAAGTGAGCCATTGAGACTGCAATATCCTTCTTTGGCTCTAGCAAGGCAGTCACACGCCGTATCATTTGTTATAGAGGTCACTGGTATAGATAAAACAAGGTATATATTCATCGAAGTAAATAAGAGAATTTACAGAAAGTCATAAAGTATGAAGATTTAACCAAAAACACATTTAAAAAATATGGATCATTTCAAAATGTTGTAGCTAGACAATGAATTAAAAAATCCCCCAATATTTTTCTTGTTTGATTTTTTTAAAAAATGGGGTGGGGGGTTGTACTTCTTTTGTATTTGTTGTTGCAGTTTGCCCTTTTTATTTGGGGGTAAGTGGTGCTTTTTTCATTGTTTTACTTCTGGGATGGGGGGGGGGGTGGAGGGGGGGGGGGTGATGCCGAGGGAACTATTAAAGAGCAATGGAAAAAAAACAACAAAATATTAGTCCGTGCATTTTAGTCCTTCGACTCTCCTGTGCAATATAATCATAACATAGACCAGTTCTGAGTCAGCTCTTTAAAGTAACATTCACTGACCACAGTGTGAGGCATTATAACGTGAGAATAGGAGAAGAAGAAGGAGAAGTAGAAGAAGTATGAGGAGAAGGAGGAGGAGAAGAAGAAGGAGGAGAAGAAGGAGAACAAAAAGAAAGAGAGGAGAAGAAGAAGAAGAAGAAGAAGAAGAAGAAGAAGAAGAAGAAGAAGAAGAAGAAGAAGAAGAAGAAGAAGAGAAAACGTAAAGATAAAACATAATATTTGCGATTTCATTCATCATCCTCAAAGATTTTATAAATTTCATATTCCTTTCCCAAGTAGGTCATATTTTCATTTCATACGGTTCATGCCGCCTGGTATACATTGCTCTTTTTTTTGTTGTAATGACATTATTACAATTCAATCACTATCAGTAATCAGGTACTCATTCAAAGCTGAGTCGAGTGGAACAATATTATGTGTTTGAAAAGCGCTTTATACCAGAACACAACACCGAGGCGAGTCTTTGATAATCAATGTTGCCCTTGTCGTCACCAACTGGCGCAACATTGCTTGACTTTGATACAGCATGAGGCATCGTACCGCTGAGCATTAATTTCATTACATTAAAACAAAAACCAAAATAGTTTTTATATAGCGCATTAGCCACTCAACGTTCTCAAAGCGCTTTTCAAGGTGTCCCTAGCCAACAGCAACACTTAAAATGTAGGATGAGACATGACGCCTTTGAGTCAATCATATATGTTTTAACCGCCAGCTACTGATTTTACACTTGAGTACGACGTGAGAATATGAGTAAAGAGCCTTTTCCAAAAACCCAACTACGTTCAAAGCAGGACTCGAACTCAGGACCTTCTGATCCGAAGGCAAGTTTCAAACCATTAGACCATATAGTCGCACATTAGATCTTGACTCTTCCTAAAAGATTGCATCAAAATAAAAAGGTGACGATCACCAAATGGAATAATGAGTCTTTAGTTGTGCTGAAGACAAACATGATCCCATTGGTTGTGATATTAACCAATTAACTGCCATCCTTTGGAAAATTATGTATTTAAACATTTGGCCAGAAAACTCGTCCTTCAAATATCGATCGATTCAAATGACCCTCACCTTGGCAAAAACTCTCAAACCAGGGACTTCGCTACTCAGAGTTTACTTTCTTTTGGTGGCAGTCGCCTTGTATTGTGACGTTTTAAAATTTTTATTTAATTTTTTTTTGGTTTACGAAGGCGACACGCTGATCCCCTAGCACCATAGCTAAAGCGTCTCACACAGCCACGTTTTTTTCCAATCCGAACACCTTCACAACATTTTGTCCGGATTACAGTGACACCCCCTGATAGTGGAATCAGTCCCAATAATGTACAAATAAAGAAGAAGAAAAAATACTTCCCCAGGCAACCTGTCCGGGTTATGAAGACATCTGGATTGTGGAGTTCCGAATTATATATACTTATACTGCAGTTCGAAGTATACTCACGGTCACATGCACACGGGTTCTTGCAAGCCACTGGGCAACGTGGTACCATGAATGTTGGGGACAAGAGACATCGATTAGCCCCTATCCAGTAATCACACAAGTCGTCATCACGGCATTGGTTACTGGCTGAGTAGAAGAAATATGGAAATTTTCAAAAATCGGGGGTAGAGAGTAAACAATATTATTGGGCGTCATATCTTGGTCACTTACACATTCAAAATCCGTTTTCAACAAATCTGTCTTATATAAGGGGCACGAGTATAAAAAAGTACTAAAATATCATCACATGGTCCTGTTTTAAGAGATTATCTTGTCTGTAGAAACCTTTGAGCTCATTATTGAAGTATTGTATGAGACCGATGAATGATAATACTCCGACTGGCTTGCAGAAAAAGACGTATAGAACTGGAAGCCAGTAAGTTGTGATGTTATTAATATTGTTTCCTTTTTATTTACAGATATGACAGAGAGGCATCATTAACTCTTTCCTTACAGTCAAATTCAGGATTTTCCCCCAAAACTCCGCACCCAGCCAACCCAAAAATAGATTTTTTTCACTCAAACACAAAAGCATAAATTTGTTCAACAAAACAACTGTGAAACACAAAGTGGAGTTATGTAATCATAGATCAAATATTTTCTTTAATTTTGTGATCAAAAGAAATATGAATGAGAAATAAACTTGGTTTGTCGTAAGAAATGAGACGATTTCCTTATGATTGGTAAAGGAAGGGTAAGAAAATAGGCATGTAAAATAGCCCAACATATCTAAGCTTGGTCCCTTTCTCAATGTTATATATACTTCCTCTTTATTGATACTGGACCTATCATTTTGTGTAGATGTTCATCACAGGTAAGTATATTCTAATTCTTAAAAAAAGGTCTTTGTTATAGATAAATAATTAGTAGTAGTAGTAGTAATAGTAGTAGTAGTAGTAGTAGTAGTAGTAGTAGTAGTAGTAGTTGTTGTAGTAGTAGTAGTAGTAGAAGAAGAAGAAGAAGAAGAAGAAGAAGAAGAAGAAGAAGAAGAAGAAGCATCTCCTGCTGCACCAGTGGTGGTAGTAGTAAAAGTAGTAGTAGTAGTAGTAGTAGTAGTAGTAGTAGTAGTAGTAGTAGTAGTAGTAGTAGTAGTAGTAGTAGTAGTAGTAGTAGTAGTAGTAGTAGTAGTAGAAGAAGAAAGAAGAAGAAGAAGAAGAAGAAGAAGAGAGAGAGAAGAAGAAGAGAAGAAGAAGGAGGAGGAGGAGGAGGAGGAGGATGAGGGGGACGAGGCGGACGAGGAGGAGGATGAGGAGAAAGAGAAGGAGAAGGGGGAGAATGAAGAATGTGGAGAGAAGGAAAAAATATGATCGACAAAAATAAATAAAACAACGATATCAAAAGCAGCAAAAACATAGACAGTATAAACAAACAAACAAAATTCTCACCTTGGCATGCTTTCATCACAAGTAAAGCAAAGAGAATTTTCCAATTCATTCCTGAAAAAAAATTCAAACTCTTCGATAAGCTACAATATACCTGATGAATATTACCAATTAAGTTGTTTCAGCGCCTCGTGGATTCTAAAAATAATAATCAGAACTGAAGAAGAAAAGAAGAAGAAGAAGAAGAAGAAGAAAAGAAGAAGAAGAAGAAGAAGAAGCATCTCCCGCAGCACCAGTTGTAGTAGTAGTAGTAGTAATAGTAGTAGTAGTAGTAGTAGTAGTAGTAGTAGTAGTAGTAGTAGTAGTAGTAGTAGTAGTAGTAGCAGCAGTAGTAGTACCATCATCATCATCATCATCATCATCATCATCATCATCATCATCATCATCATCAGCAGCAGCAGCAGCAAAAGTAGTTGTAGTAGTAGT
>NC_088363.1:73104921-73112421 GCF_034508935.2 Berghia stephanieae
CCTTTCGACGAGATGCTCTGCCGTCTCGGGTTCTTGCCCACAGCGCGGACATATTGGCCAGGAAGTTAGACCCCACCGATGTAACGCACTTGCCGTTAGGCAGCTCCTCGACCGAAGCCGATTCGCAGCTACCCAGTGTCTCCTCTTACTGGTATCAAAGCCTGGAAACTTCTCACCAAGCTTAGAGAAGTGAAGGTCCCCGCCCCCACGAGGGATTGAATTCGTCCAAACCGACTTCCATCTCGTATGTGCAGCTCTGTCCGTAGTCAGGGATTCTGCGTACAAGGGTTGCCGGGACTTATTTCGGCTCGAAACGGGGGCACCGTCCATTATGCGATTGAGAGGGGTATCCCCATTCCCTCTCTTTTTGATCTTACTCAGCCAGTTTCCCGTAATCGTCTCCCTCCGGACATCGGGGGGCTGGATCGCTGCCATTATCGGGCCCCATTCTCTAGGGGTTGTTGCTAGCGTTCCCGACACTATGTGCATCGACTTGCGAAGTTTTACATCCGCCTTCTCAACGTTTCTGCTTCTACCCCACACTGGAGCGCAATACTCCGCCGTGGAATAGCATAGTGCCAGGGCGGACGTTCTCAGGAGCGTTGGCTAGCGCCCCAAGTCGATCCCGCCAGCTTCCTCAGAAGACTATTCCGCTTCTCTATCTTCCGGGCAACCCCTTTGAGATGAACCCGATAGGTAAGGCTGCGATCCAACGTCACCCCTAAATATTTTGGATGCGGCTCATATGGGAGTGGCTGGTCCCCGACTAGGACATTCAGTTTGCGGGTGTGCCAACTACTGCATAAGTGAAATGCAGTGGCCACGGTTTTTGAAGTGTTCATCTTCAGGTACCACTTGTCAAAGTAGGATTTGAGTCTAGTGACGTCCTCGCTGAGTACGCTCTCGAGACGGGTCCACACTTTACTCTGAGTAACGAGTGCCCAGTCGTCTGCGTAACCCAGCCTCAGGGAGGAAGTGTTCGGCATATCGCTAATGTAAACGTTAAACAACATTGGCGCCAAGTACCGACCCCTGAGGGACCCCATTCTTCAGTTTCCTTACTTTGCTCGTGACGTCTCCCAGCGCGACGTGGAATTGCCTTTCCCCTAAGATCAAAGAGAACAACTTCAAGGTCTTTTTGCACCTTATGATTTTTGCAAGTTTGAGCATCAACCCATCGCATCAGACCGTATCGTACCCCGCTGATAGGTCTATAAAGACAGCACCTGTTTGCTGTTTTCTCTCGAACCCGTGCTCAATATGCTCTGTAAGGGCAATGACCTGCTCCGGGGTCGCACCTCCCTTCCCTGAAGCCTGCCTGCTCGGGTGGCAGGGCAGCGTCTTGGGCCGGCCCCCATTGGTTTAATAGAACACGCTCCAACAATTTGTAAAGACAGCTCAGCAGCGATATGGGTCTGTAACTGTCTGCCTCCTTCGCCGGTTTCCCTGGATTCAGGATGGCAACTATCTTTGCATGCTTCCACACTTGTGGAAGCTTTTCTTTTGCAAGGACGTCGGACATTGCCTCTGCTAGCCAGGCCCGTGCCCTGGGGCCCAGATGCGTCACCATATCGGGATATACACCATCAATCCCTGCTGCTTTGCCGTTCTTCACTTCGCTAATGGCTGCACCCACTTCTCGGGGACTGAACGGGGCTGTCCAGTCCGACTCCTCCGCAGGTAGCGAGTCCAAAATCGTACGGTACGCCTTGCGGATACCGCGCTCAAAAGCCTGATTAGGGACCCCGCTTACTACGGTTCTTAATGTTCTTGGCAATTGTGTCTGCCTCGCATTCCGGTGCAGCCTTCGCGTATTCCGATCTGGGTCCAATTTCTTTATCAAACGCCAAGCGTGGCGGCTGGAGTGTGTAAAGTCGAGACTTTCCACGGTCTCCTGCCACCGTTGCTTCCTTCCCTCTGCCAGAGACTGAAGTAGTCTATCGGCTGCGTCCTGGGACTGGGTCTGCTTGTACTCTCGGTACAGCTCTTCCGACTCTGCTGTCCAGCAAGGGGTGTAGATTTTCCGTTTGCCCCGTGGAATAGAGCGTTGAGCGCTCTTAACCAGTAGCCTACTGAATCTGGTTATATTCGTGTACTTGGAGGAATGGCAGGGCAGACCTGCTCGATATAGGAACTGAATTCCTCCCAGTCAGCCTTCCTGAAGTTCCATCTGCAAAGTGGGAGAGACTGCACCCTCGGTATTGTCACCCCAGCTGTGACAAGAACCGGCCTGTGCTGGCTATGCGGAAAGTCCCCGAGGACTGTTCGCTTCACCTGCAGCGGTTCACCGTTCGCGCCTTTCGTTACGAGGGTGAGGTCTGGAGTATACTCTTCTTATGGCGGGTACCCCGGAAGGTACCCTTGGCTGTAGGATCGTACACTAGGTGTAGATCATTACAGTCCATCCATGAGCGGAGTTGTCTTCCTGCCTCGTTGCAGTCTCGGTAGCCCCATTCGTGATGGTGGCTATTAAAGTCTCCCAGACAGATGGAAGGATGGCTGACCACCGGTACCGGTGGTGTAGTCCAAGTCGCTCTAGGTGGTTTGTAAATATTATGCAAACACAGTCCACCTACTTCCACGGAAATTCGGTTCACCCCATTGCTGTCCGTTACGCTCTCAATGACCCTTACCTTCGATGGCTCTTTAGCGTAAACGCTAACCCCTCTTTGAGCCTCGAAGTGTCCTCGCGTTGACCACCGTATAGCCTGGGATCTGGAATCGGGAAGATTGCGCGCCTGAATAAAGGTGGGTCTCCTGTAACAGGAGGATATCTACGCAGTGGGCGGCCAATAGCTTTGATAAAAGCTCATTTTTTGCCATACTCTGGCTCTCGACGTTCAGGGACAATATGTGCGTCTGTTCGCCATCCCCGCCGTCGCATTTTCCGATTGGCAGGCCGCGAATCAATTGATGCATGGGACGTTTGCTATTTTCTCGGACGTGCCGACGACCCTGGCGACACAAACGCGGTATTATTTGGCTAGACGGCAGACCGCTTCGCCATTGACGGGACTGATTGGGACTGGACATGAAGATAATAGTGTGGCGCCCGGGATAGGGCTGCTATTCGGGCACCGGGTTGGATCAAATTTAGTCACACATCGGGGCGAGCAGCTCATGTGGCTCGTTGGCTCGATACCCGGGATGATCTCGTGACCGTCGACCGGGATTTACACCTTTGCCCTCCCGTGTGGCTCAAGCCCCCTCACCACTGCAAGGTAAAGATCCACGAGGGGGGATCCGAAGGCGAGAGTCATACCACTCGACCACATAGCCGCACAAGATATCGAAAGTGAATTTGAAGAATACAAATGCTTTATGGCCAAAAACTCATAAAGCTTGAGCTAATCTCGGTTCATACAGCTTGAAAAAGGTATTAACAGTTGCTAGCTCCTCTTTGTAAAGAAGAAGAAGAAGAAGAAGAAGAAGAAGAAGAAGAAGAAGAAGAAAAATAGTAGTAGTAGTAGTAGTAGTAGTAGTAGTAGTAGTAGTAGTAGTAGTAGTAGTAGTAGTAGTAGTAGTAGTAGTAGTAGTAGTAGTAGCTAGTAGTAGTATAGTAGTAGTAGTAGTAGTAGTAGTAGTAGTAGTAGTAGTAGTAGTAGTAGTAGTAGGAGTGTAGTGTAGTGTGGTAGTAGTAGTTGTTTAGGAGTATTATTATTATTTATTATTATTATTATTATTATTATTATTATTATTATTATTATTAAAATTATTTAATAATTTAATATTAATATAATAATAATAATAATATAATAATAATAATAATAATAATAATAATAATAATAATAATAATAATAATAATAATAATAATAATAATAATAATAATAATAATAATAATAATCGGAGTGTCTATACGTCCTTCAGGTCACATTCTTATAAAGTGTCTAGCCGTCCTTCAGTGCTTAGGCAAATGAGGTAGGCATGAAAGAAGCACGCTGAAATTGACACCTTCGTGACCTTTTGTTGCCAAAGTGTTGGTATGTACTTCAAGTACAAATTATAAAAAAACTTTTCCAGTGAATGAAACTTTTGTTATGGGGTTTATCCTTGACCGACTTAATCTATTATAAGGAGCAGGGTTTATGTCTTTAATTTGATCAATTCTCCTAGCTCGTCCAGTAAAAATATGTCCTCTTGTAAACAACAAGCCTCCTTTAGAGCCACCAGGCCCATGGAACCGGAGTCTATCCCAGTTTCTATAGCGTTAAACGGACAACAGTAATTGCGAAGTACTTCGACAGCTCTAACAGACCCAGCTACCCAATCACTGCTGGGTGGACAGGGGGGGGGGGGGTCAAGAAAAAAATATCGACGGCACCCGGAATCGATCTCGAAACCCTTTGCTTATGAAGCGAGTGCTCTACCAACTGAGCTACCGGGACCCCCGTAAACTATAAACTCTCCGTGAATTTGTTTGGCTTATCTTTTGTAATCTATTTTTAAAATAGATATTGTAGTTTTTTTCCTCAAGCTGAGATTTCCACATATAACGAAAAAAAAGAACAACTTATTTGATTAATTTGAAACCCAAATAACACAAGTTAATTATTTCTTGTCACCATTCTACAAGATCTAACATTTCCTTTTATATCTAATCTAATTTAACATTAAGTATTATTCTATAACAGTCTGTATATTAGTTTATACACCATTAACAGGGTTGTTCAAATGATTCCTTTATATCGTATCGTATCCTATAGTTTAAGAGCAAATAGGTTTTAAAAACGTTTGAATTCTCTGTGCAACTTTCAGTCATAGATAACGTTTTCAACGTTATATCTAGAAACAACATTCATTGTTTGTTTGACTTTTTTTTCGGTAGATCGCCTATTCAAATTATCAAATTTTTAACACATAAATAAGTGTTATAGTCAAGGTTCGCAGAATATTTTCCTTATCTACATTCCTTTGACACTTCCACTTCTCTACATTCGAGAGTCTCGATTAATTAATATACAAAATTTTGAAAATATCTAATGGATATACATATATATATATATATATATATATATATATATATATATATATATATAATATATATATATATATATATTTATATATAGTCACGTGCAAAAGAAACTGGTCAATTTGTACTTGCTATTATCTCACATAAAAGAAAAGAAAGTGGTATGTGGTATATAAGTAGACAATGTTTTCCTTCTATTGATGTCGCAACCTAAATTGGAGCAGATGAGGACCGCTAAAATTGCGCAACTAAGTTACATTTTGTAAATGCGCACCCAAATAAAAATTTCAGATATTAATTTCACCTTAGCGTTGCTACCCATCAGTTGCCACACCAAATATTAAAGCAATTGAAAAAATTTCACTTGCTACATTTTTTATTGGAAGGTGAAACAACCTTTGTTTGCTAATCTTTGGATGGGACGTTTGTCAAACGCAAAGTACTTTCCGTCAGATCTAACAGGCCCAGCTACCAAATCACTGCTGTGTAGTAGTAGTAGTCCTCCAGAGCTATTCGGTCCATGGAGCGGGAGTTTATCCCGGTCTATAAAAAAATGAGCTTTTATATAGCGCAATATCCACTAAACGTGCTCAAAGCGCTTTTCAAGGGGTCCCTGGTTAACAGCAACATTTAACATGTAGGACGGGACATAAGGCCTGTTAGGCGACATTACAATTTTTCGGACAGAGACAATGCTGTTATCGGCCAGGTACTCATTTTACACCTGAGTACGGTGAGAGAATGTGAGTAAAGAGCCTTTTCCAAGGACTCAACTATGCGTCGAGCTCGAGGCTCGAACTCAGGACCTTCCGATCCGAAAGCGAGTGTCATACCACTAGACCACATAGCCTCATAGTGTGAAACAGATAATGGCAATTGCTTGCTATCCTTCTGATAGGATGCTAGTCTATCTCAGAGTACTTTCTGTCAAATCTAACAGACTCAGCTACTCATTCACTGCTGAGTGAAGAGGGAGGGGGGGGGGTCAGAAAAAAAATCTCGACTGCACCCGGGATCGACCTCAGTCCCTTTGCATGTGAAGCGAGAGCTCTACCAACAGAGCTATTTTGGGTCCCGACCATCAACTGACTGACGTTTAATTAAATTCATAGCTACACTGTTCATGTTTTTAGTCATTGAATTTATAACAATCACACGACACAGGTTGCATTGATTCTTTTTTTTTTTTAATAACCACGCATTCTTGCTGATTTCTTGTTGTCGATAGGCCTCTTTCGCGTCTTGTTGTCCGTTTCTGTTTTCGTCGAAATTTTAAATACAAAAGAACAATGATTTTCGCCCTCTAATTCCTTGATCCTTTCCAGGAACTCATCGCTTGATGAGAATTTTGCCCCTTAAAAGATTGAAGTCGACCGTCTATCCATATTTTTAAAAGCAAGAAATCAAAAAATGACTGATGGTGACTGTGGACTGCGACTGACAAGGAAGGCGATTGATTTGATTTCCCCGGTTTTGTACGGTCACACGTACTGCGCATGCGCGATTCGGGCGTCGAATTATCTGGTGACAAAATACACCCGAGTTTCGGGTGTCGAAAAACACTCCTTATTATTATCATCATCATCATCATCATCATCATCATCATCATCATCATCATCATCATCATCATCATCATCATCATCATCATCATTATTATTATTATTATTATTATTATTATTATTATTATTATTATTATTATTATTATTATTATTATTATCATTATTATTATTATTTTTTATTATATTATTATTATTATTATTATATTATTATTATTATTATTATTATTATTATTATTATTTTATATATTATTTTATTATTATTATCATCATCATATTATCATTATTATTATTATTATATTATATTATTATTATTATTATCATTATTATTATTATTATTATTATTATTATTATTATTATTATATTATTATTATTATTATTATTATTATTATCAACATCATTATTAATAATAACAATAATAATAGAAGTAGTGGTAATAGTAGTAGTAGTAGTAGTAGTAGTAGTAGTAGTAGTAGTAGTAGTAGTAGTAGTAGTAGTAGAGTAGTAGTAGTAGTAGTAGTGGAGAGTAGTAGTAGTAGTAGTAGTAGTAGTAGTAGTAGTAGTAGTAGTGTGTAGTAGTAGTAGTAGTAGTAGTAGTAGTAGTAGTAGTAGTAGTAGTAGTAGTAGTAGTGGAGTAGTATAGTAGTAGTAGTAGTAGTATGTAGTAGTAGTAGTAGTAGTAGTAGTAGTAGTAGTAGTAGTAGTAGTAGTAGTAGTAGTAGTAGTAGAAGAAGAAGTAGTAGTAGTAGTTTTTGTTATTGTTGTAAATGAAGGCGGTGCAGTAATTACTTTTGCAGCCGTTGTACCTGACCAGCATGAAATTGGAGATGTGCATCCGGGAGTGGTACAGTGTCTCAGTCCGGATACCGATTTTGGACCACTCTTAGCTTTCATCTCTCCATCGGTCGTTCCAACAGGATTGCATCTAGGTTGGTTGCGCCCTTTGGGTCATTGCGGTACTTAGGCTTCCACAAT
>NC_088363.1:73119921-73127421 GCF_034508935.2 Berghia stephanieae
TTCCTTATTGTTGTCCAGTTAAGCCTTAGATAAGACCCTTCGATGTAAGTAATAGAAGGTCTTCCTGTACAATTAACTTTTGTCATCTCCATGTCTTGGATATCGAACGGGTCGAGATTTGGAATGAGGCAGTATTCGTTATCCAATAAAAATTTTCTTCTTTTTATCGACGCTACTGTGGTTGAGACTCTTTCGTCGTCCTGGATGTTCCACTCTCTGCCGGGGCTAAAGTCTTTCGTGGCCATTTGGTCCCACCCCACGGATAAAGGTGATCTCCAACTAGAGAGTACCAGCATGACGAGGAGCACGCTGACCACCAGGAGTAGAAACAATGTTGTAAGGCGATAAAACCTCATGGTTTTATGGCTTGGAACAGTCTCACTGAAGATCTGAGGAGGAAAAATATACAAATTACAAACATGATATACATGAGTATTTTGGGAGAATGGTTGCTGAATTGATAGAGTATTCGACCAAAGCACAAATGGAACTGATTAAATTTATAGCTGCAATTTCTAGGGTAACTCTCTCTATTCGGAACTGATTTGTTAGATCAACCCAATTTGGCAGGGCTTCTAATGGTGCTCACAATACTATGTTATGACAATCTATTCATGACGCAAACTCAATATCTCACTCGTGCACCGTCGCAAACCCGTCCGAAACCTTCGTCACAACGCACCGTTCAACTAGATGCTCTGCGGTTTCGGGCTCTTGGCCATAACGGGTACATGTTGGATAGGTGGCAAGTCCCCACCTATGTAGTAAGCGTGCCGTTAAGCAGGTTCCCAACCGAAGCCGATTGCGAAGTTTTACATCTACCCTCTCAATGTTCTTGCATATATCCCACATATTGGAGCGTAATACTCCGCGATGGAATAGTATAGTGCCAGGGCTGACGTACTCAGGAGCGCTTGACATGCACCCCAAGTTGATCCCGCCAGCTTCCGGCAACTTCTTCGAGATTTACCCAAAAGATAAGGCTGCGGTCCACCGTAACCCCCACGTATTTCGGATTCGGCTGTATGAGAGAAGCTGGTCCCCGACGAGGACGTTCAGTTTATGGGTGTGCCAGTTAGGTAGAATTGACTTTCCCCTAATATTGAAGAGAACAACTTCAAGGTCTTCTTGAACCTTATGATTTTTGCAAGTTTGAGCATTAACCCTTCGCACAAAACCGTATGGTACGCCGCCGTATAGATACAGCACCAGTTTGCTTTTTCCTTTTGAACCCTGCTTCAATATGGACAATGACATGCTCCGTGGTGTACCTCCCTTCCCTGAAGCCCGCCTTCTCGGGTGGCAGGGCATCGTCTAGGACCGGCCTCTATCGGTTTCGTAGTACACGCTCCAAAATTTGTACAGGCAGCTCAGAAGTGATATGGGCCTGTAACTGTCGGCCTCCATCGCCGGTCGCTTCAGGAGGGGAACTATCTTAGCGTGCTTCCATACTTGGGGAAGCTTTCCGTTTACAAGGACGTCAGACATTGCCTCTGCCAGCCAGGCCCGTGCCTTGGGCCTCAGATTCGTCACCATTTCGGGTTAAATGCCATCTATCCCCGATGCTTTGCCGTTTTTAACATCGGTAATGGCTGCACTCACTTCTCGGGGACTGAACGGGGATGTCCAATCCGACTCCTCTGCAGGTAGCGAGTAAAAAATCGTACGGTATGCCTTCGAACGCAGCGCTCGAAAGACTGATTCGGGACCCGTTTGCTGTGGTTTTTTATATTCTTGGCAATTGTGTTTGCCTTCCGTTCCGTCGCATCCTTCGCGAAATTCCGGTCAGGATCCAATTTATTTATCAGTCGCCAAGAGTGGCGGGTAGAGTGTGTAAAATCAAGACATTCCACGGTCTCCTGCCACCGTTGCTTCTCTCCTTCTGCCAGAGTCTGAAGTAGTCTATCGGCTACCCTCCTGGGGCTGGGTCTGCTGGTCCTACTTGTACAACTGTTCTGATTCCTCCGTCCTGAAGGAGGTGTAGAATATCCGTTTGCCCCGTGTAATGGAGCGGTGAGCGCTCTTAACCAGCAGCCTTTTAAATATGGTTATGTTCTCGGACTTGCGAGGGATAACAGGGCAGACCTGTTCGATATAAACTAAATTCCTCCAAGTTAGCCTTCCTGAAGTTCCATCTGTAGAGTGGGAGAGATTGCACCCTCGGGATTGTCACCCCGTTGTGACAAGTACCGGCCTGTGCTGGCTATGCGGTAAGTTGCCAAGGACTGTCTGCTTCACCTGCAGTGGTTCCCCGTTGTGTCGAGGGTGAGATCAGGAGTATACTCCTCCTTATGGCGGGTGCCCCTGAAGGTACCCTTGGCTGTAGGATCGTACACGAGGTGTAGATCGCTCCAGTCCATCCATGAGTGGAGTTGTCTACCTTACACATTGCCGTCTCGGTAGCCCCACTCGTGGTGGTGGCTACTAAAGTCTCCCAGACAGATGGAAGGATGGCTAACCACCAGGACCGGTTGTGTAGTCCAAGTCGCTCTAGGTGGTTTGTAGATGTTGTGCAAATACAGCCCTCCAACCTTCACGGAAATTCTATTCACGCCGTTGCTGTCCCTAACGCTCTATACCCTCATCTTTGAAGGCTCTTAAGGGGGGGGGGGGAGCGACACGAAAGGGTCATTTTTTTATTTGATGAAATATCCTAAACTTCTATGCACAGTCATAATGTATATGTTTGGGAAGGATGATTGCATATAATTTTTTTCGAAAAAAGTTGCCCGTTGCTATGGGAACGACGCCATATTGGAAAATAAACAACACATCTAAAAATGTCAAAGGCTTTTTTGTTTATCAACCGATTGCCATAATATTTTGGCCAGAGGTAGAAAAAAAGGAAAATAAAGAGGCTCTAGCAGCCCTATTTTTTATTTTTTAATTAGAAACTTTAAAAATTAAGTTCAAAGTTATTACCCGATTATTCCCCTAGAAAAAAGTTACATAATTTCAAATTACTCATAAAATTTTTTTTTTTTTTAAATCCGGCTCCTAGGGATTTGTAGAAAGTTTGAAGAAGATTGGTTGATAACGGAGGGAGGAGATAGGTTTTTAGTGACGAAAATTTCAGTTTTGAGAAAAACGCATTTAAAAGTCAAAGTAAACGAGTTTAGGGAAAAACTCTCCTCTCGCTCTCTGATTGGATTGTGACCACATGACAATTAAGAACCAAGTGATTGGTTGTTGAAGATAGAGGAGAGTTTTTACTTTTAATTGATATGTTTTTGCCTTTACTTAGTTATAAAGACTATTTGATATTCTTTCATGAAATTAGTCCACTGAAACTAAAAATGGGCAGGATTTAACCATACCAATGGTCACAAAATACGTTTTTTTGATTCGAAAAAACTGAAGATGAAGTTCTCATGCAATTTTATATGCAGACATGGTCTGCACATGGTCACATGACAACATCCCACCAACATCTAATTTTTAGCAAACTGGGTCAAAATTCATCATTTTTAAGTTGCTTTGTGAAAGGATTTCTATAATATATTATAGAATATTGCAATGATTTGTGAAATTTTTGTTGGAATTTTAATTAAATGATAAGTTTCGGTTGTTATGAAAAATTGCAGATGCCATCCTGACTCAAATAAAAACAAACCAGGCAGTATTTTATTCATCTTTTCCCCTGAAATGTCCCAATTCACTGTCACGTACTCTAATGGCGAGCTATGTAGTATACAAGGAACGTCGAGCTTATATTTACTTTTAGCCAGCATTAATTCTACACAAAGTTCTAGGATATTTTAGATACTTTGCATATCAGCTACTTTTAATGTTGTGTAACAAACTATAGTAATACATTGATGAATGATGTCTATAATTTGGTCTCTCTCTCTCTCTCTCTCTCTCTCTCTCTCTCTCTCTCTCTCTCTCTCTCTTTCTCTCTCTCTCTCTCTCTCTCTCTCTCTTTCTCTCTCTCTCTCTTAGATCAACTCTCCGTCACTTTCCTCCGGTTATTTCTATCTCTTCAGAGCATTTGTAACCATGCCATTTAGTTTAAAGATAGAAAATAGGTTAGATTAAGAATTAATAAACTTCCTTGAACTTATATTCTCAGATTCTTGTTGTTTTTCAAGTGAAAATTAATTAATCCTAAAGAATTCTCATTTCTCTCTCTCTCTCTCTCTCTCTCTCTCTCTCTCTCTCTCTCTCTCTCTCTCTCCCTCTCCCCCTTACGTAAAATGGTTCAATTTTGTATAGTTTTTTCTTTTAAACAATAATTACTGCCTCAACAAAGTAAGTCAAATTTAAGTGAAAGTGACGACCAAGTCTTGTGGTTATAAGTTTCCAAATTTGGTAGTGGTGCACTGCACTTTATCCGTGCGTTGACAAAATACCTTTTATCACTTTGACAAGAAAAAATGAGCTTCATAATTTATCAATAGATCAAAATAAACTATTACTTACCACTAAGTCTCAATACTGTTGTATGTTGGTGGTTATCTTAATCTATCAATTTATGAAGTTATCGTTTTCGGCCAAAATGAGAAAAACAGTGTTTTGTAAAAATCAATGTCGTGTATTAATATATTTTTAATTTTACTAGCAAAAGCCCTTGTTTCGTTAGGAATATCTTAAGACTATGAAATGAATATTGTAGAAAGAAATACAAATATGTACAAATGTGGAGATTGCTTTAGCTAAACGAATGCATTGTACGAGCTACATTTGCAGATGATTGAGAGCAGGTTTGTACATCATTATTATAAGAAATGAAAGTCTGTTGACAAATATTATATTTTCGAATGGACAGATAAATAAAATGAGTTCACCCATATCGAATTATTATTTGAACTCCAAATTGGGGAGGTGGAGGAGAGGTCTGTTTACGTTGTCTCCATTCGTTACATTAATATCGAGTTTACCCCTATCTTGTTTTCAATTATTTTTTTTTGCCCGACCAGCAAAACGATTAATGCCAAAATCAGAATAATATACCCAGATGGAATGGGGTTCATCCTGGAACACATAATGTATAAGAGGGTAATAATTATCATTCCTGTTTGCTATCTCTTCTATCTTTGCAGTGATACAAAATGCAGTTTTGTATTATTGTCGGCGTGTTATGTGTTTTCCGCTAATGTTGTGATATTATTTTCATTGTATAGGATTAAATTAAATTGCGTTATGAAAATTCTTTGTTGTACTTGTTTGTTGGACGTCTAGTTAGTTTGTTTGTTTGGGGGATATGCATGTTATTTGCGTCTCTTATAGACCATGTCGTTGCTTTTATAATAGCCACAATTGTTTTTGTCATGATTTTCATGATTACGCTACGCTCTTTGAATATAACCAAATCATTATACGAGTTATAATTAATTCATTTACATTACTTTTATAATGCCATCTTTTAATAGATTCTAAGTCAGCCAGGCATTTTAAATGACAGCTAATGTAATATCAGTAATTATTGTGATTGATCCAATTAATATACACACACACATACACACACACACACCTGCACACATTTATACACAGACACACCTAGATATGGTTTGTATTGGTTGAATCATGATAATTTAAAAACCAATTCGTTCAAACCGACTTGTGTGCATATATGTAGATCTGACATCCGAACGCAATTATGGGCCTAGTTTAACATTGTTGTAATTGACAATATTTTGCGTCATTTTCTTGGATTTCCATTACAACAATGAGCCCGAAATGATTTGGGTTATCAGACCTGCAAGTAAGTGCACGTCGGTTCGAACGGATAATTAATTTCCTTTTGAATTTATGTTGTAAAGTATTACACAGTATTTCCTTGCGACCTGAGTTTATAACCTATATTACATCACACTAATATAGTGAATGATACTGACGTGAACAACCAATATTATGCAAATGGCAGCTAAAGTGTCACTCATCGCTTTATTACATTTCATATTTTGGATCTTATAAACGTAATATTCAACTTTCTACATCTAAATCACTCCGACATGATACCAGATTGAGGCGGTGGTCACATATTAGGCTCTGTATTCATAATATTATTATAAGTAATTTCAACTAAACTGCAAACGAAAGATTGTTTAAAATCCTCGTACCTAATCATTATTCCACTATCAGATCATTGACATATTGTGGTTGATTACGCCCCGCACTGACAAAACACGTTTTTTTGTATATGGGCTAGAATGTTTTACCAAAATATTGCATAAGATTTAACCAGTTAACTGCCGTACTCCAGAAAACCTCATATTTTTTTTTAAATGCCAGAAAACTCGTTCTTCAAATAGTCGATCGATTTTAATGACCCTAATCTTAGCAAAAACTCTCAAACCTGGGACCTCGCGATATTTGAAGAGCGAGTTTTCTAGCCAAATTTTTAAATACGAATTTTTCTACAGTACGACAGTTAACTGGATGATCCTAGACTTGTCAGGTATTTATAAACCTAATACAACTGGGAAGTCTGGCGGCTTTTTTGGGTATATTAAACTATCAATCTCGCATATTATTGTAAATGTTCCACATTCATTCAATAGGGAAAAGATCCTTTATAAGCTTACGACACAGAAGCTACTGTCTACCGTCTGTTTTCGCATTGCACGTGCGTGGAGGGGGAGGGGCAGGTGAGGATGAGCAGCACGAGTGTGAACGGGTACGTTAATTTAAGCAGCGTGTGAGTCTGTGTGTGAGTATTTCCAGCGGTAGCTCTCCTTTGTTGCTCGCAGATGCTTAACACAGTGACTTTTTATCGCGTGTTTATCTTTCCGTGTTCGCCTCACTGGGTCTGTGATGTTTGATTAACCCAAGGGATGTTTAGGGTTGTTTAAAAAAAAATCTCAATTACGGCTGGAATATAATCTCATCGTATCTCCATTCCCCTCCGTTCCCTTTTTTTAAACCGTAGAATTAAATCGGCTATTCGAGTTTTACTTTTGTAGATTGCAATATTTTATTTTTTGATATTTAAATCTTACGTGTGTGAATATGTGTGTATGTCTCTCTCTCTCTCTCTCTCTCTCTCTCTCTCTCTCTCTCTCTCTCTCTCTCTCTCTCTCTCTCTCTCTCTGTGTGTGTGTGTGTGTGTGTGTGTGTTGTGTGGTAGTGTGTCTGCGCAGTTTCTAACAGGTCCTCATAAACAACTGATGCAGCCATTGAGACATAATATGCGTGCAACATAACTGAACAAAAGGGGACAC
Organism: Berghia stephanieae; assembly: GCF_034508935.2. Taxonomy (NCBI): domain Eukaryota; kingdom Metazoa; phylum Mollusca; class Gastropoda; order Nudibranchia; family Aeolidiidae; genus Berghia; species Berghia stephanieae. The sequence goes on from NC_088363.1 coordinate 73,127,085, forward strand.
ATTGCCAATGAATATAACTTTATATATTAGAATTCTTGTAGCAGGACTTTAAATAAGATGAGCGGAACAAATCGATTTAATGGCTGTAAATAATCTAAATAAATAAATAAATAAATTGAGCTTTTATATAGCGCAATATCCACTAAAATGTGCTCAAAGCGCTTTACAATTGATCCCTGGTCAACAGCAACATTTTCTTTTTCTTCTTCTTCTCCTCTTCCTCATTCTCCTCCTCCTCCTCCTCCTCCTCCTCCTCCTCCTCCTCCTCCTCCTCCTCCTCCTTCTTCTTCTTCTTCATCTTCTTCCGCCTCATATTCGTCTGTTGTTGATAGATCTA
>NC_088363.1:73132421-73172421 GCF_034508935.2 Berghia stephanieae
TACAACAAATACGAGATTGTCGAATGGGTCAAAATCATGATTATTTAAGCCACAAAACAGATTATTCCAGCCACATGAAGAAAATACTCTCTATTAACTGATTTACAGTACAGATATTCTATTTCCTTTAAGGTTTTCGATCCTGAGCTTATTGTATGTTTTGCTAAGAATAGTCCGTTTCCGAAACGTTCATAATTTTTCCCTCAACTTTCAAATCCATTTAATTTTGTATTGTTGCAAGTTTGATATTATCTCGTTGCTTCGTTAAAATTCTGAATCGCTGGACAAGTTAGATTAAACAAATGAAATAAATGGTCAATGAAGTTAAGGGTAGAGAGCAAAGGGGGGGGGGGGGGGGGGGGGCTTTACGACCATGAGAGTTTATAACAAGGAAATAATCAAAGAACCAAGCATTTGATCGAATAACAATGAATTCGAAAATGTGACTTGTATCAAAGTTAGAGAATGCTCAAGCAATTTGATATGTTATTAAATAGATATAAAATAAAAAGAATTAAAAGACCTAAAACATTAGCAAAAAGATAAAGACTGTCAAATTGTTCTTGCTATGTTATCATTTGGCAACTCAGATAGTTACGTTTAGCGACGGGGGAGCGGGTAAGGACCACGTGCACATTATTGCAGGTCAGATAAACCAACGAAATTATGGGCTTGAATAAACATTGTTGTAATGGACAGTTTTTGAGTTGGTTTGAGAATTTTTCCGTTATGACAGTGTACCCAGAACAATTTGGGTTTCAGACTTGCCAATAAGTGTATCAAGGTAAAGGTAAGTTTTCTATAATTCGATCTCAATTTTTTAAAAATCTTGTTTGTCAATTCAAAAGACCCCCCCCCCCCTTAAAAAAAGCAAAGAAAAAATAAAACAAAAGCAAAATAAACAAGAACAAAAAATACATCATAAGATGAAAAAAAAAAAAAACAAAAACAAAAAAACGAAACAATAATGTTTTGGAGACCGAGACGACCTCAACAGCAAAATCGGATAAATAATAATCATTTTATCAACTTAAAAATGGAGACATTCAGTCAACCGTGAAGATAAATATTATTGTCAGATTGCATAAGTATATGTGATTAAAGTCGGTGTCACGTTTCAATTTTTGTTATTATTTTATTGTTATATGATCTGGTTAAATTTTTACCTCTTGAAAACGTATAATTCAATGTTATTGCGTCTCTTCTTTTGATACAAGACTTATCACAAACATTTATGTTGATATGACGTGTGTATATTGGTTGTGTGTGTGTATGTGTGTGTGTTTGTGTGTGTGTGTGTTGATAATTTGCAGGCTTGAAATGAGAACAATAAAACACACGATTTTGTTTTTCTGTTTCATGCCTTTATACTATTAGAAATAGTAATCTTTAATTTGTAAATGAAAACTAAAAATCAAAACAATAGACAGCTTCGGGAGCTAAATAGCGATTGTCTTGATCTCGATTCAGTTAACTGCCGTACTCTGGGAAAATTCGTATCTAAAAATTTTGACAGAAAACTCGTTCTTCAAATATCGATCAAATTAAATGGCCTCATCTAGGCAAAATATAAAATAATATATATATATATATATATATATATATATATATATATATATATATATATATATAGCCATATATAATATTCTTTCACATCTCTCTCTCTCTCTCTCTCTCTCTCTCTCTCTCTCTCTCTCCGTCTCTCTCTACGCGCTGTGTTTCTACCTTTCTCTCTATCCTCTCTCTCTCTCTCTCTTTATCTCTCTCTTTCTCTCTCTCTCTCCCTCTCTCTCTCTCTCTCACACACACACACACACACACACACACTCTCTCTCTCTTTCTCTTTCTCACTCTGTGTATATGTGTGTATATATCTATGTGCGTGTGTGTGTATGTATGTATGTCTGTGTGTGTGTGTGTGTGTGTGTGTGTGTGTCCCAACAATGAATTCTCACATTGAATAAAAGTATGTAAAATCCAAAAGTGACCTATCTTACCCAAAAACAATTTTTATATCGGATAGATTTTGATGATAAATATTTTATTTTTAGATTAATTTATTAAATGTGAGTTCAACCTACTGCCTTCATGCCGCTGGGTTCAAGTTCATAAATTTCAACATATTTAAAATTTCAAATTCATATTATGTTTAGCTTGGACTAATTATTTCTTCACCTAGTTTATTCCAACATATCACCAGATTTATAGACATGGGTCACTTATACTTGTAGCCAATAGGATCTCGATCAGTTTGCGCAGTTGGAGTCGTTTTGGCACGTTAGTAGGTCGTCTTGCTTGAAGTAAAACTTTTCTGGTCAAGTATAATTTAAGATATCATATATCAAATTGTGGTTATAAACTGGAGAATGTAAACAATTTTGTATGTCATGGGATAAGAATAGAGGCAAATGGAAAATCGACCCCTGATGTCCAAAGGAGTATAGCACTTGTCCAAAGAAAATTGACAAAAATGATGACATTATAGAAAAGTGAAAGTATCCAACTGAAAATAATAATAATAATAATAATAATAATCTTTATTGTCCAAATTAAAGGCAATTCATGTGAGGTAAACAATGCTCAGTTTGGTTCATGGTATGAACATCAACACATTTACAAATACAGACACAGCCATACACGAACATACACGCTTGCACATTGTTTCTACACGTGTATACAAAAGAAATGAGCGTACATACAAACACATATACATACATACATACATACATACATACATACATACATACATACATGCAGACATACATACAAACCAGCATATCATCGTATATGCATGCCTACATTCATACATACATACATACATACATACATACATACATACATACATACATATATACATACACACAGACACACACACAGACAGATAGAACGATACGATATATTTGCTGGGACAGCAGATAACCATATTATAAATATAGTGTCTTATATTAAGAAGAAGATGGCAATGATTGTGATGATGATGATGATGATGATGATGATGATGATGATGATGATGATGATGATGATGACTACGATAATGATGATGATGATGATGATGATGATGATGATGATGATGATGATGATGATGATGATGATGATGATGATGATAACGACGGCGGCAATGTCGATGATGATGATTCACGACACTGCTTCTCGTTATTTTCATTGGTTGTCTCATTTTTCCACAGAATATTTGTTAATTAATTTTATGGCGGTTGGAATGAAGGTTGTCTTATGTCGATTTGTCCGACATTTTGCTTCTAGATACCGTCTTCCGGAGCGCAGAAGTTGGAATTTTTCGTTCAGCGGATGCCTCTTTTCGTTGATAATGTTAAAAGATTTCTTCTCAACTGCATTAATATAAGTTGTGTCAAGGCTTCTAAGGTCTGTGTTAATTATTTTTGAAGCCTCTCTGAGGGTTCTATGTAGTTTGGATTTTTCTTTTGTTCCACAGCTTCCATACCACGTTGTGATGCCAAACGAAACGATACTCAATATTAATGACTTGTAGATTTGTATCATGGTCTTTCTGTTCACATTGAAAGACCTTAATTTTCTGAGTATATACAAGCGCTGGTTACATTTTTTGATGACATTGTTGGTGTGCGATTCAAATCTTAGACTGTTATCTATAATTACACCAAGGTATTTAAACGTTTCAACAGTTTCAACCGCCTGATTGTTAATTTTTGTTATTTGTCTTGCTCTTTTTCCTATTTTTCTGTGATCAAACAGTTGTTCCTTTGTTTTTGTTACATTGAGCTCTAGACAGTTATCGGCACACCATTTGCTGAATTTACTAACTTGCTCAGTGTATTTAAATTCGGAGACGGAATCATTGAGCAGGCCGAGTATTGCGGTGTCATCAGCATACTTGATGAGTTGGCAGTTATCAAAGCTAGCCACACAATCGTTTGTATAGAGGATGTAAAGTAGAGGTGAGCTTACACACCCTTGTGGGCATCCGTTTGAAAGAGTTTTTACTGATGATATATTTGAGCCTACTCTGACATGTTGGGGGCGATCGATGAGAAAGTTGTTATACCAGTTGATGAGGTAATGGGGAAGGTTTAGAGCATGCAGTTTACTAATTAATATGTTGGTTTTCATGGCATTAAAGGCAGACGAAAAATCGACGTATAGGATTCGGCAGTAGTTGGCGGGTGAAACATCCAAGTGATTTGATATTGAATGCATCACTGTGAGGAGTGCGTCTTCCACACTAAGATTTTGTTGGTAGGCAAACTGATATGGATCAAGTATGTGTTGGTCATATATAAATTGCAACAGCTCTCTTTTCAGAATCTTTTCCAGACATTTCATAATAATTGATGTTAAAACAACAGGTCTATAATCATTCAGCTGAGTTGGTGGATTCTTTTTGGGTACTGGAATTATAGTCGATGTTTTCCATATAATTGGGATTTTCTGTTCATCTATTGAACGTTGGAAAATAGGCAAGAAAGGGACAGCTAGTTGGTTGTTACAGTTTGAAATGAGTTCCCCACTAAGTCCATCTGGACCTGGTGCTTTTTTCTTTTTACATAATTTAAGAACATTGATGACCGCCTCTTCTTCGATTTCTGGCGGAGGAGACGTATTTTTTGTTATGATATTAATTTTTGAAAGTACGTTGTCAATGGTGTCGAATCGACAGTAAAACTTATTTAATTCCTCGATATTCATATGTGTGTCATTGTTAAAATCTGTCTTTTTGTTGTTAACGCCACCCATTTCTTTAATCATCCTCCACGCCTGCGATGCATTTGAATTTTTAAGGTTTGTTTCCATTTTATCTTTATATTTACGTTTTTCTTCATAAATTACCCTCTTTAATTGTTTTTCTGCCTCGTGCTGCTTGTTTTTGTCCCCACTCATATGAGCGATTTTCTTCATATTTATAAATAACTTAACTCGTTTGTTGACCCAAGGTTTGTTGTTGTTAAATATTTTAATCCTTTTAGTGTCCACGCACAAATCACAACAGAAATGAATATAAGACGTGACAACATCAACCCACTCGTCCAGTGACATGTTATCAGACATGAGTTCATCCCATATTGTGCAGTCAAAACAACCTTGGAGTTTGTTTATATTTTCTGTTGACCAAAGACGAGTTTCTTTCACAATCGCTTTATGTTGTCTTAATTTAGTTTTGTAGGTTGGAATCAACAACACACTATTGTGATCTGAATTTCCTATTTTTACTTTTTGAACGCTTCTGTATGAATTTTTAATATTTGTATAGCACAGATCCAGGGTTTTATCTCGTCTGGTAGGAACAGAGACGTGTTGATAAAAAGAATTTATAGGAGGGCAGTGATTGAAATCACCAAGAATTATTACGGGGGCATCAGGATGTTTTCTTAAAAAATTAAATGATTCCTCCTCAATTACCCGTAAAGCTGTGTTAGCATTCGCATCAGGAGGGACGTACACAGCAATGACATAAATAAGTGGGAATTCCCGAGGTAAATAGTGGGGTCTAAGAGAGAGGGAAATGAGCTCGATGTCCTTTTCACATAATGAACGTGTAGTTCGACAGCTTTTGCACCAGTTTTTGTTGACATACACACAAATACCACCACCTTTTTGTTTTCCTGTCATTGAGCTATCTCTGTCACGCCTATGTATTATGAAATTTTCCAATTCTACACTTTTATCTGTATCTAAGTCTGAAAGCCATGACTCTGTAAAACACAGTATGCTTGAGTTTTCATAATCAGGATCAAATTTACACAACGCGCTAATATTGTCCGCTTTGTTTCTGATAGATCGAACGTTTGAAAGTATAATCATAGGTAGTGGTACTTTACCAGTTCTTCGAATTCTTTGCTTGACGCCTCCACGTTTTCCTCTTTTTCTTTTCTTGATTGAAACAATAAAACCTTTTCGATCATTTGTTTTGATTGTTGTTTGTCCAATATCAAGCAATTCGTTTTTGTGTAGACGACGGTCGCCATATTGTTTTTATTTCGAACACAACAACATTGTTCACTCGTAGTAACTTTTCATGCTCTACACATTATTGAAATAGGTACCACAAATAGAAATATTTAAATATAGTCATACCTGTATTCCAATTACAAATAATAAGTCCATATACAAAAACGATGGCAGGTAATAACACAAGAATACAAACTTTTACTGATGAACAACAGAGCAATGAAAAACCAAGCGTCGCCATTGAGCGCCACCGGAAATATCTTGAGCGCCACCGGAAAAAATGAAAATATTAAGAACATGCATATTTCCAACAACATTATATGGATGCGAATCATGGATAATCACAACAACAAAAAATCAAAACGACGAGAATATAATCAATGCATTTGAAATGAAATGCTACCGGAAAATTCTCAGCATTCCCTGGACAGCAAAGTAAACTAACCAAAATGTGAAAGAGTTCCTGGTCATTGGCAGCCATATCTCATCAAGATGATACAGAAACTAAAACTTGCTTTTTTTTTTTTACATATCAAAAGACATGATACCCTTGAAAAATTTCTTAAGGGTACTGTGGAGGGTAATAGAAGGAGGGGAAGACCAAGAAGAAAGTGGCCACAAGACATCGGCGAATGGATGAATATGCCAATGACTGAATGTGGAAGGATGACACAGGACAGAAGCTTGTCTCGGATTGGGCTACTTTTACCGTTGTTATTTACCTCTCAGACAGTTATCAACACTTTGTAATGTGAAAAATACAAATACTATATTCATCAAGTTGTTCCGCAAACTGGAATATGAAAAACACATTTCTTGTGAATAGTCAAAGTGGGTGTATTTGCCAGACCGATAAACATCTCGACGGTCTGTCTGTTTCCGATTCAATTAAAATGGCATGTTATGGTTTATCAAAAATCTTCATTTGACGACTTAGCTTATATAAGATACAGAACATTGAATGATGAAGATGTGCTTACAATAGTAAGTGTTTCAATGATAACATTACCATGAATTTAGAATTTGTGGTGGACAAAAGAGAACGTAATGATAAATATTATAATCAACATGCATAGACATGTCCGTTAGATCTCCAGAACAAAATATCTAACAGTGACGTCAAGGCTATTCCATCTAAAATTGTTCTGCACAGCCAAAGTTAAAGTATTGCCACCAAAACACAGAATTACTGGTGAATCTAAAACTTATAAAACTATTTTTAAATATTGACATACTCGTACAAATAACTTGCGACCATTTTCGTAATTGAGGGTAATTTTATCACTCGTCGACTTATTATTTTTACAATCTGAAAGGGCATAATGGTCGGTCAGATATTAGCGAATTTAGGTTTATATAAGTTGGCAGATTGGCTTTTCCCAGCAAAAACAGCATGTGTAATGTATTTGTTTAACGTAAGCTGCATAATTTCTGGTTTGCAAAACATTTTCTCACCGATTTTTAATAATTTATTAAATAAATAATATGGATGAACTCATTTTATTTTGTCTGTCCAGTCGGAAGAATACGTTTATCAACAGAAATCATAATATCGTGTAGGTCATCGTTTAACTCGTTTAATTTTATCAGCTCAATTGGAAGTGCAAGTTTGTGAACAGACTTTTGTTCTTCCACTTTCGATACTTTTACAGAGCGTGAGTGCAAGATTCATTTGCACGCTTCAACAGAAATTATTACTGGACTGGTTTTTATCACGTATGGGTCAAATGATTCTTTTTGATGAATCTAAATTTTTACAATCGTATAATAATTACAATAAATAAGTACCTGTGCTTATAAGCCTAAATTTATCCGCAAATGTAGTATATTACAAACCATCCAGAAGAACAGGCTTTGTTTAAGAGGGTGTGATGAAAAGAATAGACATTTTGATCGGGTAACAAGGAATATTTCTTGTGAAGTGTTAAGAATATTTTAAATTTACTGTTAATAAAGATCTTATAGATTGCATAAATGCCGATACAGGTGCGCACTTTTATACATACTCGAAACAATCCATATAAGTAATACACGTATGTTTAAAAACAGTTAATAAAAATAGATAAATAAAACATCGAGGCAACATAGCAAAGCGATATAGTCTTTGATTCATACACAATAGGAACCGAGTTTGAATCCGCTGCACTTTGTGGCCTTGAGCAAGTCACTTTGCCCTGGCTCACTTTGCGTGCTGCTCTTTGACACACGGATTACACTAGCCTTCCCTTGTAATAGACCTTAACGAAAAGTTGAGGATGACAAAAGGTAATCTCGCGAGGTCCCAGGTTTAAGAGTTTTTGTCAAGATGAGGGTCATATAAATTGGTCGATATTTGAAGGAGAGTTTTCTGGCTAAATTTATAAACACGACTCTTTCCAGAATACGACAGTTAATTGGTGCTCGAGTATGGGTACAATTTTAAAATCTCAAACAAGACGCAGGCAAGATTGATTCTATGGGATTCGGTTCCGTGTTTGAATGTTTCACTGGCTTACCTTTTCTTGTGCGTTTGTAGGTCAAGATCACCAAACTTTTAATTTTCCCCATCACCCCCTTTTTCATTGACGCTGAAAATACCAATAGCGTTCAAAGACCCCTCAGTTCAGCCTTTGAAAAGTCATAAAAGGAACGATGATCTGGATCAATGAAAGTACATTAGGAGATGCAAACTTACTAATATTGATGGTACATTCCAACTTTTTTACCTTTCGGCTTTAATTTGATCGTGTTGATTACTGCACTCGATGGGATGGTTCTACACTTCTCCAGAGACGAGTTATGTCTGCCTAGGTTGTTCCTTATCTTTACTGACTTATGCAATTCATGTAATTTTGAGGTCAATTGAAGATGGCATGTTGTTGAGCAAGGGCACAAGTGGCCGATCTCAAATGCGTTTTTCCTTTGTCTTTATTTGTCTTTATGTGAGACTATCATGTTGCCAAACCCAAGATATCCAAACTTTAAAACAAGCCATTAAAAGCCCATTGCGTTGGTCATGTCTTGAGGCGCCATTTATTAAATAATTTGGTTGGGGTGGGGTGGTGGGAGGGGGTGGAAAGAAGTGTGTCAAACGGAAGTCAAAGGCAGAGACATTATTTTTAACAAAAGAGAGAAGGTTGAAAAAATGGAAAAGGCAAGGAGGATAATAACAATAACGGAAGACATGGCGATGTTGAGAGAAATTATAGACAATGCCTGTGGGTAGGCCCCAGGTTGACTGATTGATTGAGTCGGTATCATTTCCTGTGAACATGACCCATTGCATAGCTTAATTACAACGATATCTTCAATAATTGACAATCAGATTTTTTCCATTCTAAACGAACTCGTATAATTGGAGGAAACAAAGCGATAAAAATGGGGTAATCTTACCGATGTCTAGCATGGGCTTCCCACGGAAAAATTCGGTCAGCAAAACATTAATTTTAGAGATAACAAAAGCAACAATAGTCAACTTTTTAGTGTGTGTTTTGCTTAAAGATCTATGGATGACGCGGACTGAAGTTAACCAACTTTTGCCGATTAATTTGATACGTTTAAAGGAACACATAGTAATGAATTATAGGAATAGGTAGAATATTTGTTTAGACGACACATTGGGGTACCAGTGACTGCGTAAAATATCCATGAGAGCACTCATGGTAAAGTGACAAGTGTTACGTATTATAACGCATTTTTAAAGACTTCGAGTTAAAAATATAGAGCAAAGCTTTTTATTAGAGATGAAATGTCTATCAAACAAATTATTATTTATATCTGGGTATGTTTTCCCCCTGCAACCCCGTGTTCTTATGGTTACATCTGGAGCTTGCCACTTCAACGAATAAAAGGTTTGTTTCCTGAAATTATCGTAAACGTTGTCACGTCTGTGTAGGAGAAGTGGCGAGTAGATAAAGACAAATAGAAGAAAAACAGTTTTCCCCAGATACAGAAGTCGCTTCGTGCCTCTTTCACCCTGTTATAGATGGGATCTCATTTAATAGTAGTAGTAATAATAATAATTAATAATAATAATAATATATAATAATAATAATAATAATAATATAATAATTATATAATAATAATAATAATAATAATAATAATAATAATAATAATAATAATAATAATGATAATAATAATAATGATGATGATGATGATGATAATAATAATAATTATAATAATAATAATAGTAATGATGATAATAATATAATGATGATAATAATAATAATAATAATAATAATAATAATGATAATGATAATAATAATAATAATAATAATAATAATAATAATAATAGTAATAAAAATAAAATAACAAATAATAATAATAATAATAATAATAATAATAATAATAATAATAATAATAATAATAATAGTAATAAAAATAATAATAACAATAATAATAATAATATATAATAATAATAATAATAATAATAATAACAATAATAATAATAATAATAATAATAATGATGATGATGATGATGATGATGATGATGATGATGATGATACACGGGTAAAAGTTGTCGGATTGTTTAATTGATGTTTTTGCAAATTTAATTTAGTTGTCATGTTGTAAACGGCATGATATTATGAAGTATATCTTCATTTGCTATGTCATCACATTTTACTGCTTATATTTACAGGTATTGTTTTATATACTTATTATGCCAAAATCAACCATGAAATCTGCAGATTAAATTGGTAATATTATTTGTTGCTGTTGTTGTTATTGTTGTTGTTGTTGTTGTTGTTGTTGTCGTTGTTGTTGTTGTTGTCGTCGTCGTCGTTGTTGTTGTCCATTGTTTGTTTGTTTGTTTTGTATTTGATTGTTCTGTTTTTGTTTGTTTTGTTGTTTTGTTTTTTTTTTTTTGTTTTGTTTGTTTGTTTTTTTAGTTTTTATTTTATTTTTAGGGGAGGGGAGGTTTGGCAGAGGAGATGTGTATTTTTTAAAAAATAATGCCACAAATTTGATTAATCCATTTCTAAATAATAACACATCTATTTTGGTTGAACTTCAATTTCCAGTCAGCAAATTATTTAACCAAAGGAGAAAATCGTCTGTGACATTTTTGGGCAGGTTATCTATTATTCATTGGTAGGCAGGAATGTTTTTCGGGAATCTACGAAAACAACATTTAAGTACGAGGCCATAATTTGTTGCACGCCTGGTTGGCTATGAGTGCCAGCACGTATGGACACAAATTACCATAATTGTATCTATATTATAATTTCGTGTGGGTTTACACCAATAGTTTCAATTACCCGTTGGCGAGGATAGTCTTGTTTCGAAGAGGTTATTTAATACACTTCTGTTGGATTTGACAAGTAAAAAGGATTAACATTATATTTTACATGATATTTTGTGCATTGTGTTTCTGGCAGCAAAAATCATCATGAGTTTATTTTGAATCTTTATTTGTGTTAAAGATTATTCTCGCACCATGTCATGTTATTGTAAGGGCAAGAGAAAATAATAATGATAATAATAAATAGCAATTCTATAGATGCTGTGCGCTTGGCTAAGAAACTCACAACATTGCCATCCGGAAATATAACGGACCAATACACTAACCTATGTGTTCCCTTGAACGTTTATAGTCTGGTTAATAAAGTTTAGTGACAATTATAAACATGGATGGTAAAAAACAAACAAACAACGAACACCTGAGTGACGTCAACTTCGTTCTGTCTATAGCGCATAAACATGATGGTGTACTATATTCGTTAAAAAAAAACGAGCTTTTATTTAATGCTAGAAATCCACTAAACGCACTCAAAGCGCTTTACAGGTAGTCCCTAGCCAACAGCAACACTTAACATGTAGGACGAGACAAAACGCCTGTTAGGCGATATTACAATTGTTCCGACAGAGACAACTCTTTTATAAGCCAGGTACTCATTTTACACCTGATTACAGTGAGAACTCTCTGAGATGAGAAAGAGTGAGTAAAAAGACTTTTCAAACTATGCACTGCCCCGAGCAGGACTCGAGCGCTGGACCTTCAGATCCGAAGGCGCGTGTTGTAACACAAGGCCACATAGCCGCACTGAAAATAGACAATAAGGTCCATACGACAAATACCATCTTAATAATTTACTATTTTCCTGGTGGGTACATACTAATTTGCTAATAAAAAACTACTGCATTTTGTGTTTTCATGTTTATTGTTTTGTTTCACCAACTGTAGATATAGATATTCTTTTAAATCTTAAAAACTATAATTATAACTTATTAATTACGATTTTATATTGTGGTACGAATGTTGTCTCGTATCTGTTTGTTTTAATTTGAATTTGTTTGTATCATCTCCCAGATTGTAAAAGTTGATATTTATTTTGTAGTTGGTGTTTCTTGGTAGCTATTATTTTTTTATTGCCTTGTCCATAACCGTTGCTCAAATATTTTCGTAACACAGTCTTCAATGTTGTAAGCTGTCATTCCTGCTTTTTCCATTATTGACCGCATTTTGGCTTTTTCTTTCGTTGAAGGACACCCATAATAGTTGAAATTTGCCTTTATATGAATATCTTTTTAAAATTATCATTATTGACTTAATTGGTGTATTCTTTACACTGTCCTGTCATGTAACACATTCAAGCGATATACACCGTGACCAATGACCGAATGGGTGAGAGTATGGCGAATTCTGACATTGTTGCAGTATTAGGTGGACGTTCTACACATCTTACTCTGTTTGAAATGGCGTGACTATAGACAAGTCGTAGAGAGAACAAATTACATGCGTTGTTTGTATAATATAGTGTAAATTCGATTCCTAATTGCTTGCTGATGAAACATAAATAAACCTTCAGTATAGTCTTCATGGGTCTGGAAAGCCACATACTGACAGCAACTTTTTTCATTTCATTGTCGATATATACATTTGTCTTTTTGTTTCTGTTTTTTTTTTTGTTTGTTTGTTTTGTTTTGTTTTGTTGTTGTTATTCTTATTCATATTAATATGAACTATTATTAAAATATTTTTTAATTTGTGCGGCTATGTGGTCTTGTGGTATGACACTCGCTTTCGGATCGGAAGGTCCTGGGTTCGACCCTCGCTCGGCGCATAGTTGAATCCTTAGAAAAGTCTCTTTACGCATATTCTCTCACCGTACTCATATTTAAAATGAGTACATGGCCGTTAACAGCGTTGTCTCTGGACGAAAAAAAATTGTAATCTCTCCTAACAGGGGTCATGTCCCGTCCTAAATGTTAATTGTTTCTGTTGGCCAGGGACCCCTTGTAAAGCGCATTGAGCACGTTTAGTGGATATTGCACGAGATAAAAGCTATTTTTTTAATTCACAGATCACACACTGAGTAAAAATTCCAGAGTATCAGACAAAGATGCAAGTAACGGCAAGACCCTCATTCCTCATACTGCTATCACTAGCTTGCTTGGGGTGGCAAACTGTCCTATCAGCAACAAAGGCAGACTACTACAATCTGTACGATTACCTCTTTGAGGGTAAATACTACAAGAAACAAATCAGGCCGGCAAATAATTTGGATGACCCTTTGGTCGTAACTATGAGTTTTTATCTACTAGCTATCTTAGACGTAAGTAGTATTTTATCTATCATTAATTGCACATCCAATAGGGAACAAAAGTGTGATATAAAAAAAAACTGGTTCCAATCTCACTGGAAGTGAAAAACCACTCTTTCGGCGACTGCGCTTGAGTAATTGATCTTCTGGTTGCAAAGTGATGGCATCTTCTTTTCTAGTCTAAATGTATGCTTGTCATCTATAAAGACCATCCATCCTCGCTCCCAAGAATCTGCTATACATTCTTCTATTAAAATAGTTCCGCCACCTTATGATTCAATATGTAACCGATTCATTATTAGTCATTCGAAGGACAGGTTACATACAAACTTCCAAGGAGTTTGGAACCTGGAAGAGTTGAAGGAGTGACCTCACAATTTCTCTGCCCATTTCTTAATCATACTTGGTATTATTTATTCACCTTTTTGTATGTTTGCTTGGAGAATAGAGACATCACAGACAGAACGGTTTAGTCATACCTACCACGGTAGCTTGCAATATTACACATTCAACAGAAGCAACAAATGGGAAAATTGTCATTTTTAAAGTTTTTGATAAGAAAGCTACCCAAGCACCGATTTCACGACAGCAATTTTAATGCATTTTATCTTGATGAATTTTTTTTTCATTGCTGCAGTTTAAATGAACCGAATGTGAAGATAAGTTTAGAATGATGAACTTAGATATTATTAGTATTTTAAGCAATAAAATCTTAAATGCCTAGTTAATGGGTGCTTCAACTTCATTACAGGTGCGGCTATGTGGTCTTGTGGTATGACACTCGCTTTCGGATCGGAAGGTCCTGGTTTTGAGCCTTTACTCACATTCTCTCACCGTACTCAGGTGTAAAATGAGGACCTTGCCGTTTACAGCTTGTCTCTGTCCAAAAAAATTGGTATACGCCTAATAGGCGTCATGTCACGTCCTATATGTTAAATGTTGCTGTTGGCCAGGGACCCCTTGTAAAGCGCTTTGAGCACGTTTAGTGATATTGCGCTATATAAAAGCTCAAGTTAAATTATGAAGGTCTGAATAACAACCAAGCCAGTTGTCATTTGACGGAGATGATTTCTTTAAGATATTATATTTTATATAAAGAAATGGTAGGATTTCATGTTGCATTCTTTTTTTCAACTGCATAGTTTTTTTAATCATAATTCATCATATCCAGGTTAATGAGAAACAACAAATGTTGGAAACGAGCGCTCGTTTAGAAATGATATGGGATGATGACTATCTAGAATGGAACAGCACTCAATACGGCGGCATTGAAGAAATCTTAGTTCCACAGAACCTAGTTTACGTCCCTGATATTGTGCTCTCAAATTCTGTGTCGACACAGGAACAACTTGGGTAAGGCAGCCCTTGTAAATATGAATGTAACATTATTAGTATGTCTTTTGTATCTAAATTTGGCTGCTTAACTTTATGATTGTTTGAGTAATGTATCTATGTTTAAATTGTTTTTTGTTGGCTGAAGAAGGGTTTTGAGCCCGAAACATTAGCGTTTGGTATTTTGTTTTTCTTTGACGCTGTTATATTCCTTTTTGTTTATTAAATTCACGAGTATATTTCATGGATATCTATATAAAAAGTTCCAGTTTTTCTGTATCAATGCTTTCATATCTAAAATTACAAACACCCAATCAACGGCATCTGCATGGCGAGTTTCATGGCAGATAATAATAATAATAATAATAATAAAATAATATAATAATAATAATAATAATAATAATAATAATAATAATAATAAAATAATAATATAATATCATCATCATCATCATCATCAACATCATCATCATCATCATCGTCATAATAATATATAATATAATAATAATAATAATAATAATAATAATAATAATAATAATAATAATAATAATAATGAGATGATAATAATAATAATAATGATATGATAATAAATAATAATAATAATAATAATAATAATAATAATAATATAATAATAATAATAATAATAATAATAATAATAATAATAAATAATAAGAATAATAAAAAGAAAAGAAAAGAAGAAGAAGAAGAAGAAGAAGAAGAAGAAGAAGAAGAAGAAGAAGAAGAAGAAGAAGAAGAAGAAGAAAGAAGAAGAGAGAAGAAGAACAAGAAGAAGAAGAAGAAGAAGAAAAAGAACAACAAGAAGAAGAAGAACAAGAAGAAGAAGAAGAAATCGGTTTTAAGCCAGAATTGTTTTGAAGCTATATAATATCTTGGGGAGGGTGACAATAATTTCTATATCTACGAAAAGCTACACATTTATATATCTGATTATTTCAATTTGAAATTTTCTTATCAGCATAATCTGGTTCAAACCGACATAAAACCAGTTGGGAGCTGCGGGTCACATTTGGTCACGACTCCGAATTTATTTAATTCTAT
Source organism: Berghia stephanieae (assembly GCF_034508935.2). Lineage (NCBI taxonomy): Eukaryota > Metazoa > Mollusca > Gastropoda > Nudibranchia > Aeolidiidae > Berghia > Berghia stephanieae. The sequence goes on from NC_088363.1 coordinate 73,148,276, forward strand.
CTAACCTAAAGCAGTTTACCCCCTACTCTCTAACGCCGCTTACGAGTGACGCCAAATCCTGAAATTCACCAAAAACAAACTCAGAATTTTTGGCATTGGATGTAGACGTGGAGCAATGGCTGATAGTGTTCTGAAAGACAGATGAGATGTTAATGGCGTAGTTGCAAACGACATCGATGGCCAGGTTCGAGAATCCTATGCGTTCGTTGGGCTTTGTCATTGGCGGACATTCTGAATCTGATGATGGGGTCTTCTTGAGAAACGAGGATCCTATAAAGACGTCGTCCAGAACCGATTTTCGCAGAAGACATTTGTTAGCATAACGCGTTTCACCATTCTCATCTTTGTTTGATATCTGTTTAATCTTGATAGATCCATTTTTGTCATTAGAATTTATAGATGAAACTGGTGGAGGTTTGATCATCAATAATTTTAGTTTTGGACAACTGCATTTATTAGTTGAAATTGTCGATAGTTTTTGATTGTTTTGGGATTGCGAATCTTTGTGCTTCTGGGAAATCGCTGGTGCTCCATCACTCGTGCATGATTTTTTAACTCTCTTTTTCTGAATCTTTGGAACTGATGTGGTGCTTTTATAATTGACTTTCCTATTAATTGGCTGTTTGTAATCGTTATCTGACGCCATTTTTCAGCGCTGCTGTAATCACGTTTTTGTGATCGAGCCCTCCGACTACCAATTGGGACTTTCCTTGTCATATTTTTCTTTTCCACCGACTTGCTAGGTGTGGATATTTGAGTTGAAACCCCTCTCTTGTCAAGGCTAGCACTATGCAAAATTTCTCTCATATTTGATACCTGCCTTAGCCTCCTTGCTTTGGTACTGAATTTACGCAAAGATCGGGTAATTTTCTTGTTATTTTTAACTCTGTCATCTTTCTTTGGGGAGTGAGTTTTGATCTATGCGTCTCAGCCACTGAAAGCATTTCTTCCTGTACTTTGATGAGGTCATCTATGGGCATCAGATCGTTACATCCGGCATCCAATTTATCCAACAGCGGACACAATAAGTCTTGACATTTTATCCTACTCTCGTTAGAGTCCGCTTCGTTTGACTTTTGGTCTACATCGGGCAATGAAGAAGTATGATTCTTCTCTGATACAATTTTCATCTGTTCAATAATTCAATAGAAGTAGGATTATGGTTCGTATTATTTTAAAATTGATTTCATGGCAAGACAAAGCACATTGTTGTCCATTATCACTGACACTGACATAGTTTGAATTTTTTTTTCTCATGTTTGTAAAATTCAAAATGCCAGAACATCATCATCATTGGATGGGTCAACTGCAAACTGACATGCCGATTTGGGCGTCACTCGTAAATGTTGTGTCGTCATCACATGCCACATTTCCCATGTAACACGGTTACATGTTCTTCTTTTTCTCCTCCTCCTCCTCCTCCTCCTCCTCCTCCTCCTCCTCCTCCTCCTCCTCCATCTCCACCCACTCCTCTTCCTCCTCCTCCTCCTCCCTAATCTAATTTTAGTGAAATTTAACGTTTGATAATCTGACGTCACAAAATATTATTATAAACTTGATATAATTACGCTTACTAGGGAGAGGGGTATAACAATTCCTTTGTCTTCACTTCACCGCTCTTTTCCTTACCGTATCAATGTTATACGCCTCATTTTGTTATCATTATATTTTGTATATACTTTTGAACATCTTGATTTCAAGTCCATTTTTGGCACCTTTTTTCATTCCTTAATAAAATTGTCTATAGATACAAACTTGACTCTACTTTAATCATAATGGTCAGACGAGTATGTTTTCAAAGTGACTTCCAAAGTGACACATTTGACAGGCTAATATTTTGGGATAATTTTCCTTGTAGGTATTTGTATTTTTGTTCTGCTACTTCCTGCATTAATACACACACACACACACACACACACACACACACACACCTTTTTCAGAGTATTGTTATTGTGTTCTTTATTTACAGATATGCTAACCTACCAGTGCGTTTGAGTAGCACAGGAGTAATTACATGGGAACCAACTGTATACTTAGCAACAGATTGTGATATTGACATCACCTACTTTCCCTTTGAAACTCAGGTAGGAAAATGGGGAGTTATAATTGACGTTGAACAACAGATTTTTAAATTAAAAAAAAAAGAATATTTCCGTGAGGTTACTGAAATGCATCAATTTTCAATGGACAATTTAAGAAGTCACAAGAAAAGAGACAAAATATATTGTAGAAGGAACTGTGTATTCAGTCCACCGGAAGATTTTATAATTATACGGGCTAAACTGTTTGACCGAGCACAGTTTAGCCCGTATAATTATAATCTCTTCCGGTGGGCTGAATACACAGCTGTGTATTCTGTCCATCGGAAGAGATTATAATTATACGGGCTAAACCTTGGAATTAATATATATATATATAAATATATATTATTATTCCAAGGGCTAAACCGTTTGACCGAGCGCGAGAAGGCGATGTGGCCGGCTGATTAAGCACATCGTAACTGTAACCGGGGTGGGGTGAGTTAGGTGTTCAAGCTCCTGTCTAAGCATAATATTTTCTTTCTTTCTTTCTTTCTTTTTTCATTTTTTTTTTGGGGTACTCCCTTGGCAAACAAATTCTTAATTTTCAACTCCAACACGTTGACACCATTCCTGGTGATTTGAGAAGTTTGAACGACATTTAACTTTTTTTTATTTATTTACTTTTACTCACTTTTAATATCATTATTTTGATTTAGAACACAGTGAGACATCAAAATTTATTGCCTTGTACGTAACAATACGAGTCAGGAGAAAAAAACGAAACAAAAAGAAACAAAATACCCCCCCCCCCAAAAGAAAGAAAACAAAACAAAAAAATGTTAAGAGAACAACTTTATAGTTATAGGGTCTTGTTTATGTTTGAGGGATCGTCAAAGTGAGTGAGAGAGAGAGAGAGAGAGAGAGAGAGAGAGAGAGAGAGAGAGAGAGAGGGTGGGGGTGGGAGAGATTAGAGATAGAGAGAGAGATAGATAGGGCTAGTAGTGCTCGAGGCCAGTGATCAATGTGAAAAGTGACCAAATAGAACTTTACTCGGGCAAACAGTACTAACACTGATCTCCTTGGGAAACTCATCGGTTTTGATAATCACAAAAATTCTAAAGGACTAGGGAAAATGAAAAATAGATATAAATGATAGGAAGATGACTCTACATTCTTTAAAGGACACTTTTGTTTTCAAAGGTTTGATGGCGCTTATAAAACATTGAGGTCACTTTAGGGCTTGTAGAATGGAAGAAAAGGGATACCAGTCAAAAAAAATTCTAATTTTATAAGACATGATAGACAATGAACAATAGACTAGCCCTACAAGACGAAGGACAAGGGATGATTTTGAAAGAAAAGGATGTTGGAAGAAGACAAAGTCAAGACTGCCCGGGGTGGGGGAAGGGCACAGGCGTGCTCGAGGCCAGTGATCGATGTGAAAAGTGGCCAAATAGATCCTTACTAGGGCAAATACCAAAACTCTGATCTCCTTGTAAAAAATCATCTGTTTTGATAATCACAAAAATTATAGCGTAGGGAAAATTAAAAATAGATATACATGTTGAATTTAAATTAATTATAGAAACATTATTCTCTGTTGGCCAATTTTGGCCAAATCGGTCAGGCCAATGGCTATCTAGCAGCCACGGTAAGAATCTCGGGCTCCCAATTTCGAGCAACTCTCATCAAGACTTTCCGAGAGTAAATAAAACTATGTAGCCTAAATGATATTATTAAGCCGTCAAATTGCCATAAATTTTATACCTGTCCATTTCTGATAATGCCTAGCCTATAATAGGCTCAGTATCAATGTGGTCAATAGTGATTAAGGTAAGTATCGACGATATTTGGTCCTTTTTAACTATTTTTATTTCCGGTGGACTGAAAACACAGTTCCATTGTAGAAACTATACAGAAGAGATTGTCTTTGCAATGATGTAATGACTGTTTCCCGTCACGTCCATCGAAACGTGACCTTGAATAACTCACTTTGACCTCGCTCACTAGACGATGTTCATTGCTCAAAAACCAAAACTTGATTCCTTGATGGGATTTTCTTTTGATTTGCAAAATTATTTTCTTTTACTTCCTCATATCTTTTCACAGGAGTGTAGCATTGAATTTGAAACAGCCGTGTCAAGGAGTACGGAAATTGACATCGATATAATGAAAGGAACCTCGGCTATTTTCCTGCCCGATTTTTCCCAAAACGGCCAATGGGATCTCGTCGACACATTCGCTGAGAACCTCAGCGACGAGGGTGGCAAGACAAAGATCCGATTTAAAGTTGTCATTGAACGCCGCAGGACATTCTATGTCATGAACATCATTCTGCCTGTAAGTCATTGAAATTGTCAACCTTTATATAGTTCACTTTATTCATCTGGTAAATACCGAGGGAACCTAGGTGTAAGCCGAAGTTCACGCAGCAAAGGAAGCAATAGGTACTGAAGTATAAGAAACAGAACAAAATGCTCGAACCCAGGCCCTCTCATATGTAAGCATTAACCACTGGGCATTTCGCGCCCTTTAAGCCTTTCGCGGCGAGATTGGATTTTTTCTTCTTCTTCAAATCATGGTTTTCCCTTATCTTTACTTGGTCATTGCAACAAACCTTATCGTTTTCGTTTTGGAAGCAACAGCAATGCAACTTGCATTCCAGTGAGTCACATTACCATGGAGGTGATGACGATGATGATGATGATGATGATGATGATGATGATAATGATGATGATGATGATGATGATGATGATGATGATGATGATGACGATGATGATGCTTCTTTGCTCCCGATGTTTCAAATAATTGGAAAACAGCTCCTCTTATCACTTGAAAATTGGAGATTTAAGCCAGTGAGCAGCCAAAACATTCTCTGATATTGTCAATCCACTGTCTTCTCTCTCTTTCCTGGCACTTCACACTGTATCCTTGTTTTCATGTGGAGCAACATATCCAAAATTCTAATAATGAACGTGATGGGTGAATATAATACAAGTGATAAATTCTCCTATCAAGGACATTTTTCGACTTACTTACTGTAGCCGTTACTCCTGTAGATTGGCACTCATTTACACCTGGATCACACTAGTTAATGTCTATTAATGGTTTAAGCTTATGCTGACCAAGTTCACGCTAAAGCACATAATAGTGATCTTTGGCATTTATATATACGGATGAGTGTGTTATGCATGAGATCCACCAATCAATTAAAAGAGATACTTTAATTGTGATATGCCGGAATGGAATACTGGTTCATACAATTAAACCCAGAAAATAATGATTGCTCTAAACCTGTCAAATTATAGGCAAAAATGAGCTTTACCTTTTCACCAAGACAGTGTAAAAAGATGATAAGAGCATATTTCTACATTCTGTCATCTGAAAACAACGTAACTCGCCAACTACTGTAATCGGAAATTTGAAGACAACGTTACGAAGGCATCAGCAAACTGAACGGATAACTCGTTAAACACACGCCAAATAACACACATCTAGTATCTATATGTATATATGCATTTGCATAATTAAAATCACTAGTTACCACCTACTTACTTTATCGAAGAAACGAATGGTCTTGAATACCGGTTGATCGTTTTAAGAAAACATTTTAATAAAGAGCGCCGCAATTGTTTCGGCATCGGCAATGTGTGGTAAAATGTCTTACCCGAGGGCACAACTCTAAATACAGACTTTCCCGAAGAATATAATTACCCATCTACTGCCTACGCTCAAGATCGTTTGTCTTTTTTTTACAAGCATTTTCTGTCAAAGTGCTAAAATAAACCGTTTGCCATTAAAACGTGAGAGTTAATCTCGTCACGGGGGTTTTATCCTAAAAACGACTATCTAATTGATGATGTCCGAAGTGTGTGATTCCTCGACATCTACACTGGCAGAGAGTTAAGAGGAGGGGGAGGAGAGGTATGTTTCAAATTGTTGACAAAAGTATAAAATCATCAAACGTATATCTACATCTTGTGGAAGAGAATCCAATTAATGAGAGACAAGAATTTGTATGCCATGAAAAACAAAGCTGTGAGGAACAATTAAGACATTTGCACAATGTATTGGTTTTAATAATAAAATGACAAATGATAAAAAAATGGAGCAACAGAGGTAGCTTCTTAAAGTGTCTTTGTAATTGTTGAAATAATAAAGCATGTTATAGTAATGTAGGTTAGAAAAGGACAATGTGATGGACAAAATATTTTGATTTTCGAAAACGTGAATATCCTTAATCTAGTCAGTTCATAAACCAACAGTTTCTTCATTTTATGCTTTCCTCCACTTTGTCTTGTTTGCTTTCGATGCCTCTGGCGTCTCATAAAACGTACAGTATATTATATGAGTTAAATTATTTCCTCGCGTCCTTCAAGCTGACATGTTTTGTCTTTGGCGAGATTTTTTTTTATAATTCTGTGAATCGCAAGACCTTTTGAAAAACTTCGTCCTTGTGTCACACACGATCTACAATGATCTTTGGTGTTTAAACAATTATTCCTCTTCAAATTCGACCCAGGTGTTCTTCCTCTCTCTGACGGCGTCCTTGGTATTTGCTATACCCGCTGACGAAGGTGAGAAGATGGGGACAGGTATCACCGTGTTACTGGCATTTGCTGTGTACCTGACAATCGTGTCGGACTTGATTCCAAACACTTCTTTACAGGTAAGACACAGACATGTTAAGAGTTAAAGATATTTTGAAAATTTTGCAAGTTACCTTAATATATTCACATGACATGAAGTAAACTTTTATGGCCACGATACAGCAGTATAGCACTTGTATCGGAGAGGTGACATGGCCTACAGCATTCCCGCCTCCCAACGTTAAATTATGACTTAGTGTGGCGGGGTTTTGCGCTTGATGTGGGTTCGAGTCCAAACGATAAGTTCACTGGCCTGGGTTCGAACCTAGCATGCGCACTATGGCTATCGCTACCAGCTGCGCCACTCCACCTACACCACAAACGGCTCGCGTTTAATATAGGTGTGATTAAGAATAGCCTTAGGGTCCCTTATGACTGTAATAGTAACGAGTAAGTCAAGACAATAGTAACACCCATTGCAAAAATAACATTCTATACAAAAGTTTAATTAGATTTTACAGGAAAGATAGAGAAATAAGTGAAAGGTAGAAGGAAGATTATGGATGATGTATATTTGACAATTTTAACTATCAGTCCTGTTTATTCATTTGATAACAGGAAGAATGGCGTGGATCTAATTTATTATTTATTAATTAATTTATTTATTTAATCTTAATCATATGTGTCAGTATGTGGTAGATTTGAAAATGGTATAAGCCCGTTTGGCTTATCTATAATCTAGCCGGCTTACTTGTTTGGTACCCTTCTCAGTACGGGACTGCATCAGCAAGTTCAAGGGTTGGTTCTGGGTTCCAGGGTTGTTCTGGGGTTCCAGGGATTGTTCTAGACTGCCAGAGAATGTTCTGGTGCCGGGGAATGTTCTTGGCTGGCAGGGATTGTTCAGTGGTGCCACGGAGTGTTCCGGTGCCAGAGACTGCTACGGACTGACAGGACCTTCCATTAAGAGTTAAACAAAAAGGTCTTAGAGCCAAATCTAATAATTTATCTTTCGCCACCGTTTCATCCTTGAACGACACATCCTTATAGCTTTTATTTGCCGCCCAAGGCAAAGAGAAGCGGTAACTCCATGGTAAAGGTAATAAGTATAATTATTGCATTTGTATGCCAAACAACTACTGGCAGTTGAACATGATGAGAAATTAACAGGGTTATGTCCCTTATATTTTATAATTTGGGGAATTATAATTATGATTATAATGTGTGGCAGAGGATTGGAGGTATATTACAGACATCATTTAGTATACATTTTGAATACAAATGAAAATAATAGCATGGATCATAAACAAATGTTAACTATAGCATAATATACTTTTGGTTAAAGTTTTGTACAATCATTTCAACTTACGAACATCCCATAGAATAAAGCACAAATATAATGTACACAAGTGAAAAATAATAATAATATTAAGTTAGCATTGAATTCACAGTAATATCTCATTCCACTTTGTATAAGTTTATCAGTAATAAATTTCCTTCAACCGAGAGAGAAAGTTAAACTTTACAAGTTTGAAATTTGAGAACTGGTTCGTTCTTCCTTTGATGTCTTAGTGTGTATGTATGTATGTGTGTGTGTGTGTGTGTGTGTGTGTGTCTCAGTTGTCAGAGGGATGCGTTTGATTAAAAGGGGCAAGCCAAACAATTATTGGAAAAGCCAATAAGAAAGAATATACATTTTAGTTGGCCAATGAGGTTCGTGTACTCGAAGTTAAACTTAGCGGGAAGCCAGAATATTAATTGTGATTTTGCTAGTCTCTTGGTAGAGACACGAACCTGAGGGCATATTGCACCTGGGCTTTGCAAGAGAAAGGATAATTAGCAGGGATGTGCAGGCAATGGGCAGGTGGATAAAGAATAGATAAGCTCTAGGCAGTTAACGGAGTGTGGGATATAGCAATCTGTATCGGTTTCTGATATCTTGACCAAATCCCTTAAGCAAAATTTTGAACAGTTTTAGAGTGACATTGGCTTAATTGTAGCCGGAGACTGTCCATGTTCTAAGTGTTTTAATTCAAAGTGTTAATTTCCATTTGCAAATATTGTTGACCATTAAACAATTGAAGAGTTTTTTAAAAGTAAACGCGCGAGCGAGTGAAAATCGCTCATCAAACTTTGGTTTATCCATATTGGACTAGTGCTCTTTCACTCATCAGTGGTAACTGGATATCTTTAGGTGTGGTGAGAGTAAAGGCGATATGGAAACTAAATTATCTGTCACCATTCAAACAGTATTCCATTGATCTCGGACAACTTCAGAGCTACAAGTACCCTCCAAAAAGAAAGTGGAAATGAGCGTATTTTTCTTTCAGTAAACACAGGAACATAGGAAATTTAATTTCTTCCTTGTTGTGAAATTTCAGCGCCACTTTAATGAAGGCGATGTTGAATGTAATTGTTTTAATGATGGCGGCATCAATATGGAATGGTCAAATCTGGACGTTAGTGCTGTTGTTAGCTTTTGTTTACAAAAGTAAGAAAACTAAATCATCCTGAAATAATCGAAACATACAGTTAGAATGCAATGTCTTTGACTCGGGTTTACATTAGTGAGTTTACTTCAAAGACAGTTGCACAACTCTAGAAAACGAACCCAAGTCTGCCAAGCTCATTAAAAGTCATCAGAACGCTATTCGAGTCGTCATAATGTATGATATAGTAGGGGGAATTAGGCTAAAACCGTGCAAATTCGGGTTGTAAGCATGACAATTTGCATACAGGTTACCAAGACCCATAAAAAACGATCTGCTACAGAACCACTCTCGCAATTTATCAAAACAGTGCGTTTTCCTATAGAGCAATTACTTTTCCATGGAAAATAAAAGCAAGAGAATATAATGTTCGTTCAATAATTAAATACGTTGTTGACCATTTACAGTAGCTAACAAATGGCTTCGGGTGGGAACAATACATACACAATAGACGTTTCGGGTACAAATCCCTCGTCGGCAAAAAGAACGTTGAAAACATAATACAAAATGTAGTAAGAATTGTAGCGTGTGTATTCCTGGATGGTTGAAACATGGTGGTTGAAGCAAGAATGAGAAGTTCGCGTGGTGTTATCCAGTTGACATACTAAATCCTTGCCCTATCAGTCCCTGCGAGAAGTTCTTTTTGCCATTGTAATTGTATCTGAAAACATGCAAACGCATTCCATTTTTAGTCATATATAATATTCTTTCACATCTCTCTCTCTCTCTCTCACACACACACACACACACTCACATACACCCTCTCACACACACACACACACATTTTCTCTCTCTCTCTCTCTCTCTCTCTCTCTCTCTCTCATTTCTTTGTTTCTTTTAAAGAACCATTAACACTCAATTATGAATTCTGAGTAATGCATATGGAATACACAAATAATGCTACAGTTTCATAACGCTACATTAACTGCACAATGTTTCATCAAATTTGAGAGATTGCTTTGAGTTTTAAAAAAACAGTATTCATGACTGTCCTAGGCAAATTGAGAGACTTGAAAGTTTGTGGCAGATGGATCCTAAACATGTGAAGACAAGAACACAAGCTTGAAAGTTTCATGAGAACATCTTGATTGGTGTCTATAAAACGGTGTAATCGAGACACACCTCATTGTAGGACCTGATGTGGACTGTCAAGCAAAAAAGAATTTACTGGAATATTTGATTACCAAAGTCGACTTTTACAGTCTGACTTTTACTTGTTTGGGGCCTTAAACTTAAAGCGCCATTTAGAGGAAAAGAGATACGAGGCAGAAGAAGATATTGTTGAAGAAGTTCAAAGCTTTGCTTTCAAAGGTTGACCAACAGTTCTTTCGGATGGGTGTCTATGTTGGCAAAAATGCATTAATATGCATGAGGAATTCATTGAAAAGTATGTAAAGAGTGACTCTCTATCATATAATATGAGATTTAAGTGGATGCAATCACAACTTTTCGAACATGCTTTCTAATAGCTCAATTTCGGCCGTCTTTTACATACATGTCTTAACTAAACCATATATATTTGCACTGTTTATATCGTGGCGACGTCAGGCTCCATGCTTTGGTCCAATACTAAAATGATTACCTCATTTTCGAGAAGGCATGACACATAAAACAGTGTTTCTTTCTCCTTTGCGCGGAAATCTATATCTACAAAGAGAATAAACACAATTTGGATGAGGAAATGAAATGAAAAGATAATTTGGGGGGGGGGGGGCAGGTTAATGGTACAAGTTTAAATGCACATAAAATGTTCGGCTATGTGGTCATGTGGTAAGACACTCGCTTTCGGATCGGAAGGCCCTGGGTTCGAGCCCCTCTTGGCGCATAGTTGAGTCCTTGAAAAAGACTCTTTACTCACGTTCTCTCATCGTACACAGGTGTAAAATTAGTACTAGACCGTTAACAACGTTGTTCTTGTCCGAAAAAATACAATATCACCTACAGGTGTTATGTCGCGTCCTATAATATGTCAAGTGTTGCTGTTGGCCTGGGATCCCTGGTAAAGCTCTTTCAGACTTCGAGTGGATATTGCACTATATACAAACTAATTTTTTGACACGTACTGATCTTACTTTAACCGTGAGGGGTCGTGATCAATTTTGAAGGTACACATTAAATTAATTAGCAATGACTATCCCGCACAAATCTTTGGGCCTCTTTTTCGCTCACGAAGTGCCCGAATTCGCGTCAAAATATGGGACGAAACCGTTTCGTATATGCTATTTAAAAAAAATAATTACGACGCTGTTTATCGATGAATATGACTGAAAGTTGGCACACAGTTAGAAAAAAGGTCATTTTAGATTATGTCAAGCGACAAAACTCGTGCGATTACCAAAAGACCGTTAAAAATAGATTTTTACTCTTTGGAGTAAAATATTTCTAAAACTACCGGGCGTGGAGGTTTTGTCGCTGACATGGTAATACATGAACATTTCTTCTTTTTGGTTGTAAAATTTCATATGAATATGACGAGTACTTTTCCCGTATTTTACAAAACACCATCCTAATTTGCTCTTCAAGTTTCAATCTTTTAATTCTACACTTATTACGCAAGATACAACCAAAGGTCGAAAAAAATGCCGAAAAAGCGTCAAATATTTTCGCGTTTTTTTCCTCTTTGCTGGTCATCCAAATAAATGACACCTTTGAAATTGCATAACTTGTTTATTTATGAATGGATTTTCAAAATTCAAAAACATTTTTACTCAGTGGAGATAGGGCTTTGGTTTTAGACAAAAATTTTCTTCAAAAAGAGACAAAAACATTTTTCATAGTCATTGCTAAATTAATATATCTCATAATGTCGAGAAGATGTAGAATCCCATGTTAGAGACAGATTTTAAAAATACCTTTTAGATTTATGATAATGGATAATTTAATCGAATCTCGGTTTTCTTCTCTGTTCCGTGCAAAGTGTGGATTCGAAAAAGGCCTTTTTTCTAGGTGAATATTTTTGTATCACTTCTTTTCACCCTATGTCAGTTATTAACATCTAGATATACATCTACATTTTTTTCTGGATCAACATTTTACACCACTTTGGTTTATTTCATTAGTGAACTGTATGGGAAGGAATAACTCAAAAACTTTTTTTTCTGTAATATTGTTGTAAATTCTCCTCCTGCCCCCCCCCTCCCCCCCCCAAAAAAAAATAAATAAATAAAAGAAAGCAGAACCACATGACCCCATTTCAACTCCAGAACAAGTACGTGGGGGAATATAAGGCAAAGTAAAGATCATACACCGTAACCGTGAGACAAACCAAGTATTGTCAGAACGGAGCCTCTTGTATAATGTGCCAAAGGCATGAACAAATAATTATATAAAACTACTTTGATGACTACGTTTGTTTCTCTCCTTCTTATATACAACACGAGTTTTCATATAGCGCAATATCCATTATCTGTTACCAAATCGCCTCAATTTGGTATTATGTCGGAATGAACTAGATAAGAAAAAAAATCGAATTTGTACACAAAATTATCAGAATTAGGAGATATATGGGGGTGGGGTAAGGGGGAGGGGGGATCTTTTGATGTTTTTCTTGTTTTGTTTTTTGTGGACTTTTTTGTTTTGTTTTGTTTGGGTTTTTTGTGTGGGTTTTTTGTTGTTGTTGTCTTTGTTGTTGTTGTTATTGTTGTTGTTGTTGTTATTGTCGACGTTGAAGACATTTACTCAAATTATGAAAGTTAAGCTTACATTCAAATTCCAACCATCGGGGTTAACCAAACATAACACCGTTTTGACACAATTTATCACAAATGTGCCCAAAGGGCATTGCCAGGGGTTTCACGCCAACAACATATTCTACTATGAATGTCGAGAAATGATGTTCGTGAGGCGCTATTTATTACTATTTCAATTTTTTGACAGAGATAGCCCTCTAACTAGTTAAGCACCAATTTTACTCTCGAGTAACGTGACAAATATGAGTAAAAAAGTCTTTTCCCCAGGACTCAACTTTGCGCTGCCAACTGCGGAACTTGAAATCGAGACGTAAATCACAAGACAAATGTAAGTTTACTTGACCACACGGCGTATGAAATACCATTTTTACTTGTATATCTCCTTCAAAAATAATATTGAGATTAAAAATACGTATATACAAATTGATTTTGCCGATTTTTGTCTGATACATTAACAAAGATCCCGATCTTGACTGAAAGATATACGGTCCAAACCAGGTGTCCAAATTTCAGGTCTGATAACTGAGCCCATTTATGGACCTGATATAACATTGTTCTAATGGAAAATATTTCGCGTTGATTTTAGAGTATTTCCATTACAAAAACAAGTCCAAAACCTCTTTGGTTATCAGACCTGTAAATAATAACACGCCGGGTCCAAACGAGCTCGATTTATGGGTTTTTTTTCGGATTGAGTAGATCCTCAAACAATTATTGAAGTGTGAACATTAGAACCCTCTGTGACCTCCAACTACACGTATTCTGTTGAAGGTTCTGTATTTTTGCTTTTCTTTTTGTTTTTTCTTTCTTTCTTTTCTTTTCTTTTTCGTGGTCCATTAGGTGTTTAAAGGTTTCGGTTTTGTTTTGTTTTGTCTTTGGGGGGGATTTTATATTTGGTGGGTGGAGAAGGATTAAAAGTGGGGGGGGGGGGGGGGTTTGCGGGTTTTTTGTCGGGGGGGGGGGTTCTTTTTTAATTTCTTGGTTTGTATTGTTAGTTTATATACATATAATAATAATAAAGTGTTTTTCTATAGCGCTAAATGCCGAAGCCTCAAAGCGCTTTACGATATACTTATTAAACTATAAACACACTCATACCGAGCCAAACAGACACACAATAGTCGCACATTCCAACAATGCAAGTTTTACAAAATGAAATTGACATTCAGCAAAATGAAATCAAAAAATAAAAAGAATAATTCACTCATCAAGAATAAAATGCCTAGGATAAACATTTCTGGAAAAGATAAGTTTTCAGATTTTTCTTAAAATTTTCTACGCTGTCCGTGAGTCTTACTGACAAATGAAGCGAGTTCCAAATGGTAGGCCCTGCTTTAGAGAAAGATCTATCGCCGAAATTAGTAAGCCGTTTTTTGGCACTTTTACGAGTAGTAACTGGATATATATTTATTTGGCGTTTTAAAAACTCTTTTTTTTCTAATCTCATTATATGAGTTGCAGCTTTTTTCAAAAATAAAAACAGATTTTACACCGCAATATCCGTTTATCATGCTCGATATTATAAAAGGGGTCTCTAGCCGACAGGAATTCTTAAAATGCAGGACGAAACATTATGCCTTAAATGCGCTATTGTATTTCTTTTTGGACAGAGACAACGCTGTTACTGGCCAGGTACTCACTAACACTTGAGTGCTATGTACTCTTTTGGTATGACACATAGCTCATAGTTGAGGCCCTGGAAACCGCTCTTGACTCTTTATTGTTTTCACCGCAATCAGAAGTAAAATGATTACCTGGCCATTCGTAGCGTTGTATCTGTCTAGAAAAATTGTAATATCGCCTAACAGACGCCAAGTTTCGTCCTACATGTTAAGTGTTGCTAAGGACCTTTGTAAAGTGCTTTGAGCACATTTAGTGGATATTCTATTTTTGTTGATTTGTTTATCTTTGTTTTTTTAGTGTTTGTTTGTTTGTTTTGTTTTTGTTTTTGTTTTGTTTTGTTTTTGGTTGTTTTTTGGTGTTTTTTGTTTTTTTACAAGTAAGGTGAGAACTGTGAGTAGAAAGCCTTTTCCAAGAACTCAACTTCGCGCCGCCTCACAGTAAGACTCAAACCCGGACCTTCATGTCACAAGCCGCTTGTCATACCGTTAGACAACAAAGTTGCACAAAGAAAAACCGATAATTGATCATCGTTGCAATAGCTAGGCTATACAGTAATATTGAAAACGTTTTATTTTCACAGGTGTCTGTTCTTGGACTTTATCTGACTATCCTGCTGGGGTTGAGTGCTCTGAGTGTCATCATCTGCGTGTTTAATCTTCGGCTACACCACAGGGATGTGGATAAGCCGGTTGGTCCCAAAACCACCTGCATTATACGTTTCTTTAGGTTTATCCTTTGCATCAAAGAGACTGACGAAGACGCACCATCCAGTAATCAAGTGACTCCTACCCGTCCAAGGTCTATACTGTGTATTGTTGATGTTATAAGATTCACGATCTCCTGCGTTTGAAACTTCGAACAAGTTCCCAATGTCGTTGTGTAACCTAGGGAACACATGTTGGGAACGAGTTAGAAATTACAAACGCTGAAATTCAAGAATCTTATCATTATACCCCTCCTATGACTTTATCTTTATCATTTCTGATCGAAATAGCTGTTTTAAAATTTTTATTTATTTACAATGATGTTTTTTCAAATTTAATTATTTATTGACAGCAATGTTTATCAGTGTCGTGTCAAAATCTATTTTAGTAAACCCTGATGCGTGCGGGAGAAAAAAAATAATTCTTGAAGTTCAAGGGTTATTTTTTTACGATGGATAATAGAGACGCCTCAGTATATTTGTCCATAATGATTATACTAAAATGGAGTTTTCCCCAAAGCTAAAGGCATATCATAATATTTATAGTGCACCAAAAAGATTATCGAGCCGATCGTGCCGCTTTATGTTATAAATTCAAGCGAATTTAAAAGAGATTGGCAGCAGATTGGATGGCAATGACCAAAAACATTTTTTTTTCTTTTCAATGTATCCTTGACGTGTCCACTTTGAGTGTAGAACTTTACACACTTTACCTCACTCGATTGAGTTGTGCATGAATTTGCAGTGGTGGACATTGCAAGAACGTTATCTCAAAAACTCGCTGCCCCGATTGACTTTTTACCTTTTTCTGTTTACTTAACCAATTAATTTACTCATTTTGAATCATTTCAAATTTACAGCAATTTGATTGATTATATATTTTTAACAGTAAAGAAGAGAAAATGTCAAATTGAGAAGTTAGGGAGCAGGCGCCGGTGTAATATAAATACCTGAACAAATATATTTTTCTTTCTTGCTTTGTCTAGCACCGTTTAATACACACTTGTTCAGGTCTTTAAAGAAGAGAAAAAGTGTCCTCATAGTTTTCACGGATATCATCCTTTTTAAAATGCGACAATCAAATATTTACGTTTTTCTTTTTTCCCTCAGATCGGCCATGTCTGATAATAGAGGCGTGGACCTGTCAATGCGATCACAAGTGTCATTGAGCAAGTCTGCAATGGGAGGACGTCAAGATCCCAGGATGTACCAAAACCCAAGGCTTCCTCCAGCTATGGCGATGACTGAAGAGTCGGAGGAGAAGATGACATGGCAGCTGGTAGCAGAGACCATGGATTGGTTGTGCTTTATTATTTTCACCATGGCCACTCTCTTAGTCACTATAATTTGTCTTCTGTATCTCCACTTTGGAAGCATCTCTGATGCACCGTCTTTGTAAAAAATGTATTATGTGAACACAATTTTTATGAAGAAAGTTAACTTCAGTTTAATCACCAAAGGGGCAAATGATGTGGACATGCCGTGGTTCTCCATTCTCAACATTGTGAACAAATGATAAAGTGACACGGGTTCTGATAGCTCAGTTGGTAGAGGACTCGCTTCACACGCAAAGGGATCGAAATCAATCCCGAGTGAAGTCGATATTTTTTTCTGTCCACCCAGCAGTGATTGGGTAGCTGGGTCTGAAAGATCTGGCGGAAAGCACGTTGCCATAGAACAGCGTCCTATCAAAAGGGTAGAGTTTATTTGCTATTCCAAGTTTTGAGTTATACTAATCGGTATAAACTCCAACTTCATGGACTTTATGGAACTGAAGAATAAATGACACAAAATCTGTTAATTCGGGGTCAACTGGTCGTCGTTCGTCCACAATGTTGATAAAGATAAACCATGAAGCATTCATCTATTAACTCTGTTCCTTATTCTGAAACTGTTACTGAACTTCACAACTGTTTTCTTTCAAATGTGTGAGTCCATGCTACAATGATTGTATTATAAGTACAAGGGGCTTGTCAGCTTTTAATAATTAATCATTTTTGTTTCGAATGTCCACAATTGGAAAAGGTGATGGGTTTTTTTTTTAATTTCATTAGCTACGATTGAGTTTTAACAGACATCTAATGTCATGTATGATATTGAGACCACATGAGTTTATTGGTACTATTGTTTTATTAATGAAATAATTATGGTCTCTTAATTTAGGTGAAATAATTTTAACGTTTCATATTTTCCTGAAAGCCATGGGATCATGTGACTAGCTAGCATAGTTTTTTAAAAATCTTTTTTTAATAATTTGTTTCTGGCTGTATATTAATTTGTACTTCAATTACTTTATATCCATGTCATTTATTGGTTTTATCAATACTCAATCGAAAGTGATAATCACATCACTATTTCCAGTGATAACTATTCCTCTACACCAATTGATACTATGCCTTTAGGTAAAGTAATCACAACCTCTTCCAGCCTGATGTACTGTGTCAACACACAATACTATGTGTAACCGTTAACGCTTATAGTCTGATGGATATAATTTAGTGAGAACTACTCATCCAAACGCTAATAGCTGTACAAAAACAATAACAACGAGCAGAGTGACGTCAACTTCGTTCTTTCTATAAATATCAGAGTATTTTATGTTTTCCTTATTGTATGAGTTATTAGAGTAAAATATTAATTCTAGAACTGGTTGATGACACAATGCGAGAGAAGCAGAAAGTGAAAAAAGAAAGATAGAAAGAAGAGAGAAGAGAGAGAGAGAGAGAGAGAGAGAGAGAGAGAGAGAGGAGAGAGAGAGAGAGAGCGAGAGAGAGAGAGAGAGAGAGAGAGAGAGAGAGAGGGGGGGGGGGGGAGAGGGGGGATAAACCAAATGATAAATCAATACTTTGTAAATTGTTCAAGGTATGAATCCTGTGCATTTATCGGGGCCAGTAGTGTGTTAACGCTTGACTGGCGCATAATTCTTTTTTTCAAATCTAATACTTAATGTAAATGACGGGTGGAAGATCGACCTTTTGCTGAAGAATGTATAGTTTGACAGTCTTATTAAATTATGCGGTGATGAAAAGAGGGTGTTGTGACAATGGAAATTCAACAGGTATCTCCTATACCTTACGATGAAAGCAGCCATCTGTTAAATTTGTGGACAACGAAATTAATTATTTCCCCTGTCGATAATGACATTTTACACCTTTTTGTCAAAAAAGACCTAATCCACCCGTAACACTCACGCTCTCCTGGCACCCGACAATGAAAATCTAATAGGAGTTAACATCTGGGCCTGTTTTCATGAAACTGACTAGCGCTTAGTCTCTGACTTTAATCAAGGAGTTGAAAAAATCGGATTTTCTGTGACCTGACCAAGCAAGTTCCAGACTAAAATCACAGGACCTTCGGACGAAGTTTCAAGCTTTGTCTGAGACTAGTTACTCGGACACATCATAGCGTCGACAAGATAGCAGCTATTTTTAGATGAAGAGAGTAAGGAAAATGCGTCGGTTACGAATGACAGAGGCAAAAAGTGTCCTGTTGCTATTGATACTGGCTTTTTTTAAACTCTAAGATAAGCGTGGATCGTAGGATCGTCGAAAGTACACAATTTTGTGAGTAAAAAACTAAAACAAAAAACGAAATCTAATCAGCTCGCGAGTTGCGAGTAAACGGATACTCGAAGTGGAAGAGTTCGCTTCAAAGAACAATCCAAAAAACGATTAGAAAGTATAGTGGAGACAAAAGTCATTCTGGTGGCATTGTAACTGACTGAAATAATGTGATTCAACAGAACACACTTTCTGTTTTCTTTGTGTGTTTGTTTTTTTTTCGTTCAGTTTGTTTGAGTTTCAATGATACTTTTATTGGCCTAAATATAGAATTGACAGTCGACCATGGACACCATTGTAGTCTGATCAGTCGACAGTCAATATCACGTGTTTTGATTCATGATGGCACAAGTAAGTCCAAATATGAAACGGAACGAAATATTATCTATACCGGATGTGATGAACATGGTATCTTACGTGCTATCGTGTACTAGAGAGCTTGATGTTACGAGCACAAAATAGCCGAATTTACAAGACTAGTAAATAACTAAATCTAGTTTGCTTACATAAAATTGGGCACTGGAGACACACCCACCACCACTCACCACACTAGCTTCGAAACAAAGACGCCTGTGAATCAAGGAGAGTTTCGCTTGAAGATATTCAACCACATACATTAAGCCGAATCATTCTCTTCAAAATTTAACCTTCCATGGAAAGGACTCTGCTTTTTATTCTGTTAAGTGGGGTTCTATTTTTTAAAAAAAGAGTTTCCTAGGCTGGAATATTAAGAGGAATTCCAGCCTGACACGCTTATATCACCCTGCACTAAGCACTAAGGACCAGATAGACGCTAAGAATCTCGGCTTCCAGAAGATAAGTTCTTCGCAAAAATAAACAAATACTGTGGCTACGTTTAAGTGCTCAATGATGTCATAAAGCACAAATCTGTAAATACGTACATTACTCCATTCTTTAAAAAATATAGCCTTGTGGAGAACATTGTGCTTATTTGAGTCAATTAAAAAAAAATATACGGCGCACAACTCTACTGAAAGATTTGAAAATTAGACATGTATTTTTTACAGATAGATAAACAGATATCTTGATTTCCTTTTATAATTTAAAGTCAGTTTGAAAGTTCGTTGAGTCACAAAGATATTATAAAATACGTACCGAAGACAGTAACACTCTCAAAAACAACCAATTTCGTCACTGTAAAAAGTTGTCATTTTGGCGTTTTTTACGACAGGAAGAACAACCAAAAGTTGACAGACCATTGTTTTGATTTTCAGCCGCCATTTTGATTTGTGAAGTATTGAAAGGTAGTGCAAAGCAGTCCGAGTGTCTTTTTTTCTATTAGGGTTAGCTCGAGATCGAAGGATTTTTTATCTATTAGGGTTAGTCATAAGTCTTAGTAAAGATGCTAGGGTGTTTGTTTTTCCATAAGTTAAGTAAAGGGGAGACATTCCGAAAGCTTCTACATCCCCAGTATTCTTTCAATTTGTAATTTCACCGTTGATCTTTTGTCAGGCGTTTATTTATTCAATTTGTCATCATATAGAAGCATTTTAAAAAAGAGAAAAAACCTTGATAGATTTGTGAAAGTTTAAAATTTCCTAATTTGACCATTGTTTTGATTTTCGCCCGCCATTTTGATTTGTGAAGTATTGAAAGGTAGTGCAAAGCAGTCCGAGTGTTTTTTTTTCTATTAAGGTTAGCTCTGATGATTTTTTTCTATTAGGGTTAGTCATAAGTCTTAGTAAAGGTGCTAGGGTGTTTGTTTTTCCATAAGTTAAGTAAAGGGGAGACATTCCGAAAGCTCCTACATCCCCAGTATTCTTTCAATTTGTATTTTAACCGTTGAGGATTTTCTTACTACAACCTGTATTCACACACGCACAACTGTATGTTGCTGTGTCACGGGTCAGAGGCTTCATTACACTTCATGTTGGGCCACACAGTAAAACCAAACGAAGATATACCAAATTACACAAACAACGTTGTTCACCAATCTGCCCTCATTAAATGATGGCGAGTACAATATCGAATGAAAATTGTTCTTTCGCCGCAAAATTGCGGGCTTTTTACTAGTACTTATAAAACAGAATAAATCAGACTAACTATTTTTTCAAATAGAAGTGGGACTGGAACTTGTTTCTTATTCTTTATTAATCTTAGTGTGAAGGTTATATTCTTAGACAGCTATACGAGCCATTAATTATTGCTGTTTATTATTATCATTTATTATGTAAGAGGAAGTCATAGGATGTGCAGACCTCTATTATATTAGACTAAATTAATAGAGCGATTCTACGGGTGTAGTAGTTGACTGCCTATGTAAAACGCCCGAGTGGTCGGACCTTTATCACTTTTTTTCTATTTAATCTCCACCTTTAACCACGCATTACAAGAATAACTACTACTTTATTATTCAAAGCCATTCAGTATAACTTACAAAAAAGCGTGACTAGAATGTTATAAGAAATAGAAAGACCTATTTACCATTTTATCACAATAAGAGCGATTTAGCAGATCATACGTATCACGCACGCGTGTCACGTATCTATCACATGATCATTCTCCTTATATATTATAGGTAAAAATAGTACCTCTATGCATGATGCGTGATACGTATGGTCTGCTATATCTCTCTCCTGTATCAAAAGAAAGCCAACAATCCTCAACTATTTTTCCACTCTGAGCCGCATCCCCTTGTGGAAGAAATCCGGATTCTATACTTTGAATCATATGATTGCAGTTTTGAAGGGTTCTTTGACCGTAGCATATTTTTCCCTTAAGGTATCTATTGTTTTGGCGAAACAAAAGGAGTTAACGGAGAAACCTCAAGAGGAGATAGCACCTGGACAATTTTAGATTTGTGTACTGAAGTGATTGAGCGTTGTCTTATTGAAGAATGGTTGAGTTTTCGGATCGAGTCCACAAAGGTCTCTACCGCAGTACGCCAGTTCTGTCTCGGGGCAAACTTGTCCGGGCCCGTGGAGAATGTCCTCGTTTTAAAACTGGTACCGCAAAAGGATAAGACAGTCCCAGGGCACACGGTGCGGTTAGTTTGCACATCCGGTTTTTAATGTATTTTGAAGATGAATTCAATATAGGTTGCAGATTTATCAAATTATAACTTCTTGCACTGAAAGAAAATATATCCATCGGCGAAAATAAAAGATGTTAACGTCACCAGCCTCATATCGTTGACTGGAAATGTCATTCTTGACATCTTAACCATCTCGACATTATACTGATTTGTGACGATTGGACACATATTAAATGGATTGCGTCACCACTACACGGATAATATAGTCCTAATGTGGAAGGGGACTTTATTTCTCAAGTGTTACAAGCGTATGCCCTCGGGTCTATGATAAGTCATATCCCACTGATGGTTTATGCAATTAAACAGCTGCTCAGGACACAGTGAGTCATGGTCTATAGATGCGGTACATTTCACTCCAGTTTCAAACTTGGGACAGATCGGTCTGGGAACAGAAATGGCGTAGTGCGGTAGAGAACTTAACGAAAGCATTAAAACTGTTCGCGGTCTCTGCATAGCATAGTGGCAGGTGCTGATGAGGAAACAGAATCAGATGAGTGCTATTTATATCTTGTCATTAAAGTCTTAGATAATCTCATCTCTTCATTTCATCTATCAGATAACCTCCGTATATGTATAGATTGCCTTTTATTGTATTGCTGGAGCAGCTATGAAAAAAGTACAGTTTTTGTGTACATTTCAACTGTTTAACTGTTTAATGTGTTGATAATATGAATACAAGTTCTGTTTCCATTGACACTTTAAATTATATAGGTTAAAGAACAATTGGGGGGGGGGGGGGAATATCACTCAACAAAAGTTATAGTGGTAGTAAATTGAAGGCAATGCAATTCATGGATTGACAGGAATCTTATAGGATGATACACACCTTTTTTCTTATTTTTTATCCACTTTTTTCTCACTGTTGTCATTCTGTATTATTGTCAGAAACAGAGCATTGTTTTTCAATGCATTTGTAATTATGTGTACTTACTTCCACTTCTGATAACCCAAATGGCTAATGGCTCGTAATAGTTATGGAAATACTCTCAAACCAACAAAAAATAGTGTCCATTACAACAATGTTAAATCAAGCCCATAAATGCGTTGGGTTATCAGGCATGTATATTATAAGTGCACGTAAACTTGTAATATTATTTGTAAATATAGATAGTTCTGAATTTAAAGTTTTAATTATTGATACTATTCAAAACCTATGATTGATTTCTTTTGTTTCGATAATGCTCAATACTCATCAGCTAATAAACTTGGTTTTGTGCAATTTTACTGATCTGCTCGTTGTTTAATGGGACTTGCGGTGCAAATTGCATCGGCTGAAACTAATTTGTAGGCTAGAAATATTTTTTTAAAAGATGAGATTATACATATATATATATATATATATATTATATATATATATATATATATATATATATATATATATATATATATAAACAAAAAATTATGCCGATCCGCCACGACACCATAAGATATTGTCGCCTAGGCATTCCAGGAAGGTTGATACAAAGTATATTATTAAACCTTTGTGACTTGATATCGCTGTGATGCAATTCCAACTTTAAAATTTTAGTTTTTTAAATAATAAATACGTTTAAGAACAAAATTTATTTATAATATTTTTAAAAATTCAGTTATTCTTATCCTATCAATGAATTGGTATCTTGGCATATGACTGGATATTGTTGGAGTCTAAAGTCAATATTAGGAATGTTTTCGTAGGATTTCTTATTTTAAAGACATTTCAAGATATTATTTAATAAAGTATGTATTACACTATCCTTCTATTGATCAATCGCTTGACCTATCCTTTACCGTCGCAGCTTAATAGATCATGATAAACAGAAGGATTCTAATGAAGCGATCACACTGCCAGTTCCTTTGAAAAGCATATAAGATACCCCGCGGTGTACGACTATGTGGTCTTGTCGTATGACTTTCGTTTTCGGATCGGAAGGTCCTGTGCTCGAGCCTCGCTCGGCGCATAGTTAAGTCCTTGGAAAAGGTTCTTTACTCACATTCTCTCACCGTACTTAGATGTAAAATGATAACCTGACCGTTAACAGCCTTGTCTATTTCGGGGAAAAAATGTAATATCGCCTTACAGGCGTCATGTCTCGGTCTACATGTTACGTGTTGCTGTTGGTTGGGGGCCCATTGTGAAGCGCTTTGAGTACGGTTACTGGACGTTGCTCTATATAAAAGATCAAGCTCAAGTTTGTCATAGCTATCAATGCGCAATTAAGTTTTTCAAAAAGGAAATAGAAACATAATTTTTAATTGAACGTAAAAGCTGAGGCAGCGGGAGAAAATGGATCTATTTGCAAAATTTGAGCAAATTGTTCATTGAACTGCCTTTCCTGTGTGATTTAAAAGCAATCTGGGATGCTCATTATACATACTAAAAGGGTTGCAAACACATTTTAAAGCTAACATTGTGGTAACGAGGTAAAACCGTATATTTC
>NC_088363.1:73177421-73182421 GCF_034508935.2 Berghia stephanieae
GAACACTCGTGGTCCTTTTGAAATTATGAATAAGGGCATTATTAATCAGTTGACTGCTGTTCTCTGAAAAAAAAACCCAACACATATTTTAAAATTTGGCCAGAAAACTCGTCCTTCAAATCTATCTCGATTTAAATGACCCTCGTCTTAGCAAAAACTCAAACCTGGGAAACCGCGAAGTCCCATGTTTGAGAATGTTTGCCAAGATGAGGGTCATTTAAATAGAGTGATATTTGAAGAAAGAGTTTTTTGGTCATATTTTCAAAGACGAATTTTCCCAACTGGTTAACATTATTTCTAATTACACATTCTTGAATAATCTATCTTTAAATATGAAAGAAATCATGTTATCAGTATAATGATATTATGTGGTTGACGGCCTGAAACCAATATTATGTCGAGGTTATACTGAAGGAAAAAAATTATTCTATTGTCGAAAATATGACAGTTGAATTGATTATAATGTGTTTCATTGAAGCCAATATTCCGAGTTTCTTGAAGTGATAAAAAGCAAAGTTTCACAATTCTAATCTCTTTTACTTTAAAATAATTTTTTCTTTCTAGTTTACATCGACATGATACTGTTTTGGACTGCAGGCCACATTATAATAAGTTGTTTTTTTTTCAGGTATTCTGCCATTCTCTGGAGAGAAAAAACACGTTTTAAACAATTAGATCAGAAAACTCGTCTTTCAAATTTTGAAGGCAGTCTCATGTTTGAGAGTTAACACACAATATATCATAGTAAGAGCTGCTTAGGCCAAAGCCCTTTAAATATTCAGTAAAAAAAAGAAAGATAGGTTTTAGTTTTTAAAATCCCCGATATAATCATAATAATTATGATCATCAGTTACATCATAAACAATAATTAAAAAATATATTAATTAAAAGCATATTCATCATATTCAAAATTTAAGTTATAAGCTCTTTGTCGATTGCATTTTGAAGTGATTTATACTTTTGGAGACTTTGTTCATAAATTTCAAACTGTTCCATGTGTTTACTGTCCTTACAATAAAAATCATTTTGCCCAATAGTTGTAGGGGACTGTGTTATAAAAGTTTTGTATTTGTCTCTGCTGGTAAAGTTTACATGGAAGTACTTTAAAATTGTATTGTGGTCGATTTGATAAAAACTATGGACAATTATAACTGTATAAGATCACTCTTCCTTCTTGTGAATTTTAGAGATGGGTTAAGTATTTTAACCTTTCCTCGTACGGCATATTTTCAGTTTCGTTCAAAAGCTTTGTTTGGACATTTTCTAAAACAATAGTGACTGCCGTTTGAATAAGAGGCTCCATATACAGTTAACATATTCAAGTCTTTGACAAGATGAGTGATATTTCAATCGATCGGGTTTTCTGGTCAAAAGTTTAAAAAATGTTGTTTTTTTTCAGGATATGGCATTATTCTCGTGGTGTCCTATTTTTCAATCGGTGATTGTATCGTGTTAAAAATTTAAAATAAGTAATAATTACTCATCTACAAAAACAAATTTGAATAAACCACGTTTCAACATTTAGCCTGCTCAAGGGCGACAGTAAATCATAGGCATCTGCGATCAAAATGATAATTTTTAGTTGCACGCATTGTTTAAGAATCTGAAAAAGTAAGTATATTACACTCCAAAGAAAGAAGAGAGAAAGACTGGATTTTGAGATGACATATTATATCAAACAGCATCAAGTGGAATACTGCTCTGATTCGAAACGTTGTCCTCGAAGATGTTACCTTATGTTGAGGAAAATGAAACACGGGAGCGTTGTTGTGTTCACACCCTTCGTCAAGGAGTTAGGGGGCGTTTTCGAACACAAGATTTCACATTGTCTTGAATGATCAAGACATCTTTTAGCTTGCATCTACGGCAGTGCCTATGGAAACAGGTCACGATAAGATAATGTCCTTCAATGCACCCCATTTGCGACGAACTTCTGATGGGTGTGGTTCATCTAACTCCAACCACATAACTGACTGCCTTTCCAAATCTAAGTCCTATGAATAGATGTCTCTTGAGAGTATCCTGTATGACTCTGACGATCGAAACGTCAAAAAATAAAATTTGAGTAGATCTCACGAAGGCATCTTATTCGCGAAATCAAGTCAATCACCAAGGCCCAAGCAAAAACATCTGGTACAAGACACAACCAAGCTTGACCCAACATACTTTTAAATTGAAAAGATCACAATATCAAACTCTCAAGATGCCTTCATTGGCCTCTTACATCTCGATTCCACCTCAACACAGATTCTCCCTGCTTGAAACTATTTTACCCACCTTCTTAGCATGATCTCCCAGTGCAGATGTTAGATCGTGTTTAGTAGCGAAAGGTTTCCCCCAATAGAACCAAAAGCTTAAAGATGCAGGAAATCTTTTTTATGACGATAATTCATTTCGCATTTGTATCCTTCTAAATAGAAATCGTGCTCTAGAAATCGACAACAAACTATTTGCCTGTTAAAATTAATTTCTGAATTATTGGTCACTGCATCAATGTGGGGAATTGATCACTCTCTTAAATTGCCGACAAATCCTGGTTCTTTTCAGAGTCCAATTAAGTCAATTGTATATCTTAGGCCATTGGCCAATAGTCATAACATCTTTGAACAAATTGCTCTAACAATCAATTTTTAAAAATATATTTAAAAAGCAATAATAATAATAATAATAATAATAATAATAATAATAATAATAATAATAATAATAATAATAATAATAATAATAATAATAATATAGCACTTGTATGGGGCAAAAGCATGACTAGGTATGCTCTATGCGCCTCACAGCTACAAGAATGACAATCTAAAATATCACTAACATGCACACGCACACACACACACACACACACACACACACATAGAGAGAGAGATAGATAGAGAGAGAGAGAAAGAGAGGAGAGAGAGAGAGAGAGAGAGAGAGAGAGAGAGAGAGAGAGAGAGAGAGAGAGAATTAGTTATTACTCAAGAGAAGAAGAAATAATAAATATTTAAAAAACAAAACAAAACCAAAAAAAAAAAAAGAACATATTTATCAAATAAATGTGAAACTTTGACAGAGACTTTAAAATATTTTTTGGTAAAAAAGTAATGTATCAGCTTTGATTTAAAACATCAACACTTGATGCTTCACAAAACCCACGGGAAGATTGTTCCATATTTTAGGACCTAGAGTTGAAAACGATCTCCGATCATAAATTTTAAAATTTGATTTGGTTGTTGCTTACCTGAAGTTTATTGTGGTCAGATGAAGACCAATAGCGTTCTAGATGGAGAATAAACACACTTGTTGAAATCATTTAAATTTTAACATTATGACAATGCATATTTGCAAAAAAACATATATGTAAAATTTGCAGCACACTGTCAAACAGGGCCACCGGGTAAATAAATAAAAATATAATATCCTTGTTTGGCAGTTTAGTGTGTCTATATAGTTATTTACAAATATATATATATATATATATATATATATGTGTGTGTGTGTGTGTGTGTGTTTGTATGTGTGTGTGGAGAGAGATAGAGACAGAGAGAGACAGAGAGAGAGAGAGAGAGAGAGAGAGGGAGAGAGAGAGTGTCTGTGTGTATTACTACAAAGATATCGTTATAAATAATGTGTACAATTTTCTCACAGAGGTGACAACAAGAATATCCAAGATGCAACTGAATTTTATAAGATTGTCAGTTCTCAAACTGCTACTACTGTCAAGCTTGAGATGGCAAACAGTTCATTCAATCAAGGAGGAGTTCTATAGACTTTATAATAACATTTTTTCTGAAAATTTCTATAAGAAAGAAATTCGACCAGCAGAGAGCTTGAATGACGCTTTGAGAGTAACGATGAGATTCTATCTACTGTCTATTGTAAACGTAAGTAACAGGGTCTGTTATAGAAATGATAAATCCGGAATTTACGATTGGGGTCTTTTTTAGAAAAAAATCCATAAAATTCGTACCTAGAGTAGGTACTCCAGGTTTAAAAAAAAATATAAATCGCATAACAGATACGTTTTGAATGTATGTCTCTATGTAAAGTTAATTAATCATTTAAGTAACACACATAATCTGGCCACCAACTTTATCAACAGAAATGTTCCAAAATTTTGTTAAGATGTTTATTGTTATTGGTGTATAAAATTTAAAGTTTTGCTCTTTCCATGAAAATGAAATTGACAACTTATTTCATTTCCACTATCTAGAATTAGCTACTCGAATTATGTTCCACTTAAAAAAATATGGATGTGTTCGTTTGAGTAAAATGAATGTTAACCAGTTAACTGCCCTAATCTAGAAAGAGCGAGGTTCCAGGTTTGAGAGTTTTTGAACAGATGAGGGTCATTTAAATTGATCGATATTCGAAAACCGAGTTTTCTGGCCAAATTTTTAAATATGTGTTTTTCCAGACCGAGGCAGTTAAATGGTTAAAAGGTAAGAAAGACGTGGTAGGTTGGATACGGGTGATTTTCATTCAATCTGATTTGATGTTCCAGCGTTGTCTTGCGAAGAGAGTGGGTAAGTAAAAGTCAAGTTCTTCATAGAATGGCGTACATTTATTTTTGTGACAATCAAAAGACTTCCATGAAGATCAAAGATGTTCACTTTTTTAGTACAATATAGAGCAAAAGTGTAATGTCAAAAACGGATTCCAGTCTCATTGGAAGCGTAAACTACTCTTCCAGATGACTGGATACATACCTTGTGTAATTTATCTTCTGGTTTCAGAGTGATGGCATCTTATTATCTTGTCTAAATATAAGCTGGTCTCAATAATATCATCATCCTAGCTCTTTTACGTCCCGTAATCTTAGAATCTGCCTGTACAATCTACCATTAAAATAGTTATGCATCTCGTGATTCAATATGTAACCTATTTATTATTAGTGGTCCGAAGATACACACTTCTGATGAGTTTGGAACCGGAAGAGTAGAAGGCGTGATGTCAAGACTTTTCTGCCTTATACACATGACCTTGCATAAGAAACAGAAGAACGTTAAATATCATTC
>NC_088363.1:73192421-73198811 GCF_034508935.2 Berghia stephanieae
ATGGTAAATCTAACCAAAGCTACTGGCAATTCATGAGCTGAAAAGGAAAACATCAAACCAAATTTATCAAAGTAATGTTCTAACAATGCTTTCAACGAAGGTAATTAGAATAATTTATTAGTGGCAGTTTCTTTGTTGCTGCTACTGCGAGGTGGAAGAAGAAGAAGAAGAAGAAGAAGAAGAAGAAGAAGAAGAAGAAGAAGAAGAAGAAGAAGAAGAAGAAGAAGAAGAAGAAGAAAAGAAGCACATGAGGAGAAGGGGAGCAGCAGCAGCAGTAGTGGTAGTAGGAAGAGGAGGAGGAAGAGGGAGGGAGAGCAGTAGAAGGAGGGGGAAGATGAGGAGGAGAAGGAGGAGGAGATGGTGGTGGTGGTGGAGGAGGAAGAGAGGGAAGGTGATAAAAAGAAAGAGTAGCAAGAGGGAGAGGGTGAATAGGATGAGGAGGAGAAGGAGAGGGAGGATGACAAAAGGAGAGAGGATAAAGAGGAGGAGATGACCAACGAGGAGTAAGCGTGGGTGTACGAAGGGATAAAAGAGAAGGAGGTTGAGGTGGAAAAGAACATTGAGGAGGAAAAGACGAGTCTCTGAATGACGAAATGCATCTCCATTTAAAACTCCACTCCTCAGGTGTCCATCCTTGGCCTGTACTTGACCATTCTCCTGGGTCTGAGTGCATTGAGTGTCATCATCTGCACGTTCATCCTCCGTCTACACCACAGGGACGACGACATACCTATAGGCCCCCGGACTGCAAGCGTTATTAATTTCTTACGTGTCGTGCTATGTAGGAAGACAAATGGCGACAGTCAACAATCAAGTAACAGAGTCTCTCCTGAACCAAGGTTTGTTCAACATTTATCCGTTATCACATCTCGATTTTTTAAATTTTACATTTGTGGGGAAGAGCAAGCAGATTAAAATAGACATTATTATTATTATTATTATTATTATTAATATTATTATTATTATTATTATTATTATTATTATTATTATTATTATTATTATTATTATTATATTATTATTATTATTATTATTATTATTATTATTTATTGTTATTATTATTATTATCATTATTGACTTACTTGACTTATAGCCTTTCGCTTCCTCATCATCCGATCAGGACACCTCGATTGACTTATCAATTCCTTCCGTAGTTCACGGCCTTTTGCTGTGAATGCTAGTTTCATAAGGTCTCCCTTTGATTTTAATTCTTTGTTATTTTGAAGGCGTTTTATGTCTCTATTCAGGACAATGTGAATTGCCGTGGGTGGTATATTTCATGTGTCCAGATGGGGTGAAAAAACGTATTCATGACTTTATTAGCTGGTATATTTTCATGATGATGATTATGGGACTGCGTGGCTCAGCGGTACGGTCTTTGCTTCGTACCTGAAAGGTGCCGAGTTCGACTACCCGTCGCGTTGTGTGGCCTTGAGCAAGTCACCTAGCCTTAGCTCAATTTGCGGCGCTGCACTGCGGCTGACGCATGGGTTATTCCAGTCTTCCCTTGGAATAGACCCTAAAGAAAAATTTCCCCTTAGGGATGAATAAAGGGAATATTTTTTTTATTTATTATTATTCCAAGGAAATGCCCAAAAAGCCGCCATCTTGCCTCCAGGATTTAAATGGATAAGGGTCTTTCATTGTATTTTCCATACAGTGTTTTATGCTTATTTTTGTGGGGTTTCGTATATTCAAGACTCATTTCAGTTGTTTTCTATAGAATCTGTCTAATCTGTTCTCTTCGGTTCCAGTCAGTGCTCGTGTTCTGCAATTGTATATAAGCACGGGTTTTACAAGGGTTGTTTTGATTTTAGTGTTTATTTTAATGTTATCTTTTCTAATTCATATATGTAATAATTTATCTAGTGCAACCGTCGATAAACTTTTTCTTCTTTCTACGTCTTCCTTGTCTCCTATTAATGATCCTACCTTTTTCGTGGCTCTCCATCCATCTTTCTTCCTTGACAGTAATGTTACATTTGTCTTGTCAGTATTAACGCACAGTTGGTGATTTTGTAAAGCTTTTTGGATGTCTTTTACACGGATTTGTTTGAGGCCAATAAAGGCAATGTCATCTGCATATGCAATTTCCATGGGGAGATCGTTTTCAAATCGTAATTTGCCCGAAGGTACAGATTTACGCACATCTTTTAAAGCATTTTCTAGGTAAATGATAAATAAAACAGGGCTGAAGCTATCTCATTGTGATGTACCGATGTTGCCAAGGAATGATTTGCGAATAAGAATACAAAACAATTATTATTATTATTATTATTATTATTATTATTATTATTATTATTATTATTATTATTATTATTATTATTATTATTATTATTATTATTATTATCACTATCATTATTATTATTTTTAATAGCAAAGACGTGACATTTTGTCACGTTAAGCTGCCACAAAACCTCATATTTAGCTTAATCAAGAGAGACGGAAAGGTGTAGTATTTAACTGTTGAAAATAATTTCTTTCAGTCATAAATGATGAAATCAAAATATTTAGAGAAGTAGAATGAAGGAATTATTATACCCTCGCGTTTTGTTCAAGTTCAAAAGATGCGAAAGGCCCACTGTGCCCCATCACTGCGTATCTTATACAAATCACTTCGATCAATCCCACCACTAAAATCCCTGTCATTTCAGTCATTCAATCCTCCTGGCGCTTTTGTCTATGTGGGAAACACGTTGAAATGATACTATGGGATCTTCGATGTCTATTGTGTCTTGTGGTGTGTTGTGTTGTATTAGAAGGAAAAAAATGTATTTGTATGTTTTTGATCTTGCAGATGGCTGATGAAATGTATCGGTATGATGAAGCATGGTGGAATATCTAGGTTTTTTAAAATTGCTGATGTAGTCTAGACTATTTCTGTCTGAGTGTTTGGACAGCGTGGCTCAGCGGTCTGGTCTTTGCTTCGTATCTTTAAGGTACCGACTTCGTTACCCACCGCTGCGCTGTACGGCCTCGAGTAAGTCACCTCGCCCTAGCTGGATGCGGCTGACGCCTGGGTTATTCCATTCTTCCCTTGGAGTAGACATTAGAATCAAATTTCCCCAATGGGATGAATAAAGGGAATTTTATTTTATTTATTTTTATTTTTTATTATTTGGATGTTTTGTGAGATATATGCACGTGTTTTCTCTACGAGACTGGTGTGTCAAGAGATGCTGTCGCACACCCCGGTTTCGTCTTACTGCAATTTGAGGCAAATCTTGCAGCTGCTCTCTGAATGTCCTTCATCTTGTAGGGGTCTCATTCAGTACAAGCATACTCCATTATTGGTCTGAAAAGTTGCGTACGTGACTTTGCCTTTGTCTTTTCGGGGCTTTGGTGAATGTTTCTCTTGATGAAATTAAATGTTCTATAGGCATTTGCCACAATATGGCGAATATGATCCCACTGTAAGGTGTTGGTCATGTTGATTACAAGGCATGCTAAACTGTGATGGGAAATATTGTCCATTACAACAATATTAAACTAGGCCCATAATTGATTTCGGATGTCAGATCTGCACATGTGTATACGTCGGCCAATAACCAATGCATCGATCTGAATAAATTATCCTAAAAATGATAAAAAATAAAGGAATAATACCCAAAAAAAAAAACTATAATAGAAGTGAATTTATGTCAGAAGAAGTGAAAATATTTAATATTATCATACCCCTTTACGTTTGGGGAAAGCCCGATTTTACTAAACCATAATAGGAAAAATATTTTGTAAAAAGACATGAGTTCAAGAAATACTTTTTCTCCGGCACAATATCCGCTTTTACTCCGAATCGATTTTGACGTGTAATGAAACCCTGACCAGAATGCAAATTCTTATAACGTCTAATCGTCACATTCAAGAACAATCTTTGTAAAAAGAATATATTTTGATAAGAAATAGTATGGGTGAGGTCATAAGAGGGGTGAAATAAATGTATTCGTGAACTCCTGCTGTTTGAAAATTCGGACTATTTCCCAACGGGCCCTCCCAAGGTCGCGCAATGCATTGGAAATCGTTCGAAATTTCAAATGCAAAAGTTCAAGAATCATGTACCACGATGATCAGTCTCATCTTCATTGTTTCCTATTCCTATGTACGAATACTTTTTCTTTTAGTTTTAACAGCAAGATCAATCATATAAATCAGGCACGTTAATCTGAAATTACGATTCCTTTTGGATGCATCTTATGGCAATCACAATATCTGTAGGACTGTTTTATACGAGGTATTAACATAGAGGTGTCTGATCCAATCATTTTTTTAAAAAATTAATATTCCCCTAATAGCTGAGCTTACTCAATGTCACAATCTTCTCTGAATTACATGTTTGTGTTGAGAATAAAGCAAGTTAATAAAATTTTGCGGCGGTTGTATGTTAATTAATCTAAAACCTCAAGTCGCGAGAGGAACTCATGAGAGACACAGTACAGTACTAGCTGAATTCTAGCAAGCAAAAAGCTTACCGAAATCCTATCCCCATGGAAGGAAACGACTTTTATGTAGATAAAATTCGCTCACCCAGCTCATGCGTGCTGTTTTGCAGAGCGTGCTGGAATTCGGCGCGTCAGAATCCAGCGAGTACTGTGTTACATTTGACGCCACTTCTTCTATTTTTTTTTATTTTTTTTTTGAGTGATGAATATCGTTGAATATGGAGCGTCCCTCTCGCGGCCAGGTGCAGGATGCCGATGCAGTCAGGTTTAGGGTTCAACAAACCATCGCCGCGAAAGTTTTTATACTCAATTGTCTTATGCTACTTCTTTACTCTTCATTTCATGTTATTATAATTATATATACCAGTTTAAGTGTATTTGAAATGAATTTAACTTGAGCAATGTATTTTAACCACAGGACCCCTATCAGTGCCTCGAGGGGAGTGAACGTATCCATTGGCTCGGACCTGTCTATCAACAAACCTAATAAGAGAGGACGCCATGAAAAATCCAATATTGAGGATCCCGTACTTTCTGCAGAACTGAATCAGGAATCTGAGGAAATAATGTCATGGCAATTAGTAGCAAAAACGCTAGATTGGCTTTGCTTCATTATTTTCACCATGTCCACTTTCCTCGTAACTCTGATTTGTCTTTTCTACCTCCATTTTGGGAGTGCTGCCGACGCTCCGTCCTTGTCAGAATAATGTCCATTTTATTGTAAAATATTGTTAAATGTTCTGACATTGACATGGCGATTTTGCAAAAAAAAAAAAATATTTAAAAATCCAAATTTTGCAAGCTAAAATCAGCAAAATTTGCAATTAAGTTTCCTAAAAACCCGTAATTAGTTCATCAAAGAGAAAGGTATTTGTTTTAAAGGGTTTTGACGGCCCTTGCAACAAATATAAAGTCATATCAGCGCCAGTAAAAAGGAAGAAAATTGGAGAGTAAAAAAGAAACTACTTTTGATTAATTATCTTTCACGTTCTACACGTGCTATCATTTTTAAAAAATGATTATTGATTTGGGTATTTTTATGGGGTTTTTTCGTTGCAAAATCTCAAAAATTTCCAAAAATGTGCCCAAAAAATGCTGATTTTGCGGCCGTCAGTGATTTGTTTTTTTTTGTTTTTTTTTTGCGGCCGCAAGCGATCATAAATCTGCGATACCAGAATGTTGCTTGTGCTGGATAATTAAATGTGTGTTTTTGGGACTATCTTCTGTCGTGCAGAATACATGTATTGTTTCTTGGGTTTGGGTGTTTTTTGGGTTTTTTTTATTGTTTGTTTTGTTTTTTGTTTAATTCTTTACGACTATCATTAATTCACATTTCTTAAACTTTAAAAATAATCTCATTTATCTAGTACCTTTTCACTTTTATCAGAGCTTGAAATTCCCATCTTGTGGCAGTAAAGTAAATCGTAGATAAATCAAAGACCATTAATATTTTTTTTCGCGGTATTCTCGTATTATTTTAAAATTCTTATTACCATTTTCTCAATTTTAAGTTGAATACAAATCTAGAAAAGGGGCATGTCTCCATGTGGTAGTGGTAGCCCTTTTCAGTTTATGAATTGCTGTCCTTTATAGAAATAATATGAAAGTTATGAATTATATGGTGGTGGTGACGATGATGATGATGATGGTGATGAACAGCATGGAAATGTTTGGGCAATGAAGCTAGCCTAATACTGAAATATAATAATAGTATGGTAATCTTGAAACCAGATCATGCTAGATTAAATATGAACATTTATATAGCGCATTACCATTGATTTACCCTGTTCAGTTCGCCTGATATGCCTCATTTACACCCCACCCCTCCCCCACAGTAAGTCATATTTTGGATCCAAATTTCTACTTCATACATAACACGTCGCACTGTTGTTCTTGCACTTTAACAATATTCATCACTTCCTTTAGTCAGGTCCCGATTCACAACTGAGTCAGGTGG
>NC_088363.1:73198911-73203911 GCF_034508935.2 Berghia stephanieae
AGGGGAAAACGATAGGTTTACCCCATAAAAAAGCCAAATTTCTGCAGTAGGAAATAAAATGTGGAGTCTTTGGCAAGTTGTTACTTTGACAGAAATGGCAGGAAAACCCCCACCATTTCAGGGACCAGTGTTCGAAAAAGTTCTCTCCATTTATTAAGAGCGATGTCCACCAGATTTTCCCGCTGGTATCTTTTTTTTGCCAAAAAGGGCCACAGTCTGGATCTTTTTTTTTTTAAAAGATAAAATATTTAAGACTTTCACAACCACAATTGCCCCCTTCCCCTCAAAACTATTAAGTGGGGCGGTTAAGATGTTAAAAATTGAATTATAGCCAAAAAATATAGTCTTGTGTTGAGTTTGTATTTTTTATTGAGGAATGGATACCATATTTTGGGGTGCAATGCCAAAAATTTTATTTTTTACCATTTACATAAATTTTCGCTTTTAAGCAAGGGTTTCTTTCCGACAAAATTCCATTCTGGACGAAGGGGTCACATATTCGCAGATTAAATTAAAAAAGATAACGCATTTTCTTTTTGAAATTTAAAAAAATGAAATAAATTTTAAAATTCCTTTTAACCATTTCTTTGGGGCTTTTTTTTTGTTTGGGGGGGGGGGGGTGGGGGGGGGGGGGGGGGGGGGGGGGGGGGGGGGGGGGGGGGGGGGGGGGGGGGGGGGGGGGGCAGGGGAAAAAAAAACACACAGGCATCATTTCAGTGCACACCGCGATTGAGCTAAGGCGGGGTGACTTTCAAGGGCCATGCACGGCGATAGCAAGTCAAATTTTCCCGTGGGTTTTCTCCAGGGACAACGCATATAGCATTCCCCTTTTCCCCCCACTGCCTCACCGGCGCATACCGTCAGAGTTTTCCGCTTTTGGTAACTTTAAAAATGGACCTTAACAATTGTTTCCTTACCTTTGGATAACTTCTCTGATCGCTGGGCCTTCAACCCCTTTAAACCGGAGCCGCTTTTATCACGGTTTTGGGGCAGAAACGGACCAAGAATTTTGCTACTTTTGGGGGGGGACGGGGGTTTTTTGCAAAGTACTTTCTGCCAAATCTAAAACCTAGCTACCCAAAAAATGTGGGGATAGGAGGGTAAGAAAAAATGAAAACTGCACAATCGGCCCCTTTGGGTTAAGGAGGCCTACCAAATGAGTCACTGAAATTTTTTAAAACCATTGTGATTTTATACTTTTTTTTTAAAAAAAACTAACAACATGGGGTATAACTACCAACACACAAAACTATTTAACCTCAAACGTGTAAACTGAAAATACAAAATTGGGGGGGGCTACCATAAAAAGGGGTAGCAAAAAACAATAAAACAGCTGATGACGTCAATTTCGTTTTCATAAATTCAAAGGAACGTTGCCCCCGAAGGGGGTTTAGAAAAAAGCGACTCCCCAAATTTTTTTTGTCAAATGTAAAGTGTTTCTTACAAATTCACTATGGGGGGTTATAATACGCTTTTTTTTAAATAAACAAAGAACAAATGCTTGGGTATTTAATCTAAAGATCCAAAGAAAAAACGATAAAATTTAAAACATTTTTGCCAATTTTTTGTCGTGCCGGAAAGACACTTTTGAAAAAATTTTCCGGGGAAAAATCGTCCTTCAAATACCATCGATTTAAATTTCCCCCCTTTTTAGATTTTTTGCCAAGGTGATGTCTTTTATATTTTAAATAAATTTATATATATATATTAATATATAATATATATATAATATAATTATAATATTTTTTTTTTAAAAAGCAATTTGTTTGCCCCCGAAACTTATCCGATCACTTACTTTTTTTTTTGGTCAAGAAAAATTAAAAAAAGGGCAAATTCAATTTTTTTGGGTTCTAATTTTTGAAAGAAAATATCATTATTGTTTACGACGCCTTTCAGTGAATAAAAATCCAAATTATATAACAAACTTTAAAATTTTTTACTAATTTTTGTGTTGTACGATATATCCGCGGCAGATGCTGTATTTACCTTAAACATAGCTTACTTGTCAAAACCTTACTTAATTGCATTGTCCCTGTTTAAAAAATCAAAAATAATGTACATTAAAATTTATTTTAATTCATATTAAAAATTATGTTTAATTAAAGTGCGGTTTTATGACTTTTGGAAAAAAAAATTTGGTTGAAATTCGAAGTCTCTGTTGGAACCCCCCTGTAAGCCCCCGTAAAGTTGAGTAAGAAATATTCTTTACGCACGATTCCTTATCATAATCAAGTGAAAAATTTTGTGCATGGTTTTAAAAAACTTGCTATCGAAAAAAAAAACCCCCTAAAGCGTTTTGGGGCGGTCGTGAACACTTTTAGTAAACAATGCCTACAAAAAACATGTGTTTTAAAGACAGTTCTAGATGTAAAAACTTTTAATAAATATACTTTTGGTGCGGGTTCCGAGAGTCCAAAATATCCAAAAAATATCAATTTTTTACCTTCTCATCCTCCTCCTCCCCTTTTTTAAAAAATGATGATGATTGGGTGAGGTTGTAAAGTTGACGAAAGATATGACTACGAACCACTACTATACTACACACTACTACAACTACTACACTACTACACAAGACTATACTACTCACTACGCTATACACTACTATATACTACTCTACAAATCTACACTACTACTACACTACTACTACATGCTTCTATTTT
This sequence comes from Berghia stephanieae, assembly GCF_034508935.2. Classification (NCBI taxonomy): domain Eukaryota; kingdom Metazoa; phylum Mollusca; class Gastropoda; order Nudibranchia; family Aeolidiidae; genus Berghia; species Berghia stephanieae. The sequence goes on from NC_088363.1 coordinate 73,201,572, forward strand.
TCTCTATACTACTACTACTACTACTACTACACTCTACTATCTACATCTATACTACTGCTATACTACTACTACTACGCACTACACAACTAAACTACTACTACTACTACTACTACTATATTTGTCTTTTTTGTCAGAATCGAAACTAGTGATCGAAATAATTACGAGGGGGATTGGCCCCATTAATATTTTCTTTTTTTTGGGGAGAAATTTTTTTCTCGGGTCTCAAACACAACTCTAAACTAAAATTGGCCTACAAAGACTTAAGTGGTTTTTCCTGATGTTTTTGGACAAATTTGTACATTCTTTTGAAGAGTCGGTTTTTTTGGGGTTTTTACAAACTTAATCAGTGGTGCTGCCAAACATTTTGCTGTCAAGGTTAATCCAGAATTCCCCTTTTTTGTGTTTCTCCTTTTTTCTTCTTATAAATAATCGAATCATTTTTCTTTTTTCCCCTTATTACGGCATTTTTGGGGAACTTCCTTTTCCCCCCTTTTTTTTTCTCCGTGATTGTAGCTATCCAATCTTTTGAAGTATATTGCAATTTTTGTTTTTGATTTTTCCTTTAAAAAAAACACACTTGCAGGATGGGGCGGATGAATTTTTTTTCAACCATGACTCTTTGGGATCGCACGAAAAAAATTTTTTTAACCCCATGCGTGGGCTTTTTGGATTCCAATGACGGGGGGCCCCTTGGTAGTGTACTTTATCAAATGCTTGCAGAAATCCTATTTTTTATCAAGGTGTTTCATGGCATTCTACAAAAAATCTTAAAAATTTACATGATATTGTTTTTTTGAGATACGGGTTTATGTTTTCAGCACTGTTTTGTCCCCTTTTTGAATTCGGACGATGATGATGTGATGATGAAAAATATGAAATGATGTTAATGATATATGAGTGTGATGATAGGATGATGAATAATACGACGACCCCCACATTTTTTATTTTAAGAATAAAAGGTTTCCCCGGGGTACCGGGGCTACATTCTATCAAAAAACATGCTCCGTTTTTCTCGTACTCAACATGCCGTCATTGTTAAACTTAATTCGTTTTTTGGGCTTTTCCTTTTGAAAAGTTTTAAAAAAGCAATTCAATAGAATGAAGAAAAAAATTTTATTTTTTTAACATAAAACATCAGGTTCCTTGGAGGGGAGTTATTAAGTTTTAATGAAGGACAAAAAAAAAAAAGGGAAAAAAAAAGTTTGTTAAAAAAAAAGGTTTAATAGGAATGTTAAAAACCATTTGGGAAATTTAAAATTTTTGTAGATAAATGGGGGGGTTTTATTGAAATTTTTTGTTGAAGTGGAATGTAATGAAGATTTTTTGGGTTGGGGTTTTTTAAAAGAAAAAAAAAAAAAAAAAAAAAAGAAAAGGGGGAAAATAATTTTTAAAGAAAATAAAATATTTTTTTGGGGGAAAATGGTTTTGGGGAGATTTATTTGATTTTATTTTTATGGGGTATTGTTGTAATGAAAAAAAATTACAAAATGTTTTTTAGTCCGGAGGTTTTGGGATTATCATCATTTTTATGTACTGTGCATGTCGTTTGATACCTGTTTAAAATTTTTGATCAGTAAATAAAAATTACACAGGTCCTTTTCAAAGGGAGGGGTGTCTCGTTTTTTGGGCTTTTCATTCTCCACGACATGCAGGGGTTTGTGATTTTATTTTCCAAAAATCTCGACTTTTTCAAACATTGATCCCCGGGGTTGAATTTTTAAAGTAAAAAGTTAAAATTGGGGCACAACAAGGGGGCAGAATATTTCTCCAATAGAGAATTTTCCATGGGGTAAGATGACATTTTCCCACTTCAAAAGAAAAATTTAAAATTTTTTTCACATGCGAGCGCAGATTGACCCCCGTTAAATTTTGGTTTTTTCTCGACATAATATATAAACTAAAGACAAATTTTGCCCTGAGGATGAGTGAAGGGACTTTAATTTTTTAGTCAATGTACCCCAAGTGCAGGACAATGCAGATACCACTGGGTTTTCTTTTATATACTGATGGGGGATTCTCCCCGTGGGTTGGGGCCTTCGAAGAATTGGTTTCCCTCGCCTTTTTCTACTCTAGTAATTGACCAGATAAAACCATACTTGGGAAAAGTGGTGCCGGGGGACTTATCCTTTTTTTGGGGAAACTACCCCTTTTTCAAGGAATTTTGCTGGAAAAAAATAAAAAAAGACGGGATGGGATGGGAAATCTTTAATGACTTTTTAAAAGTATGCGAACACTCAAAATGCCTTTTTAAAAGTTCGTTTCTCTTTTTACGATCGTAAGACAAAAAACATTTGAAAGCTTTTTTACAAAAATTTTAATTAAGCATCGCTCAAAAAAAAA
>NC_088363.1:73208911-73243649 GCF_034508935.2 Berghia stephanieae
TAGAGAAGTAGTCAGGAGTGAAATGCAGAGAAAAAAGGGTGTACTATTTATTGTGATAACTATTTATATAATCTCTATAGTGGTTCAAAATTTCATGAAATTTATTTGTTTGAGCGACTATGTGATCTAGTGGTATGACACTCGCCTTCAAATCCCAAGGTCCAGGGATCGAGTCCCGCTATGAGTGGTGCATAGTTGATTCCTTAGAAAAGGCTCTTTACCCACATTCTCTTACGAACTCAGGTGTAACATGAGTACATGGCCTAACACCGTTATCTCCATCGGAAATAAATGCAATATCGCCAAACAGCGTCATTTTTCGTTTGCATGTTAAGTGTTGTTGTTGGGCTAGGGACCACTTGTAAGGCGCTTTGAGCACGTTAAGTGGATATTGCTCTGTATACATACTCTAGGTTTTCCCTTTTAAAATCACACATTATATTTAATGACATTATTTTTATAATGTTGATGATGGTGATGATGATGATGATGATGATGATGATGAACAGCATCATCATCATCCTTATTATTATTACTATTATTATTATTATTAATATTATTATTATTATCATTATTATTATTATTATTATTATTATTATTATTATTATTATTATTATTATTATTATTATTATTGTTATTATTATTATTATTATTATTATTATTATTATTATTATTATTATTATTATTATATTGTTATTATTGTTATTATTATTATTTAAAAGTGTGTGTTTATATCAATAATGTTTTAAGGGTGGGAAGGGTGGTGAGAGGGCATTCTCGAAGATGAAGTTGGAATTGAAGCCATCATAATATTTAGTGAACAATAAATGTGTTTAAAATATCAGCGGGCTCAGTTTTATCTCTTGACTCTAAGATCAATTTGGTGACGGTTGTATTTAACGAGAATCCTTACAAATCCCCTTGAAAATTTCATAAAGTTTTTCGATAGTTTATTTTAGGCCTGGACTGGCCAATAACCATATCATTTCTGAACAAATTATTCTAATATGTACAGTAATAAAGGAATAACATTCTTTAAGTGATCATTTTAAAAAAAAGCAATGGTATTGTTTTTACTACTGAAAAATCAACATCAAAATATTATTATTATGTGAGGAACATAAAAAGGTAACTTTGGCTAGACGACACCCGATAGTTAAAGTTTTAGACGAGTTCAAACTCCATACGTTATCATTAATCTGGAAAAAAAAACATACAAAAAAAAAATATTAAAAAATCAAAAAAATCAAAAACAAAACAACAACAACAACAACAACAACAACAACAAAAAAAAAAAAAAAAAAACCCCCAAAAAAAAAAAAACAAACAAAACAGACCAACAAAAGAAAATCGATAGTCGTGCCTTTTTGTACTTACACCAATTACTATCAACACTTCATACATTCGTTGATGTATTAGATAATTAGATCAATATAATTCTACTTGACATGTTGAAATCTACTTTAAAAGATAATATTATTGTGAGCAATGGTTCGTATCTTTTGACAGTATAAAGAAACAATAGTGTTAAAAGTTAACAGTGAATACAACGAAGTAAAGACAAAATGTAGAAATATTTGTACTGTCACGCCCATATATATATATATATTTATATATATATATATATATATATATATAATATATATATAATATATATATATATATATATATATATAGTTATTCTATCAATTCCTGTAAATAACTACGCGTCATGATATCAAGTTCTATAATATCAATGTGTGCTGTGTTATAACTATAACAAAATCATTTTGTTCATATTTTGTTATGTACAAAAGACAATCTGAATAGTTGGATCGTAACGAATATTTCTACAGTTGATAAGGAGAGGGTTAAAATAAAAACAAAATTGCAAGAATTCTTTTACTCGACTCCTATGAAGATTTTCATATCCTTTTTTATATTTTTTTTTTCTGATTGAAACAGGCATGTGTGATTGTGATAAAGGCGAAGAAGACCCAACTGTCTACTCCAGACCTGCCGAAAGTATACAACAGCAAGAGAGGATTTTTGGCCCGGTACCCCACCTCTACCACAGACCCAACTCTATGGGTCCCTGACAGAGACCCATGGAAGACCAACTATACATTCAAACATGAAGACAATATGAGAGAGAACGAAGAAAAAAAAGATACATTAAAGGGATTTTTGTTATTACACTTGTCGTCTATCTTACTTTAATAAACAAACAAGCAATTGCATAACTGTTTAACCAGTTGACTGCCGTACTCTGGAAAAAACTCGTATATAAAAATTTGGCCAGTTCACTGGTTCACAGCAAACATTGATATTATAGAACTTGATATCATGACGCGTAGTTATTTACAGGAATTGATAGAATAACTATATATATATATATATATATATATATATATATATAATATATATATATATATATATATGGGCGTGACAGTACAAAATATGACTTATCATATCAAACCGGTGTCTTGTTTATCGGATTTTACCAGATGCCCAAAAGTGAACAAATCGGTTAAAATTATCCAAATTTTGAAGGTTGAGGGTTTTTTGTTTTAATTTTAATTTTTTTTTACATTTTACGATACAATATCCACTCTCCACAAAAAGTATATAAACTTTACCCATAGATCAAAATATTGTCTATACGTCCAATTTCCAACATCTGAATAATTCTGATTTGATACAGGTTTATGGCGATATGTCACCAATAAAAAGAAATGTATCCATGGTTGGCGGATCAAACCTCTGAAGTCTACATACGAACTTTGCGCACCATGTTTTATTTAGTTTTGGGCGGCTCAGACCCGGTGCGTAAATTTCGTATGTAGATTTCAAAGTTTTGATCTGCCGATCGTGCAAATCGGGACTGCAGAGGTTTGATCCGCCGACCATCGATATGTTAACAAAAGCCGTCTCGAAAACAGAAAACCTTTTGATTAATCGTAGTGTACCAATCAATACATCTACTTACCCAGCAAAAAGAAATACAGAAAATGCCTCTTAGATGTTCTTTGTTTACGTTTTGAATTCAGGTTAGTAGAAAATCAATATCTTCAGATGGAATTATTTGAAAGGCCGAACTGGGTTAGACAAAGAAATTAACACCTGCCTTCGAATGAAGTCCCTGGGTTGAACTCAGGTGATACTTAAAGATAGATAAACTGGGTTAAATATCGAACTTAAGGGTTAGGACTAGCTTAACATGTGCGTTGGCCCATGATAAATATTGTATATTCTATATAGTATGACATAGACGTTTATGATTGTAAGACATCGATGCCGATTACTGGCTGGGCAATATTGACAAAGATTTAATAACGATGTCATACTGATATGATATGATAATAATATTATTATGTTGCCAGCGATGGTCAAGTCAAGGTCGCCTCTGATTCGTATCGTGATACACGACAGAACCCTCAAATGAGACATTCGATAATTTGGAAGATAGGGTGGTTTATATTTTTTGGTTGACCAGCTAGACCATTTATATAGCACAATCCACTAAATATGCCCAAATCGCTTTACAAGAGGACCATTTCAAACAGCATCGCTTGAACTTGTCGGACGAGAAATAACGCATGCTAAGTGATAGTACAATATTTATTTTGACAGAGACAACGCTTTTACCGACCAGGCACTCATTTAACACCTGAGTACGGTGGGTAGAGAGCCGTTTCCAAGGACTTAACTCAAAGCCACTCAGCGAGACTCGAACCCAGATCCTTCCGACCCGAAAATGAATGGCATGCCTCTAGACCACATCGCCACAAAAGACAAATGATATTATTATAGATAGCTGGGGAGGGGGGGGGGGGGGGTTGAACTACGCAATTTATAGCTCGCGCGTGTGAGCCTTCTTGAATGAATGAATATAACTTCTTAAATTTAAATAACAAATTTGATGAAATTTTCATAATGTGACCTTTTATAATTGTGACCATCTTATATCAAATATCGATGATCGGGGGATCAAAACTATTAAGTACCGATTTTCATGATCGGCGGATCAAAACTCCGAAACTACATAAGAGCTTTGAATTTTGATCCGCCGATCATGAAAATCTGGACTTCAGGGGTTTGATCCGCCGACCACCGATATACAACTTTTTGTAGTTTTCAATCTCGACAGGCTTTTTTTTTACCCCTAAAAAGCCTTCTTGAGTTGTATTATATCCCTGGCCAAAATGTTAAATATATTTTTTTCCAGAGTAGCGTACGGTGGAATTGTGTGTTGAGCTCGTCAATTGTCATTTAGACTTAGACTGGAAAGATTATATAGTCTATTACAATTAGTAGTAAATCTTCCATTACTGATGCACAGATAAATAGAGGGGACCTTAAGCGTATACAGGTGTTGATAACATAGATCATTAAAAAAAAAATAAAAATTCAGCTTTAATAATCAACCGGAATGAATTTTTTTGTTCAAAAAACTATTGAATGAGAATGGCTTGAAATTTGAAACGAATAATGCGCAACTTTAAACAGTCTTAAGAATGCAAATTCAAAGGAACTTTATGTCAATTTCAATAAATACACTCTTCCTCTTTTTAACAGTAATTTTGTTTTCGCGGAGATGACTCTAAAACTGCAAACTTGGGTCCTTACCAAATAGAAAATCCCGAATCGAAAGACATCTGTCATCTCCTTTTGTTTCCCGTTTTCAGATTCAGTTTACTAATGCTATTGTGATTAAATCACTACACACGCATGGATGCACCTATCTCTACTTGTAAATGTTTATAAGTCTGATAACCGAACGTACATTGTGGATTTATTTGTCCTCGTTGCAATGGAGACTGTTTTGGGTGGTTTGATATTATTTCCTCTAAAACAAAAACAAACAACAAAAACCGAAATAAACACGGACACCCAAAAACTTGAGCTTTCATATAGTGCAATATTCACTAAATGTGCTCAAAGCGCTTTACAAAGGGTCCATGACCAACAGCAACACGTAACATGTAGAACGAGACATGGCGATAAGACATTTTTTTTGCGGACAGAGACAACGCTATTAACGTCCAGGTACTCATTTTACACCCGAGTTTGGTGAGAAAATGTGAGTAAGCAGCCTTTTCCAAGGACTCAACTATGCGCCGAGCGAGGATTGTGTCATACCACACGACCACATAGCCGCACAAAAGGATCACAACCGACGTGTACAACTTATATCAGATTCAATAAATAAAGTAGTTGTTATGTTTTAGCTTCCGCGTAATACGACTCTTGCGAAATATTGAGGTTCTATCAACGCCGATGAGAAAGAAAACAATGCATAATATATAGTTTAATGAATTTATCTTTCATTTTAATGCACTGGAAAAGTAAAAACTCAAAGTGTTAAAGTTGAGAACACTTGAAAGTAACATGCAGAGGATGGTTTCGGTTACTAATGCCATTTCCATAATTTAAGAAATATATTTGGGAGCGATTATTTTGACAATATTCCAAATAGTTAAGGGTTTATTTAAACAAATAACCATTTCGATACGTTTTACATAATCATTCACTACTGATGCTGCTACTACTACACTACTATAAGTGCTGCTACTACAACTACTACAACAACAACTACTACTACTACTACTACTACTACTACTACTACTACTACTACTACTACTACTGCTACTACTACTACTACTACTACTACTACTACTACTACTACTACTACTACTACTACTATAACCTGTGCTATTACTACAACTACTAGGACACTCAGCTTCTGTCATCCAGGTTCCTGGCTTGAGTCCCATTGTGGTGGGGGAAAAAAAAAGAGGAGCTGCGCATGCTATCTACGTCAATAAAGATATCAGCAATCTTTATAAAAAAATATTGAAACCAAAGGTCATCCATTTTAATTTGCGTGTCGCGTGATTGATAAAATAAAGGGTCGGTCGACAATATCTTATCTAATTGTGACATGGGTTTTGTGGTGCATTCATTGATAAAATGGCTACATATAAAGATATTGTTGCAAATAAAATGGTGTCAATGAGCAAGACTTTTAAAAAAAGTTGATTGGCCGATGCAATCAGAAGCGAACGTCCAACTCAAAGAAAGAGTTAAAGGTGGTGTATCGTGAAATATCTAGTCTAAAATTTTCACACACACACACACACACACACACACACACACACACACACGCACACACTAACAAAAGGAAAGGAAAGGTAAGTAATCGTAACGAGCAAAGTGAAAGCTTAAACTGAATTATTTCCGTGTTTCCAATTGTTCTACGAAATGTTTATTGAAAATAAGTAATGCAAAGAAAGGCACACACACGCACGCACACACACACACACACACACACACACACACACACACACGAAAGATCTTCATCAATCTGAGATTAATTGTTACCACTTATAATTCAAAATGTCTTGGCCAAATTCTTAAAAATTATGAGGGGGTGGGGCTTCTTCAAAACCGTAGATGGAAAACTCATGGGATAAATATTGCAACAGTCAATGAATATCGAATATGGTCTTTGATTAAGTGTGGAGCAAAGACAGAAAACATTATTGCCAGGTGTTTTACCCTTTGCTAAAGCAGTTTACATACAATAATGGTCAGATGAATGTGCCGGACCCAAGTGGCAGATACTGTAAGAGTATTGGTAGATAAGAGGAGACTATATTTGTCTGAAACGGATGTATGGCTTTGGCCTCTTGGGGGAAATAATTGGTGCATTTTGAAGTGTATTTAACGTTATTAAATCGTTGAAACGCGCTGTGTTTAAGAATGTTAAATATGCATATCATAACCATGACTTCTGCCTGCATCGATATTATGGATCCCCAAAGAGTGTTTATGCAGTGTCTTATATTTATACAAGTAAATCACAGAATTTAACTGCTATTCCTAAATAATAATCATCACTTGATGAACTGATGCCGAGCATGTCTACCTGAGTTTGCCATAGATCCATAAAGATCCTAACTCGATCATCAAAAGCCTAAGAACATTGATTCAAAGAAGTCTCAGGTATAAGACTTTTTGAAAAGTTGGAGGAGCTTATTTCATCAATAAAGTTAGTCTTCTGGCAAAAAAAAAAAACAAAAAAAAAAACAGGGGAGGGGTGGCTGAAGGCTCATTGTCTTAGTCATTGAACCTGATTGTTTAAGTCCTGGTATAATTTTAACTTTTCAAAGGCTTATTATTGAGATTAACAAAGGACACCCCAACTCCTGCTTTTGAAATTTCGAACGAATTATTACCAACCATGATGTGATATTTTTAGGTCATTTCCGCGCCTAAAATAGGGAAGAGGTTACACAACATAAAATAACAGATAGATTTAGGGTTCTGTGTCTGCAGCTCACAATTGCCTCAGATAAAAGTGGAATCGTTACTTAGTAGATTCTAACAACAATATTTCCTTGTATTCTTGCATAAGGTCAACATATTTTCAAACAGTCGTGGCATGAGACCCTCGTTAAAAAAAAGACACTCAGTTCCCAAAAATAAGGTCATTCAGAGGGGTGGTTGAACAAAAAAAATCAATTCTCACAGAAAACTAAACTAAACAAAACAAAAACAAACTCTTTCGCTTCCGACTATCTCTCAGAGAAATGACTCCAGTCTGAGCCAGGGCAAAGCAAAAAAAAAAATCACCCCAAGGTAAGGCTAGAAAGGCACAGAGACAGGAATAAAAGGTCAGAGGGAAAGAAGACCATTCACCAGAAATAACCTCTTTATTTTTCCAAGAGTTTGAGAGAGGACAGTGGCGTGGGGCCATTGGATCGAATGGTGCCAGAAACCACACCAATCTTTTAAAAAATCATTAACAGCATAGTTTAATTAAAAATAAAACTGAGAGATTTTAACTCCATTGTCTTTCGCCAACTCACCAACAACATACTGCCTTTTTAGTCTCCACTCTATTCAAGATTCCGAATCACGCACTGCGCCGACTCGTGTGTTGGTGACATCACTGACTGAATCAACACCGTGGTGCAAAGCAATCCAAGCTCCAGTTAATGCTCTATCCATTAGTATCGCGACAGCTGATTGAGCGAGAAACTAGATCGAATTATACTATCTTCAAATAGCGGAAAACCCCTCGACTTGTGCCAGGATCTGAGAGCTCCACCGTTGGACTGGGGGGGATGCGCCAAATTAGGGTAACTTCGGCCATCCAAAATATTACATTAACTGTCAAAAACACTGATCATTGTCAAGTTTATTTGTAAGCAGCAAGGAAAAACAACATAAAACTTTAAAATATGACATATCAACCCCCCCCCCCCCCCCCACCTCTTTTTCACGATTATTGAATAAAGTAATTCTTTGCAACGAAGCATTGTGGACGAATTTACCAACATTTTTCTTGCCTGTAGTGCCGAGTTGATGGTTACGTGTGTGTGAGTGTTTATTTGTGTGTGTGTGTGTGTGTGTGTGTGTGTGTTTGTGCGTGTGTATTTGTGTCAGTCAGAGAAAGAAAGCGAAGATTGTCAACAGTTATACTTTTGGTGTGTTTTTAGATTTTTAAGTACTTAAGTGGAGTGATTTTTTCTTTGTGATGCTTTAAGATCTGAATCTACCTTTTATTTGTGCAATCATTAATCGTATTCCACTGATTTCCATTATTTGAGATATACTTTGAAGTTTTGTTTTGTTAAACAATGAATTGCAATGAATCAAGTTGACTCTTTACTTCACCGACCGTTTGGGAGATTGACACTAGATGACAAATTAGAAATAAAAAGACTAGTTCCTCACCAATCAACTGATTTTGAATTAACACAGGTGTGGAAATCTCGAAAACGCTCTTTTCAGTGACATGGTATGACAGGCATGAATGGCTCACAGTTAGTTTAGTCTTTTGTTTTTATTGTCTACTTTTTACAGATACAACAAACACTGACAAATCATGGACATCTATAGGCTACAGTGACCTTCACCACTTCCATCGTATTTCTTAACCTCCTGAACGTTGTTTTAGCACCCTGAAAAGAGTGAAAAATTTCTTGCGAAATTCAATGAAACAGGAGTGGTTAAATTCGTTAATGATTCTGTCAATTCACAAAGCTGAAATATATGCCATTCCAGATTTCAATAAACACATTATAAAAAGATTTGCAGAGATGAAACATCGCCGTGCAGATTTTTTTTACAAGTACTAAAAGTAAGTAATTTCTGTCATAGGTTTTTTTTTTTCTCTTTTGATTTACATTTATAACATATTGATTGCATTATCTACCAAATCCAATCCTTTAAATGGTGGACAAAGAATAATCACAAAGACCTTTTCATCCGGGACTTGTATCTCAGTGTTGTGGCTTGTTGTTTTCATGAATTATTTGTTTTTGTGAGTTTTGTCCACTCGTAGAAACCATCGACCCTCCCCCACCCTTCCAAAAAAGAGAGTTTTTAACATGTGTTCTCTCCTCTTAACCGTGTTCACTGTTTTAGAATTTTTTTTACTTCTTCTAATCATGGCACCACCATATGCCGTCAATACGCCAAGCCGCTGAGAGAGGATATAAATGTAAATATAAGTCAAGTATTGCATTCAATCCGCGCTTCTGCACGATTTTAATAAACATGTAATGTTCTGAGTGCCTTAAAATATGTATAGCCCTAACATGCATTACGTGCTGGATTCATACATTTGCCATAATCTGATACAGATAAGTAAAAGTCATTATATATACGCATAAGTGGACTTTTAAAAAAGATAAACATAATACGTATATAGAAAATATGTAATCAGAATAGCCATGGAAATTGCAACCGAGGTCAGAAAGTAGGATTAAAGGCAGAATGTCGTTTTTGTTTTATTAATTTTACGGCGATTACGTCACCATTAGGCCATTTCAGCGCCAGTAAAATGGAAGACGAGAGAGGAAAAGTAAAGTTGTAGATCTGAAGTTAAAAGCACCAAAGAAAAAGCAAGACAACGGGGCCTAGTTCATATTGAAAAAAAATCTTCCTCGAGCATTCCACCGATGTGCCTGGTCCCATCCAGACACAAGAAAGGGATCCCACTCACATGTTTTCAAAGTACAATATTATATTAAAAACGAATAACTATACTATAATACAATAAAGCAGAGAGTGGTGTACAAGGGAAAAATAACGTCTCACAAAGAAAGGTACTATACATTTGACCCCCCCCCCCCCCCCCCCCCCATCCTTACTTACTAGGTCTCTGATAAAAGTGATACAATCTTTTCTACTTTCAGGTAAAAATGTTACATGAATGTTGTTACTAATGAGACTGTGTAATAAAAAATAGATTATCTTTATTTTCACAAAGAAAATTTGTCGCTGATAACAAGAGGCGTTATTTGATAAACAAAGAGTCAAAGACAGTAAGACATTTGATAAGTTGACATTTTATATCCACGACTTGTGCACGATCTAGAAGGAACGAAATTGACGTCACTCAGCTCTTTATTGTTGTTTTAAGACAGCCATTTTGGTGATTATTCTCACTAAATTACACTAAGCAAATCCAAGCAACAATTACTATTAATGTCCAGCCTGATGCCCTGAGATGAAGGTTTATACTCCGATAGTAACTAAAAGACACTTGAGATTGTTTTACATGGGTACGGAAACTCACATGACACATATAAAGCTGTCACACTCACGGTAAACGTTCCTTATCAGGGTGTCCAGCAAATTAGCAGAGTAACATTTACCACCTAGAAAATAAAAATTATTTCGAGAGCCAAATTTTCATCAGCAGTTAATGGTTGACACCCATACACCTAAACACCATCTTTCATTAAAAGCCAATTTCCAATACCATTAATGTAGAAAATGTAAGTGTTGTAAGTGTGCATATTGCTTTTGATTAAGAGAGAGAGAGAGAGAGAGAGAGAGAGAGAGAGAGAGAGAGAGAGAGAGAGAGAGAGAGAGAGAGAGAGAGAGAGAGAGAGAGAGAAAGAGTGAGAGAGCGAGAGAGAGAGAGAGATGTTTGTTTTTGTTTTTAAGGGTTTTACGGCGCTTGCAACACATTAAGGTCATATCAGCGCCAGTAAAAAGGAAGAAAATTGGATAGTAAAAAGTTCTAGAATTACAATTAAAGCACAAAAGAAAAGGTAAGACAAAGGGGAATTGGTTCAAATAGGAAACAGATGTAGAATCCAAGAGCACACCGTCAAAGTACTAAGTTTGAGATCACCTAAAAGTCTCATCTGGACACAAGCACAGCCCCCACTAAGAGGAATACACTCAAATGCTTACATTATAAATTATAACAAATATAATAATAGTATTAATACATAACAGAGAGATGATTTACAGGGAAAAAAATATCATCTCCCAAAACAATAACTATGCATTTGACTGTTTCCCTCCCAGCCAGGACTCCAGCCAGGGCCAGGACAAAACCAAGTAATCTCATTCCAAGACAAAGACAGAAAGCATGTTGGAAAACAGTTATAAGGGGATAGAAGACAATATGTACCTTCCTGCCCACTATGGGAGGTAGGAACCCCACCCAGAGAGAGAGAGAGAGATAGAGAGAGAGAGAGAGAGAGAGAGAGAGAGAGAGAGAGAGAGAGAGAGAGAGAGAGAGAGAGAGAGAGAGAGAGAGAGAGACCAATTTTTTTTTCTTCTCCTCTAGTATGTTTGTTCTCATGCAAAATTTAATAGTTATATTAGTGTGGGATTTTCTTTTCGTTTTTGTTTTTGAGGGCTATACGGCGCTGGCAACACATTTAGATCATTTAAGCGCCAGTAAAAAAGGAAGAAAATGGGATGGTCAAAGCATTCTAGATTTACAATTAAAAGCATACATGAAAAAGTAAGGCAAAGGGGACTGCTTCAAATAGGGAACATGTGTAGATTCTGAGAACACACTATCAGTGTACTTAGATTGAGATAACCTAAGAGTCTCATCCAGACACAAGCACTGAATCCCACTAAAGGCTAAAGGGAATACACTCAAATGCTTACAAAACATATTCAAAAAACAACAACATAATAGTACATACCGAGGGACGATTCACAAGGATCATCTCCCAAAAACTAATACTAAACACTTAACTGTTTCCTTCTCAGCTAAGGATCCCAGCAAGGGCCAGGACAAAATCAAGCAATCCCATTCCAATACAAAAACAGAAAGCAAATCGGAAAACCGATTAAAGGGGATCGAAGACACAGCAAGTGACCTCGTGTCCACCATAGGAGGTCAAAGGACCCCCAAAACTAGAACTATACATTTGACTGTTTCTCAAAATACACCCAATGACCAACTGGATAAGAGTTTATACAGATGGCTCAGTTTCCGGCCCCCTCATGAATGGAGGTGCTGGTGCACTCATACACTGGATAGATAAAACAGAAACAAAAATATCTGTATCGGTGGGTTCAATGTGCACAAGTACTAAAACTGAAGAAAAAGCCATCCTCAATGCAACAAAAGAACTATCCAGAGATCACAGAATATACAGGAAAATGTGGTTTACTTGACAGACTCTGATGATGCTCTCCGGTCTATTGAAAATTACCAGGACTCTGAAGCCGCACACATTGTGGAGGCCCTTGAGGGCTTATCTGATAAAACAGGAAAAATTGTGCTGCAGTGGATTCCAAGTCATGTAGGTATATATGGAAATGAAATTGCCGATCAACTGGCCAAAGAAGGAGCCCAAAAGGAACAACCGAAGTCGTCAATCACTTACCATCAGCAAAAGAAAATAATAAAGCTAAAAATAGACAAAGAAAGGAATGACACACACCTGGAACACAACAAGCAGGATCCAATCCATGCCATTCAGCGAAGTAGCCAAGTCACCCTATTCCGCCTCCGAACAGGACACAATAGACTAAGAGGACATATGTTTACAAAGCTAGGTATTGGAACAACCCCTTATTGCCCATGTGGAACCGACCATGAAACCACTTTACATGTGCTTATGGATTGCCCATTATACAACGTGCAACGTTCGAACCACTGGGTCACCCCTACAACACTCAACACAAAGCTCTATGGTGAGGCTGAGGACCTAAAGCGGACCACAGACTTCATAGCAGATATCGGACTGCATCCATAGATGTCCATCAGAGGAACGAAGAAGAAGAAGAAGAAGACTGTTTCTCAGCTGAGGACTCCAGCCAGGGCCAGGAGTAATCCCATTCCAGAACAAAGACGGAAAGCATCTCGCAAAACAAAAAAAAGGGGGTAGAAAGAGGACACAGTAAGTGACCTCCAGTCCATCATTTATGGGTTATAGGCAGGTGTGTGTTGTTAGCCTTGGTTATAGGCGTCAAAGAAGAAATAAGTAATAATAACAACAATAGTAGTAGTAGTAGTAGTAGTAGTAGTAGTAGTAGTAATAGTAGTAGTAGTAGTAGTAGTATTAGTAGTAGTAGTAATAATAATAATAAAATTAAAAAATGAGCTTTTATATAACGCAATATTCACTAAACGTGCTCAAAGTGTTTAAATGAAAGAGTAAAAACTTAAATGAATCAAAATATTAATGATACTACTACTGCTAATAATAATAATAATAATAATAATAATAATAATAATAATAATAATAGTAATGACAGTATTAACAATAATGGAAGAGGAAATGCTTAAATGAATCAAAATATTAAGTTTATTACAATAACATAATTCATACAAGACACCAATGACACATTGTATACATATTAAGTAAACTCTCTCTCTCTCTCTCTCTCTCTCTCTCTCTCTCTCTCTCTCTCTCTCTCTCTCTCTCTCTCCCTCTCTCTCCCTAAATGCCAATGTTTATTTTTTCTTTTCTAATTCTCTATTCACATATCTGAGACTTCTTCTCCAGAAGACTTCATAGTCAAAGCATGTAATAAAAATTTGAGTACACCACCTCAGAAGAAGATACTTATTAATCAGTCGATGTGTAAAACATGATTATGATCCCACATCAAAAGCAAAATCACAAAAACAAACAAATAAACAAACATACAAAATTACAACAAAACTATTCACACTGTTTTGTGATCATATCCCTGGTAATTATCCCGCTAGGAGTTGGTTTGATGGCCGAAGCAAGACCTAATCTGAGATCCTCTTTATGCTTTTGTTTGACCACTTCACACAAACTCTGAAATTAAAGATAAGAATTAGAGATAATAGGACTAAAATGATTTAAAAGGCAGCCATGCTCTCCACTGACCTTGTCATAACATGTCAAGATGTCAACACCCAGTCGACAGTCTTTTACTATTTACGAAATTATAATATATCACTAAAACAAATGAACTTAACCTCAGTATAGTATCATACTCCAAAATACAACACTCACACAACTTAATGGAAATGTATACGAGTTAAGAATATTAAAATGTTTCATTTTCATTGAAGAGATAGACCATTGTACCTGAAAACTTCGTGGTTCATACACTGCAAGATGTGCTAATATTTTTCTGTCCAGTAAAATGTCTACCTGCAATGAATCCAGTTGAATTATATGTTACAAAGCAATCATATCAAAATGAAAGTGCTTATAGCGAGGAAGGAATGCAATTATTATTGTTTATTGAATGTCAGGTGCTAAATAAATTAATAAAAGTAAATGTATAAATGAATAAATAAGTAAACAAATACCCTGCCCTCTAACAATTCAAATCTCATTCATATTACAACTCTGCTCCAATCCTGGTAAATTATTATTCTATTAATGACCCACTCCCTCAATCTCATATTATGTTAGAATTAAACACAAGTTGAGAGGGGGATTTAAATATGAAACAATAAAAAAAATACGATAGTCTTTTGCTATTTACGAAATTATAAAATTTCAATAAAACAAATGAACTTAACCTCATTGTCATATTTTGGCAACAGAAGCTTCTAATGGTCCCATACTACTCCAACACTATCCAACCAGCTCTTTTTAAATAATAATGTTGAAGAGTGCCATACCTTAACAGTTGAAGAAAAATGTTGATTAAATGTGAAAACAAACATAAGTTTCGAGGAGAACGAAAAGGAGCAAATCAAAGATGTGAAACCTCCTCAAAGCTAGTAACTACCTACAGTATATATTATATTACAATAATATCAAAAAAAAAGATAGCATACTTCTTGTAAAGACTTCATGAAAGATGAATACTGTACACCATGTTCAGCACATCCAGCGGCTATTCTATAAGAAAAAATCTGTGAAGTAGATTTATAAAACCATTAAATTCAAGCAAAAAAAAAAAAAAATTTTTTTTTAAATATCACGGAATCATGTATCCAAAATATTTAGAATTGAAAAGGATACAAACGGCATTCAATTATACACAGAAGCCGAACACAACAAAAAAAGTAAAAAGTGTAACTAAATAAAAGAAAAAAATAATGAAAACAGTTAAGATCATAAAAAAAGACAAAAGCAAACTACTACTACTACTACTACTACTACTACTACTACTACTACTACTACTACTACTACGACTACTACTACTACTACTACTACTACTACTACTACTAATAATAATAATAGTACCAAAGTATTCATTTAAAATCATGGCTTCGACGTGAAACAGGTTATTTGCAATATAAAACTACTCCCCCAAATAACCACTCTTACCCAAAAAGGACCCTGCTCAAAAGCATACTTATGTTTCTAACCAGTCATAAAAAACCTAAATGGAAAAAAAAACACTCCCACCCCCCCCCCCCCCCCCCCCCCCCCCCCCCAAAAAAAAAAAAAAAAAAAAAAAAAAAAAAAAAAAAAAAAAACAACAAAAAAAAACAACAAAAAAACAAAACAAAAAAAAAACAGGGTAAGCAAGTAAAAGCAACATTTGGTGAATGAACTTGTTGTTGTTTTTTGTTTTTAAGGGTTTTACGGCGCTTGCAACACATTTAGGTTATATCAGCGCCAGTAAAAAGGAAGAAAATGGTATAGTAAAAAGTTCTAGAATTACAATTAAAGCACCCAAGAAAAAGTAAGACAAAGGGGAACTGAGAACAAATAGGGATCAGATGCAGATTCCAAGAGCATACCACCAATGTACTTAGTTTGAAATCACCTACAAGTCTCATCCAGACACAAGCACAAAATCCAACAAAGAGGAACACACTCAAATGCGTACATTATACATTCAAAATAAAAATAATACATAACAGAGAGATGATTTACAAGGAAAAAAATATCATCTCCCAAAACAATAACAATGCATTTGACTGTTTCCCTCCCAGCTAGGATTCCGGCCAGTGCCAGGACAAAACCAAATAATCTCATTCCGAGACAAAGACAGAAAGCAAGTTGGAAAACAGATATAAGGGGATAGAAGACACAGTATGTACCTCCCTGCCCGCTATGGGAGGTCAGGATCCCCACCCAGGTGAATGAACTTGGATTTGGGTTAGAGATATATGTGCCAAGGTTTTAACAAGATATGTTGCCATTCACAAGACACAGGAAGTTGAAATAAGATGGTTGCAATCGAATGAGGTATTTACCATTACCATTCTGTCTGGCCCGACGTCATAAGGACGGGACCACCACCAAATTTCACAGACTGAGCACAGGTGTCAAAATATGACATCTAAATCTAATTTGCCAAATACAAAGGATTACTATAATCATTATCAATATCATCGTTAGAATTATAAGAACTGAACAAATATTGAAAAGGAGAAAAAATCATCTTAGAAAAACAGAAGATAAATTCATACGGGAAGTGAAATTAAAGCCAATTAATCTGCATTCAGTTTGTTGTTATGTGAAAATGGAAGTAATAGAACTTACTTTATTAATATGATTTCTCCTAGGTTTTCTACTCAAGGTGGAAAAACGTAGAGATCTATTAATGGCATCTCTTGATAGTCTGTAGCAATTTCGCCTTCGACCGTAAAAATGCTGAAAAATTTAAAAGTAGAAAACATTAAGACCTTTAGAAAGTATATCTAAATACTTATAAATAGCATTCGGATCAAAATTTTAATTACTTATTTCTTTTGTCCCTTTGAAAGAGGAAAAAGTAAAAACATGAAAGATAAACTTAATAAAGATGTCCCTAACTTCCCCTTCAGTTTTTACTCTTTTCCCCACTTTAGCATAAAACTTATGAAAGATCTAATTTTTAAAAAAAAAATCAATTCCATGTGATTTTGCCAAATGACATCATGTCCCTTAGTACATAACAAAAAAAAAATCATGGTTTAGTACGATCTGGCATAGTTTAATACTATTTGGAAATGACAACAAGCTATATCGAGGGGGTGTCACTAAACAAAATGTTTAGAAATGTCTAATGTGATTTAGCCTAGGTTAGCACTATTTTAAATCGGCAACAAGTGTTATAGAGCACATTATTTGGAGAGAGAGAGAGAGAGAGAGAGAGAGAGAGAGAGAGAGAGAGAGAGAGAGAGAGAGAGAGAGAGAGAGAGAGAGAGAGAGAGAGAGAGAGAGAGAGAGAGAGAGAGAGAGAGAGAGAGAGAGAGAGAAGAGAAGAGAGAGAGAGAGAGAGAGAGAGAGAGAGAGAGAGAGAGAGAAGAGAGAGAGAGGAGAGAGAGAGAGAGAGAGAGAGAGAGAGAGAGAGAGAGAGAGAGAGAGAGAGAGAGAGAAGAGAGAGAGAGAGAGAGAGAGAGAGAGAGAGAGAGAGAGAGAGAGAAGAGAGAGAGAGAAGAGAGAGAGAGAGAGAGAGAGAGAGAGAGAGAGAGAGAGAGAGAGAGAGAGAGAGAGAGAGAGAGGAGAGAGAGAGAGAGAGAGAGAGAGAGAGAGAGAGAGAGAGAGAGAGAGAGAGAGAGAGAGAGAGAGAGAGAGAGAGAGAGAGAGAGAGAAGAGAGAGAGAGAGAGAGAGAGAGAGAGAGAGAGAGAGAGAGAGAGAGAGAGAGAAGAGAGAGAGGAGAGAGAGAGAGAGAAGAGAGAGAGAGAGAGGAGAGGAAGAGAGAGAGAGAGAGAGACCATCTTGGAAAGCATGACCTGTGTCACACATGAAGGGTATTATGGTATAATTGTGCAGAACCAAGTTTAGCAGATGTGCAAAATGATACATTTAAATTTGTCACTTCATTATGCTCATTATATTACTGGCATTATCAATTGACGTGAGTCTAAAATTAGAAAATAAGTAAGTTACCATTAGACAGAAAAACATTTCTTTTCACCAAGATAGCCAATTGTGATGCAACTAAATTTTCATAAATGTGAACAAACCAGGATTCAATGACGTTGTTATGGTGATCTTGGTAGTGATGATGATTGCTGTTGTTGTTGTGGTGATGGTGATTTGGGTGATGGTGTTAGTGAAAGTGTTGATGATGATTATGGAAGTGGAGTTGGTACTTGTGATGATGATGGTGATGAGGATAATGATTACCATGATTATTTGGCGACAGCGGTGATAGTGATAGTGGTGGTGTTCATTGTCGATATATAAATGGTGATAATGGCAGTTTCAGTGGTTGAGATGATGAAATTTCTTAGGATGGCTTGGCTAGGGACAAGCTTCTGGCTTCTGGTCTGACCATGTTTTATGGTTGTAGTAGTGGTGGTAGCGATGATGATGAGAAGGAGGATGATGCTATAAAGGTGGTGGTGGTTGCTAAAGTTTTGATAACGATGTGGTAGTAATGATGATGTGGTGGTGTTGAGTGGTAGTTCATTGATGTTAACTTCTTTTATTTGCAGGAGCACTGAGATACGAGTCATGAGCAACATTGAGAGAGAGAGAGAGAGAGAGAGAGAGAGAGAGAGAGAGAGAGAGAGAGAGAGAGAGAGAGAGAGAGAGAGAGAGAGAGAGAGAGAGAGAGAGAGAGAGAGAGAGAGAGAGAGAGAGAGAGAGAGAGAGAGAGAATTCCTGGAATCTTTATAAAATATATTTAACTAACTGTAAATAAAACAATAAACGGGGACGGAACTATTCTCATTAAAGTGATCTAACAGAAAAATGACAGATTTCAAGATGGGAACGAGTGAGAAAGTTGGAGTTGGAGAGGTGGGGACTGGGAAATTTTCATGGATGGATTGGGGTAACAAAAAACAATCCAACCACGATCTTGTCAAGTTTCAGACTTGAAGGAAAAATTAAAACGTTCAAAATCTCAATTCTCAGTCACACAAAATGTTTCAATCATCCCTCTTAATTTTTACTCCATTTGCTTTCTGAGAATTTCAGGAATTAACTCGAATTAAGAATCAAATACATTCTAATTTAAAATTTAGAAAGCTTGTATTGTAATAATTTAATTACAGTCAGTGGAACCAGTAACTAACCAGAGAATCACTTTAAAAAAAAACACTCGGGGAAATCACATTATAATAGGTATTTTGGTAAAAAATTCAAATTGGATTGAGCTCAATGAAACCTATATCATTTTAAAGTGCTTTTCAACACGATTCTAATGATACCAAAATTGTGAAAATCAGATAAGCAGAAAAAAAGTTATGTTAGTTTAAAGGCTGAAAAATGGTCTTCTTTTTGCCTTTGTTATTTACTGACGGACTTTCTCATCTCATGTAGTTCCATATCTGAAGCAGACGTCGGAGGTCATCTTCCGCCAAGCTGATCTATCTCTTGCCAATTCTATTAAAGCAGCGCCACCTTTCTCAGCTTCATCTGTCCAAGTTCTTATCCCTTTCAAATACGTTATTCTTTGTCTTCCTCTTATTCTTTTTCCATTCATCTTTCCAGTCAAGGCGAGTATTTCCAAACCAGGGTGGCGGATAATGTGTCCTAAAAATTCCATTTGGCGTTTGATGATTTTTGTTATCAGTGATCTTTTTCTGTTTGCCATTTCTAAAATTTCTTCATTTCTTTTCCTTTCCATCCATGACACCCTCATCATTCTTCTGTAAAACCACATTTCCACTGCCTCCAGTCTTTTAACCATGGTCTTGTTTATGGTCCAGCTCTCACAACCATATAGCAGCACAGACAGTACATAGCAATCCAGGACTTTGATTTTTGTTTTCATGCTAATATTCCTGTTTTTCATAATTGTATGCAGCTGGTTGAATGCATTCTTCGCCATACCTATTCTTTTCTTTATTTCACAATCTGATTTTCCATTGGATGTTACATTGAAGCCTAAATATTTGAAACATTCAACTTGTTGTATTGTTTGTCCTCTGCTTGTTATTACACAGGCTGGTGGGTTATTATTTTTAGATACCGTCATACATTCTGTTTTAGATATATTCAGTTCCAGTCCCATATTTTCACTACTCCTGACTACAACATCCAGTAGTTCTTGTAGTTCATGTTCAGATTCTGCCAGTAGAACCGTATCATCTGCATACCTCAGATTTGTTACATTCTTTCCTCCAATACACACCCCTTCTTATGTTCGATATCTCTTAATATCATTTCACTATAGAGGTTGAATAACTCTGGAGACAAAACACACCCTGCCTAACTCCTCTTCTAATAGGTGTAAAACTGCTTAGCTCGTTGTCAATACGCATTGCTGCTTCTTGTTCCCAGTACAAATTCCGTAATATTCTTAAATCTTTACCATCAATGTCCAAGGATGATAGAATTTTGAATAGTTTTTCGTGTTGTACTTTATCAAAGGCTTTTGAATAGTCGATGAAACACATATACAGATCTTTATTTACTTCAATACATCTTTCCATCAGCATTGATAATGTGAATATTCCATTTCTGGTACCCTTGTCCTCAACAAAACCAAATTGCATCTCCCCAATTTCAGGTCGTATTTTATTTCTTATTCTTAGTAAAATTATCTTCAAAAGAATTTTTGTGAGGTGGCTCATTAGGCTAATAGTTCTGTGTTGTTCACAATCAACTGCTCCTGGCTTTTTTGGTAGTGCTATAAAAATGGATCGTTTCATATCAGTTGGCATTTTTCCTGTGTCATACACTTGATTTAGAAGGTTTGTGATGAATTCAATCCCCCATTCACCCAGGCCAGTCAAGGCTTCAATTGTTATGGCATCAGGTCCTGCAGCTTTTCCATTTTTCATGCTTTTCATGACGTTCCTAACTTCATCTTTCATTATAGAAGGCCCTTCCAGTTCTTTTATCATAGGCATTTCTCCTCGATTATCAAAAAAAAGTTCTTCAATATATTCTGACCATCTGTTTAGAATGCAGACTTTGTCCATGATGGTGTTTCCACGCTTGTCTTTGATGCATCCACTTTTAGCACCTGATTTAGTTTTGTTTGTCACTTCTTTGATTTTCTGATGGAAGAATTTGCCATTTTTTTCTTTGCAGGACATTATATAGTGACATTGTTCATTTATCCAGTCTTCTTTAGCTTCGTTGCATTTTCTTTTTATCTGCCTGTTCAGAGTCTTGTATTTTTCTTCCTGATTTTTGGCCTTTCTTCTCTCATTCATTAGTTCTAATATCTCTGGAGTAATCCATTTCTTCTTCTGCAACTTAAGTGTGGTTGGAACATTTTCTTCTAGTGATGCAGCAACACTGTCTTTAAACTGCTCATATTTCTCTTCTATATCTGTTAGTTCTCCAAGCACTTCAAACTTGTTTCTTACTGATAGTTCAAATTTTTCTTGTATCTTCTGTTCTTCCCGGAGAATGTCTAGTTGGTATTTAGGTTTAGCCTTTGCTCTTTTGCAGATTTTCAATTTAACTCGTATGGGGCATAGCACAGGTATATGATCGCTGTTACAGTCAGCCCCGGCATAGATTTGGCATACAAAACCGAGTTTCGGAAACGTTTGCTGATGAGTATGTAATCTATTTGGTTTCTCACTCCATCTCCAGGACTTTTCCATGTCCACTTCCTTCTATTGTGGTTTGTTGACCAAGTATTTGTGATTGTCAGATCATGTTGACGGCACCATTGAATAAGACGATCACCTCTGTCATTTTTGTCTCCCAGACCATGTGGGCCCACAATATCTTCTATTCTTTCTCGGCCCACCTTGGCATTAAAATCGCCCATGATGAGTTTTATGTCTGAAGACTTAAACTGATGCATTGCTTTATCTATTTGTTGATAGAAATTTTCCACTTCTTCATCATCGTGACTGGTGGTTGGGGCGTATATTTGTAAAATATCAAAATCAAAAGGTTTTGCTTGTAGTTTGATTGCCATTACTCTGTCTGATATGGGCCAGAATCCTTTGACTGCTCGCGCCGTTTTATTATCTAGTATAATTCCAACTCCCTTTGGTGTTCTCCTCCTCCTGAGTATATAATTTTACAGTCATCATAATTAAGTTCTCCTGCTCCTTTCCATCTAACTTCTGATAATCCTAAAACATTGATATTCAATCTCTTCATTTCCATAACTACATTTGCTAATTTTCCTTTCTGGTACAGACTTCTTACATTCCATGTTGCTGTTCGTAATGTTTGGTGGTGCACAGTAGCTGGATGACGGTCGAGAGTCACCTGTTCACCTGCATGACTATCTCTACCGGACGAGGCTGTAATCGAGTTGCTCGAAAAACATCCATTGACGTCGTTGACTAGATTCGCTTGGACGGACATCATGACGATCTTGGGATGATACGTCAGTGGTTTCCCGTTGCCTTCTGACGGATTTTTATCTGGTTTACTCCATAGCCTTTTGACCTCCCGGTCATAACCCACAAGGCAGTGGGAGCATTTGGCAGGTTTTAAGGCGCCTCCCATTCACCTTGATAGTCCCTTCATAGAGTACATGAGGCATTTTGTATGTGTAGCTGTGCTGCCAGACTACCCAACCTCACTCTCCACGACTATCGCCAGTTGGTCCGCGGCTTTACAGCTAACCTATAGATCAGGATCTGTAGGCCGTTCCAAGATCCGCCACCTGTGGACGCGCTGGGTTGGGGATGGTCGCCCCAGCTGTACCCAGTGACGGACTTTGTGACCTGAAAATTGTTGCATTTCCGGTAGTAACCACCATTTGGATTTCAAAACTGGTCTAAAATGGCCGCTAAGATTTGAGTAAGGATTTTACTGGAACGAATTTCATGGATGCGGTATACAACTTTGCCCTGAATTTAATTTTATAAAAAAGTTAAGATGTTAAATAAACGTGCCAGCATGAAATTTTTATTAACCAAGTTCTAATCTTTTAATTATCCAAAGCTAAATTATACCCTATTTTATCCATAATCGAAAGTTATACTAAATTGTCATTGATTTTAAAATAAACTACACCAAACGATCGAGTAATTTCTCCTGAAGAAAATAAGACATAAATCATTAAAATCCACCCATAAACAAAAAATCTATGGAACTTTTTCTGAGACCCATCACTCAAAAGTTCAAAAAATCGGGTCACAGCCACTAGGCCATTTATCGGCTCCCTGCTGGAGGGCCAAATGGACGTTTACCAAAGTATCTAATTATAATGATCTTCAAATTTTAAAGCAGGGCCCTCACCCATGAAAGTCGCCTGTACATTTCCTTTTTCCATGACCTATCATTGGGTGGACTAAATTTCAAAAGTCTGAGCGTGAAAAACACCATTTTAGTTTTAGTCAAAATAAAAAGGTCAATCACAACTTCTTTAGGATCACTTCTTTCACTTTCGTTTTCTAACTAGTGTTGGGTTATTTGATCGCTTTTACTCGATCGACGACCGAGCGCCAAGCCACGAGTCAGTGCTCGATCTCAATGCCGGAAGAGCGAGTTAGTAAAACGATCACTCGATCGTAAAACGATCAAGCGGGTTGTGAGCTTGAGACGATCTTGACACGTGAGACGAGCTTGAGACGATCAGGATTCGAGCGAGCGGAGGGGTAACGAGTGTTTCGAATCATTTCAAATTCAAACGATCACAGTTTGCCATCCGATACCAATCGCCAATGTTTGCACACGGTAGTCTGTGGTTCTTCCACAGCCCTCACTCCTTGTCAGATGTTAGTGTGTCTGGGTGGCAGTGGCAGGGAAATTCGTATAGGTGTATCACGCGTGTGTGACAAGACTTCATTAAACCTACTAAAGTTTGACTATCACACACACACACACACACACATACACACACACACACACACTAAGGCTATTTCTATGACACACACGCATCCCTCTATCAATGAATACTCCTACAGTAGTGCGGCTATGTGGTATAGTCATGACGTAACTATAGGTAGTACTCTAGTCGACCATGGCTCTCGTGTATTATAATGGTCTAGTGGTATGACACCCGCTTTGGGATCGGAAAGTCCTGGGTTCGAGCCTCGCGCTCGGTGCATAGTTGAGTCTTTGGACAAGGCTCTTTACTCACATTCTCTCACCGTACTCAGGTGTAAAATGAGTACCTGGCCGTTAACAGCGTTGTCTTTGTCTGAAAAATTGTAATATCGCCTAACAGGCGGCATGTCCCGTCCTACATATTAAATGTTGCTGTTGACCGGGGACCCCTTTACAAAGCGCTTTGATCACATTTAGTGGATATTGTAAAGCTCAATTTTTTAAAGTAAAACATTAGCTTTGAATATGGAATGTTTCAATTTTAGATGCCTGTGTATTCTTTGTTAGTTCCCATCATCATCATCATCATCATCATCATCATCATCATCATCATCATCATCATCATCATCATCATCATCATCATCATCAGGGGCAGCGGTACGGTCTTTGGTTGGCACCCGAAAGGTACCGAGTTCGATCACCCGCCGCTGAGTGGTCTTGAGCAAGTCACCTTGCCCTAACTAAATTTGCGGCGCTGCACTGCGGCTATCGCTTGGGTTATTCCAGTCTTCCTTAGAATAGACCCGAAAGACGAATCTCCCCTATGGGATGAATAAAGGGAATTATGTTTAATTTATTTATCATCACCATCATATCAGCGGGATCATCATCATCACCACCACCACCACCACCCTAATAATAATGGATAAAATAAATATCAACACATTTCAATGTAATAATCAATCTAAAATCAATCAGTGCTCCTAAAAGACCCTTTGATTTCTTTGTCTAATTCGTTCCATACTTTTGGAGTCCCGACAAAGAAAGATTTTCAGCTAACTATAGTTTATATATGGGAATATTAATCAGTCGTTTATATTGGAATCGGAGTTGTCTAGCAGGTGTATTAGTTCAAAGCGCATTTCCAAGGATTTACCATGCTCAATGAACTTCACAATATTTTATTTAATTTATTCCTCCGGCACGCCATATCGACCATACATCCATTTCGTACAGTAGGTACCGATCGCTGTTTGGAGTCTTTTTGTATTAAAGCTCTTTACAATACCCGTCATTGCTTATAAGATAAGAATACATTCACACCTGAGTCAAGTGCCTGACACACGGACTTAACGTCTGGATCACAATTTTCAACAATCACTGTCACTCATCCGGCCATTGACAAGGCTTGATTTTGTGACAAGAGACACCGTACCACTGAGCGACCGAACAAATAATCACCATCTGCGCCATCGTCATCATCATCATCATCATCATTATCATCATCCTCATCACAGCCGTAACAGCCAGCAAAACCACAATCATCATCTTCGGGTCCGGTCTATCCGTGTGGGGGGTGGGGGTGGAACCTGCTAAAGTATTTCATTTTTTAAACAGAAACACGATAATCATCATCATCATCATCATCATCATCGTCATCCATTGTCGTCGGCATCGTTATCATCGTGTCCGGGCAATCCGTGTGTGTCTGGGTGTGGAACCTGCTAAATATTATTATTATCTACCTACCTAATAAAAACACACCATTCTTGTTCATTTATTTTTCAAATAATGAAATGAAAGGCACGACCTTTCCCGCACACACAAGAGGCGATGACGACCAGTGACAAATTATGGGAGGTGGGGGCGGCCGACAACTTTTGGCGCGACATAAATATGAAATGTTAAGGTGACAGCGGGATGATGGTGGTGGGAGGGGGGGGGGGGGGTCTCAACCCTTCACCATCAACAACTGTTTGATGGCGTGTGTGTGTGTGTGTGTGGGTGTGTGTGTGTGTGTGTATGTGTGTGTGATGCGACGAACGATCATAATCAAGGCTGCCAGACAGCCAGATTTCTTCTTGCCCAAGTAGTCAAATA
Organism: Berghia stephanieae; assembly: GCF_034508935.2. NCBI lineage: Eukaryota > Metazoa > Mollusca > Gastropoda > Nudibranchia > Aeolidiidae > Berghia > Berghia stephanieae. Next base: position 73,234,796 of record NC_088363.1, read on the forward strand.
GACCCCAAATAGCCCAACACCACAAGCATTCTGACTCCCTTGAAAAACTCATTTGTTTTGATTAACAAAACAATCGACTACAGTTGGATAAACTTATCTTTTCATTTTTTTTAAATAAAAGATTTTTTTTTAAAAATGAATAATAATAGAAAAGCGTTTCTTAGTAACCAATTTTGAACTTGGCCATCTGGCAGCCCCCATCATAACCAGCTGCAGTCAAGCCAGCCACAGACATAAGAGAGGGAGGGGTATGTGAAGTTTCCTGTGGCAAACGAGTTGCTCGTGTTTTTTTTTTCAAACGAATCACTGCTCGATGACGTCACTGACTCGAAACCCGCCCGAAACCGACTCGATTTTAGAGGACTCGATCGAAAACCCGCTCGATTTGATCGTTTCAAACTCGACCCAGCACTATTTCTAACTCTGTAACCCACCTACTTCCTGCAAGGAAGGATTTGTTTTTAACAGCAAAAATAGTTTTCGCCTTCTGTTTTCTGAGTTTTTTATCGAAAATTTCCAAAGTTCCAATATTCGAATAAAAGTTTGAAACCTAGACAGGTTGAAATATTTTGTCTATTTATATAGAATATATTTTTACTGAAACTTATACAAGGAAAAAGAATCTCGACTTTAACAATTTCCAAATTGGCAGTCGTAATTGCTGTGAAGGTCAAGGCCCTTGATGAAGGTAAATAACTCCCATAGATACCTTTCGCAAAATAAACAAAGTCACATGACACCACTGGCCGCATAAAGCCGACAGCCTCGATCAAGCCCAACGCGTCTTTTCCCGATTGTTGCGCAAAATTATTTGTCTAGTCCAGTGGTGGGGCCTTTCGGATTACCTCTTGCTGCTTGATACTACATAAAGTTAAACTCGTCCCATCCCCTATATGACCATGAATATTGTTTCTCTTACGATCATTTTTGTTCCATTGGTCTGTGAGTGTGAATCTTGTGGATTCACTGGTGGTACCAACAAATGTTCAGAAGATATTACGTGTTGGCGTTGGCATCAATCAACAGAACCTCAAAGAAATTCGAAATAGTCTGCCAGACTCAAGAGCAAATTCATGGCTAAGTCACCACAGAATCGTTGAATACCTCAAAAACCTTGATGGGACTGCTAAGGCAAAGGTAACCTACTCCACTTTCTTACTCTAGAAGCTAGAATAACTGTCACCTGAATAACCGTCACATACTATGGAATGCATTATTATTAGAAGATCTGAATTTGGAAAGTTTTAATCGTATTTATTATATAACAATTTTGTGGACACGGCGCGTCTTTTGATTTTAAGTGGATTGGCTCTAGTCAAAACCTCCCTCCACTTTGATAAAGAGTGTCTCGCAGCATGTCTAGTAGATATCATTTAATCACGGATGATAAGCAACAAGCTTAAATTCAACAAAACAGCTGATTGGGGAGGCTTTCCGAAAGCTCCTACCTTACTCCTACATCCCCAGTATTCTTGTTTTTTAATAATGTTCTAATTCTAGTAGTAGGGGGTTTGGGAGGAGGGAAACAAGAAACTATTTTTTTAAGTCTCCCCCCTCCCAAACCCCCTACTACTATCTAGTACTAGAACATTATAAAAACAAGTTCCCCCCCCCCCCCCTCAAGCCCCCTGCCCCCTGCTAGAACATAAATACTGGGGATGTAGTAGTAGGAGCTTCCAGAAGGCCTCCCGCTGATTGTATTCAGAAAGTGAGGGAAGAATATACTCATTGACCAATTGTCCTTCAGTGAATCAGTTATTAAAATTCCAATGGCGTTGGAAACCTTGCTTTCTGTTTAACACTCATCTAGACACGCACAGACACATAATAAAAAAAAAGTGCTGTCAGGCGGTTCATATTGCTCTTCAAATGACAGAATACGAGATCACAATGATGACAAAACATATAAAAATAAAATACTTTTCCATGCCCTTGTTACCAACCGCTTGGATTATTGTAACTCTCTGCTGTACAGCCTACCAAAAACATTGGTAAACAGACTACAGTTGATGCAAAACAAAGCTGCTCGCATAGTTAAAAAGACAAAGCCTGGGATCATATTCATATAACACCTGTCCTTTAGTCAATACACTGGCTTCCAATAGAGAAAAGAATCCAATACAAGATCTTAAATTTGCCTTCACCAAACATCACCTGAATGCCTTGTGAGGGAATATAAACCAACTCAATTTCTGCGATCCGCCAACTCTTTGCTTATGGATAAAAATACATCCCAAGAAAAAAGTTTGCTGAGACAGGTTTTAATTTGCATTTTTGGCTCCAATCGTATGGAATTCTTTACCACTAAAAACCTGACAATGTGAAAGTGAAAGTCTACCAGTCTTCATCTAAAAATCTTTTTCATTCTGCCTATCATGATTCTAGTTGAACTTCAAACAAGATATGTGTAGGACCATTGTGGTGATTTTGTAGTCGAATGAATGAATCTGTAAAGCACCTCTAAGAACTATTTGTGAATACCGGCAATATATCAAATATTATTAATGATATATATGATTTAGTTTTTACATCAAACAACATTGGGTAACTCATCTTGTATAGTTATAATGATTTTGATTGACTACTTTATTTCAGCTTTGGTAACTTTTTTTTTCAGTTCACATTTGCTCCAAAGCTTCTTCATTCCTTCAAGTGGAAGAAATGTGACAGCAGTCCGTCACTCCTCAATGTTTCAAGCCTGAGTATCAGCCCTGATCCTCTTCAGTTCCCTGGGACTGTATATCTCCAATTTGCTGGCACTTTGAAAGAGAATGTAGATGCTCCGCTTAAGGTGCGAAATGATTATCATGCTTGTATTTTTACCTTTTATTATATTGTTGCTTCTGTTTACTTAATACTTGGTCCTTCTTGTCAGAGATTGAAGTGTGCCGTTCTCATAGCAGACCTACTGCTCTACCACCACACATTTCTGTTCTCGTAGCAGATCCATTTCCTCTCTGCGTTTATACAGGCTTGAGACTGTCCATAGCCACATTAATAATGTTTGGGTGTCTTAACAAGGACAGAATTCAGATTAATAGTTTGTCCTAAAATTATGGTTTACAAATGTTCGACATTTCCTCTCTGTGTTTATACAGCTTGAGACAGTCCACAAGGATCACATTTGATGATATCTGTTAAAAAGCCTTGATCCATCAAAAATGTTGTAGCAGCTTCCTCAGTTGGAATTACGGTGATGTAGAAGGGTTGTTGTGACTTAATAAAATGCAGAGAAACAGGCTCGTTTGTTATTATAAATCTTGTCCAAAGTTTTTTAGCCAACCAAAACCTTCTGCATAATCTTTCCATATATGGTTGTTTTGCAAACAATTGAAAACCCAATCTTTAAAGTTAAACGACAAGCAATGCGTATCAATTAAAGGTTCAGTCTTGAAAGTTGGTAAACATCACACAACTCGATATATCTATCCACTATTGTTTTCTCTTGACAGCGTAGCGACGAGGCAAAAAAAGGTAGGCCCCCATCTGTCAATCACAAATACAGGTAGATCCAACACAATCGCAAAGACAGTTAGACCACTTAAAATATGGTAGGTCTGTTACAAGTATGGCGCCGATCAAAGTTTGCTAGATTGCTTGTGATTTAGGACATTTTTTTTTTTTGCCAGATATGAATTTAAGCACCACTAGCATATGTCATAATCATCATAACTTCTAATACTACCACCACATCATATCATTATCACTATTGCCACCATAACATCATAATCAATCAACACTATTAGCAACACTCCATAATTATTACTTGTATGATCTTTAGGTATGCATTGATTGGTCTCTGGATTAGTGAGAGTAGGCTCTAAATCCTTCAGACTAGGTGATCTTTGCCATCTTTGATAGAGCCTTTCATTACTTTTAAACAAATTTTGGTTTCAATCAGAATGGTTAAATCTGATAACAGAGTAGTTTTCAATAATTGTTCAGACATGGGACTAAATTTACTTTAGTGATGTACAAAAATTAAAAACTAAGAAAGGTATGAAGGGTAATGTATTTATAACATATTTTGATTTAAGTGAGTTGCAACCAATTACAATTTTGTGCAGTTTGCCTTGATTGATGAAATTGTTTTTTATTTTCACGATTTCACCGCTTTTTACCCCCCTTTAATGCCTTGTTTTTAATAGGTGGATGTGACTCTAAAGAAGGAGCTTACTGAAGCCTTTTGGATTACAGTTCCATGTGTTGATGGAATTGGATCTTGTAGCTACGATGACATATGTGAACAATTGGAGGAGGCTCAGTGTCCCAAGTCATTTGTCAAATATGGTATGCCTTGCAAGTGTCCTTTTCAAAAGGTAAGTTTGTCTTGTTTGATATTTAGTTGCTTTCAAGCATTTGTGGAGAGAAAATCTGCTTTGTAGAGTGCTCTATATCTTATAATGAAAGTTATCTTATTTGATTTTTCTCTTTCTTCTTCTCCCCCCTTTTTAAAAAAAAAAAAAAAATTCTATCTGAAATGCAATTTGTTTAGCTTGCTCATATTTTGATTTTAGACTTTGATGTTTGTAATGACAATTACAGAATGGATAAATGGATGATCCACTTATAGTAACGGATGGATGGATATGATTGCAGCATACTTAGATTTATATTTTAGTATGTGAGAGCTTAGACATCCCTATATCTGTTTTTATTTTCTAAACTAAACTTTGACTGGGGTCCTTAGTTTGGAGAGAAACAAAAAAAAAAAAGATTCTGTTTATTCAATGGAAATTTGTCTTTAGGATTTATCTTGAGAAAAGAATGAGATAACGCTGGAGACCCTTGAAAAGTGAGCAATAAGGACTAAATTTCTTGCTCAGGGAAAAAAAAACAAGATGTCACCAGGGAAGCTTGAACTTTAATTCCGTGCCTTATCCACTCAGCCATCTGTACCCTTTTTCCTTTTTTTTTTCGGGAGATATTTTATTCCTTGTAGAGGGTGAGTCAAAAAGTAATGGGACAAATCTCCTACTGAGTTCATTTCTTTTCATGTGACGTCATGTTTGACTCAATTATACTTACTCATGTACTTTTTAAACGAAAAGTTAAAACTTTTAATTCTGTAAAATTTTGACAAAGTTATGACAGTTCAAAATGGCTGCCCCCATGGATGTCCATCAGCAACAGAAAGTTGTCATTGAATTTTTTGTTTTCAAAGAAGAAATGCACTGGTTAAGTCTATAAAACTCAGGCACCTGAGTCGAAGAGATTCGTTGGAATGGCAACACCCCTCATCCCCAAAGACCAAAATCTTCAAAGCTGATAAATCAGCTGGGAAAATTATGCCAACAGTGTTTTGGGACATTAGAGGTGTAATCTTCGTTGATTTCCTACCACAGGTAGCCACTGTCAACTCTGAATGTTACAAATAGTCCTTGAACAGAGCTGCCAAGTGTCACGGAAATACTGTCTGCAGTTGATGTCCGATAATATTATATTTTAAGAGGGTCAATGACCGATGTATATCCTGTATATCCTGTTATTGGAAGAGGCGGAGACTATGTTGAGAAGTAGCATTCTACTTGGCTAATGCCAAGCTTTAATTTGAGGTATAATGCAGGGTATTGATTCAATTTGTTTTAAAGTAATATGCAGAGTCCCATTTCTTTCTGACTCACCCTCGTATATCATCTCTATGGTATATTCTGTTTTTTAGTTTTTGAAATTTTGTAAGCATTTGAGTGCATCGCTACCCAGCAGGATTATGTGCATGTTCTGGGCGGGTGGTTGGATGGGAGCATCACCCTTGAATCATATACCTATGATGTTCGCATGGGTGTACGATCCGATAGTGATGTCGTTTCTTCTTCTCTTTACTAGCCTATCCTGCTTCTTTGGTTTGTGATTGTATTTTTGACGGGGGATATTTTTTTTCTGTAAATCTTCTGCCTGTTTGTTCTTGGTTATTTATAATTTAGCTTATGATATCTTTAGTTTATGATTTTGATTGACATTTGTACTATTTTTGTTAGATTGCTTGTTTTTTTGTTTCAGCGGTCTCTCATATAACCTCAATTGTGTTGGAAGAGACCTAAAGCAACAAACAACAAACAACAATTTCTGGATGGGATTTTAGGTTTATTGATAAATTACATTTGTGTACTGGTTGTTCCAGTTTGAACTTGTCCCCTTTGTCTTCCATTTTCTTGGGTGCTTTCAAGTGTAGATATACCATCTTATGACCAACACATTGTTTTTCTTTTTACTGGAGCAGAAATTACCCGATCGCGTTCTTAACATCGTAAATCCTGTTAACATAAATGAACTATACCACTCCCATAAGGTCATCATCACCACCACCATTTCATCATGATTATCATTACCGTTATCACCCAAATTACCACACCACAACGTTATTCCTACAACCATTGCATCACTGCACATTAAAAAAATTCTTTTGCATTCTTATTGTCCATTTATTTGATCACAAGGTGAAAATGATATTTATTTTTGTAATGAATCAAAGGTGGGTGTCAATGGAACAATTTTACATACAGCATTTATAAATAATACTGTTTAATATGCTTTATGATGAGCTTAAAAAGGCTACTAAGTCTTTGATGACAGTAAATTAAGGGGAGTAAAAATGATTCTTATAAAAGATACAAAACAAAGTAAACAACGTTTTGGCCTTTGGTAAACAAGAAAAGGAAATATGTTATGCTACATTGGCATTTTAGATAATAATGTGTGTGAGTGTTTGTGCATGCAAGAGAAAAAGAGCAACAATGAGATGAAATGTAAACCAACATCAAAGCTATATAAATCAATCATAAGATTGGGGGGGGGGGGGGGGTGTTATTCAAGAATACTAGACGGCCATAGTATGATTATTGGCCTGTTACCTGCCATGTTAAGATATAGGATAAATTATTTTTTTTAAGTTGAGGGGGGAGGGGGGGGGGGGGGGGGGGGGGGGGGGAGGACAGAGGAAGAGTGTGTTTCAAAGTTATATTTAAAATAAAGGAAAGACTAGGCTGACCTAACTGGGTAAAAGAGATAGGTTTAAATAGGTAAAATTAAAAATATATATATATATATTTGAGAAGAAAAAAAAAACCCCAAAAAATTATTAAATAAATTTCTTAACCAGGTTGGTCGGGGTCAATGATAACACTATCGCCGTCTAGTATTCTTTAATAACAACTCTCTTCCCCTCCATTCCCCTTATCTTATGATTGATTTATATAGTTTTGATCTTGGTTTACATTCATCTCATTACAACTTCATTTCATTCTCTCTCTCTCTCTCTCTCTCTCTCTCTCTCTCTCTCTCTCTCTCTCTCTCTCTCTCTCTCTCTCTCTCTCTCTCTGTCTCTTGCCTTCCTTTGTACACTCACGCTCACATATTTTTACCTATAGTATTTTAACTCTAACGTCGATGTAATATAACATATTATTTTTTCTTGTTTACCTAAAGAATGCAAGGCCGAAATGTGGTTTACTTTGTATATTTTATAAGAGTCATTTTTACTCCCTTTATTTTCTATACGTTTTATTGACTCATTTAGGCACCTCTAGACTTTGATGACAGCATTTCTAGATAAGAAAGTACTCGTATCTTAATGCTGCAGCAGTTGTTTAAGAAGGATTAAAGAATGTGCGATTTTAGATTTTTATATATGTAGGGAAGAAACTCATAATAGATTTTGTATCTTTTGTTTTTCAATGTTTTCAATCACTCTTTTAGTTGGTATCAATTATTTGATTAAACCAAGTTTTTCTATTCTTTACTCATTAATCTGCTTCCTTTTCCCAACAGGGTTCTTACAAGATGTTGAGATCAGGGTTTAAAGCCAAAATTCATGACATCCCTGGTGGCAATTATTACTTAAAAACCACCGTCAGCTATGATGGAAAATCAGTGATGTGTGTTGAGATTAACTTCTCTATTAAGGAGAGCTGAAAGGTTAGAAAATATTACTTAAGTAAATTATATAATCCTGTCTTTTACAAAATAGAAGCACTGTGCTTTTAAAGCAATGGTTTGTCAGTTTGTGTGACCTTCAAAGGAGAAAAATTTGACATGGTATTCAGTCTTTCTCCTTTAATTCAAAATATTAGTGAAGAGAGCTGGCCTTAGACATACTACCTAAACAAATGAGATATTGCATTATCGTGTGTGATACTTGTAGAATACAAGATGATATGAGTAAATATGCATTTTTATGTTGCACATTTCCATGGTTTGCTCATTGCGGCTTAAACGATTTATTCATTTTTTTCAGACAGCAAGCCACCTGGAACAAAATGTTTCATTTCTCAGAAATGGATCTACTAGCGCGAAAATTTGGAATCAACTATGAATTTTGGCTCCAACTTCAGTAAAATACAACACCTAAAATTCAGAAAATGTTAAAGACATATAAAACCTGTTTAATGTGGCAGACCAGGACTAGCAATTCGTAGTTATTAAAGCTTGGTATATTGTTCGTTCATGACAACTACAATATTATTAATGTCAGTGGACAGAGTAAATGGATTGATTAAAGCTCCTTCTGTATGTACCACATCTTACAAATATTATCTTTTTTGTAGCCAATCATTTGGGTACTCGCTTATTCAATCATTGTTGTCATCACGCTTCACTTTGCTCTTTTTAGTCTAATTTCGCTCCATGGTAAGTCAGACCTTTAATTCTAAATTAAAATGCCCGGCAATATGAATCATGTTTCCTTAATTTGGAGTATAATGCCAAAATCACTGAACCCAAAACTGAATTTGTTTCATTTTCACGCATATTTGTATGAAATTGCTTTGTAATTGATACAAACCCTTTTAAGGGTTTAGTATAGTACTAGAGAGACTTTCACTCTGCTCCATTTATACTCCCCTCCCCCCCCCCCCCC
>NC_088363.1:73243749-73251417 GCF_034508935.2 Berghia stephanieae
ATGATTTTTAAAAAACCCTTTTGGTCAAATTCAGTACAATGAAAAACGGCAAAAGAATTAAAAAAAAAAAAAAAAAATGGTATTACCTCTATCCAACTCAACCTTAACCAGGCGGTTAGGGTAACTTGACCAGTTTCATTCCTATGCAAATTGTGAAGGACAGGACACTTTGCTCGAGGCAGAGAGGGAGGTGGGTGCTTATGGTAGGCCACTAAAAAAATTCAGATGATCACAATTGCACAATCCTAGCTAAAGTGTATCTAAAAATTGAATATACATGGGTTATTTGCATAATAATAAAAAGGTATGTTGATCATTTTGACTCTTGTGGATAATTACCTTGAATATAATTATCTTGGTATGGTCTTTGGGGGTTGTTGGAAAGCTCAGTGTAGAGGATTATTTTGCTTTAGAAGTAAAGGAAAAAAGTATCGGTTTCCGGGTGCTTTCGATAAATTGTAGTAGTAGTAAAAACCCTTCTGTCCACCCAGCAATGATTTGTTGACCGTGTCGGTTAGATCTGACAGAGTATTTTTAAATTTTAAAAATGAAATAGCTTCGTATCCAAAGAGTATGTATCGTGGATTCGATCCCAGGGCCCCGCAAAAGCTTTTACTCTCTATTGTCCTATGGTATTTTTCTACTCACTTTATTTCTTGTTATTATCCAAGGGTAAGCAGTTAAAGTATTTGTCATTCGACCATTAGGCTCTTGGAGCCGGGGGTTTAAATCCAGTTTCTATAGCAGTGAATCGGACAATAGCAATTGTAACCCTTTATTTAGGACAAATGGATTTGCGGCAAACGAAGTATTACATGTAGCGTCACCAGAGACTACGAAAATCAATTGAAATTTCTACATTTCAAAGAACTTGTTTTTTTTTTAAAAGGGATTTACGGTATTGCAACACATTTGGGTTAATTCAGCGCAATAAAAAGGAAGTAAATGGGATGGCCAAATATTCTAAAAGTTAAATACAGGGGACTGGTTCAAATAGATTATGTAGATTTCAAGAGCATACTATCAGTGTACTTTGTGATCACCTAAAAGTCTCATCCAGACATAAGCTTATTCCACACCCCCCCCCCCCCACCCCCGCCCCTTAGAGAAACACATTTCAAATGCTTAAGTTTATATATGTTCGTAGACAACAGAGAGATTATTTACAAGGGGAAAGTATCATTTTCCCTTAAACTATGCATTTGATGTTTTCCTCCCAGCAAGGACCCGAGCCAGGACAAATCTAAGTAATCTCATTCCAAGAAAAAGACAAAAGCAGATTGGAAAAGATACAAGAAGATATAATAGAATGCACAGCGAGTGATCTCCCTATCCACTTAGAGAGGACAAAAAGACCCATCCAGTCTCTAAGAACTGTATTTTTTATCTCAGTCCGCGTGAATCATAGTCTGCAGTATTTGATAATGATGCGATTCATTTTACCCCCTTGTCATAAACGATGTGGCCAAAATTGGCCTCTTGATTAAGGTGAATGCTTATAATAGATATTGTGATCTGTTTTCTTCACCCCTTTCCCTCCCCCATCCAGCAAACAGTGAATTCAAGCGGAGCGTATTTGAACCGGAACCAGAGGAAGCTCGGGTTCATGGGCTGTTGGGCTCACAATCTTTTCTGTGATCATCTTTATCATTGTTATTTTCATCATTTTTGGTTTTTGGAGACCATGAAGAAACTTTCCCAAATACATGAAAGCCAATCTTAGAAATTTCAGGTACGTAAAACCCGCGTTCGACGTTTGTTGAGTGAATTGAAAAGAAGATACAGGTGAATAAAAAAGGACGCATCCTTCTATAGATGTCAACGGAGGGTTTTTTCATATACAACATTAATTAGGTCGTGAAGAATTTTATAGAAGTGTAAGCATGTTTCAAAACGAAAAAGTCCTCAGAGCCCTTAGGCCCATGGAGCCGTAATTTATCCCAGTTTTAACGTGAAACTGACTGATGACCTAATCCTCTTAGGGCCTTGAGGCACATAGGGCATCCACCAGACATCTCCATTTTTTTGCGATCGGCTGCTTTTGCGGTGGCCGTGTTCCAGGACAGGCCTGCTTCCTTTAATTCTTTCTCCATGGTCCTTCGCCAGGTTTCTTTGAGTCTTCCCCCCTTTTCTTTAAACTGGGCGGGGGGTCCTTTCGGCTTTGACCATTCTGGTCCGCTTCTCTGCTGCCGCCGATTGTGGATTTACGTCTGGTTTTGTTTCTGTAACAGTTTGCTTTTTATGAGGTGGGTTGTTAGCCCTACGCTCAACCCCCGTTCCTGGAGGGCCGATGGATTACTCTTCGTCTGATCTCTCTCCTTTTTTCTCTTATTGAAGGTCCGAGATTCAGTACCATTTGGTTGGGGTGCTAGCAATCCCAAAGTACTTTCCACAACATCTGACAGACGCTAGGTGGGTCAAAAAAAAATCTTGGCTGACCCGGATCGATCTCTTTGCGCTCTACTTATGAGCTATCACCCCCCCCCCCCCCCCCCCCCTGTTTCAAACGCTAAGTATAAATCAATGTCAATCTTGTTATCTTATCTAATATCTTTACAAGTATTCATTTATAATTTTTTTTTTTAACATCAGACGAATGGTGCTTAGGCGATGGAAAAGAATACGCCATGCAGTCCATGTAAAAACGTTCTCTGAGTGATATCCAGGTCAAGGAAAGAGAGGAAAATAGACTGAATCAAAAACAGATGATGTACAAGAATTCCCAGGCGACAACGATAATGGGTCAGAGTTCAACTTCTCCACTGGATCAGCATCAATGCCTCTACCCCTAAAACTGTGACTTCTTTTGTGTAATGAACTATCAACATTAGTGACATTCTTTAAGAAACAAAAGGATGCGACATTAGGATTACGTAGGGCAGGGGAAGGATCCCAATACTATACGTCACCTTCACGACATTTGTACTTTGTATAGCTGTAAAGTAAATCTCATCTCACTTTACCGTTATTGAAAATTAAACTGTACTGTTAACGTTTGGGAAAGGAGTAAACCCACTTAAAGCTATTACTCATGGCGAAACAACCCAGATGGGGAAAATTGAGGAACTATGGATTTTGACATTTCCCCCCGTGGCTAAAGTACACCAGCCCGGGTTAGAAAATTTTTTATTCCGGAATAAGAACTGAGACCGAAGGGGAAATCAGATAAGGAAGATAGAAAACAATGCAAAAGTGAAGTAGTAAGCACACCCTGAGAAAGACCAAAAATAGACATTAGAAATACATATGTGAAAGAAATATTATTAAAGGATATAATTTAACGATAAAAAACAGCAGAAACATCGCTTATTTATTCTACAAATCGTCTTTATTGCATGTTTTAAAAGGAATAAAAAAGCCAGTGCAATGGAATGGTTGCTATACATGATTGACTTGCGTTTTAAATAATTCAAGGCCATTACAAATGTTAAAAAATTACAAAAAACATTTAAAATATATATATAAAAACTTACAGATCATGCATCTTTTAGATCATTATTGTTGTGAAGCATACTGACACCTAATAGAGACAAGTTTCCAATCTAACCATTTACCAAAGTAAGGCTGAATTTTTTTTCAAGTCGCGCCTAATTTCTATCATCTTTATTTGGTTACAAATACAATTTATTGGCAGACTCAACCATTTCAACAAACTGACTTTAAAACAGCCATGCCTAATTTAAATTACTGATATTGCATAGAGATAAAAAATGTATGGGACCAAAGCGTAGCCTTCGTTTACATATAGACCGCCCCTAGGACTTCCCCTTTGATCCATATATAGAATAGTGCATCCCCTTTAAGTGAAGTGTCTTTAATAGTGCTCAAGGAAACAAATGATCCCAGTGGTTGAACATTGATACAACTCACGATTTTTTTTTTCTTAAGCAGTCTTAGACTTTTGACATTTATTTCTTTAATTATTACCAGGTTATGAGTTTACGCAAGATACATACATCCAATGCTCATTTGCTCTATTCTCTGACTAGAAATGGCAAGATATAAATATATCTTGTAATGTTTGGGAGTGCCTCTTCCCCTCCTCTTTTAGAAGGGTTTTAATCTATATTATCTAATTACACTTGAAAAAATACATTGCAACAATTGTAAATGGAAATATATGGGATCTATTAAAAGAAATCAATACTAGCAAAAAGTAAACCATATAATCTATTTTTTAAAGTATGAAAATGGAAGAAAATACTTTAAATGTTATGTACAGGGACTTATTAAAAAAATTCATGAGGGAGAAAACAATTGTGAACAGCTAAATATTCAGATCATATGTCTATAAGTTCAAAATGCATTTTGACACCCTTTTTTTAAATGAAAAATTGAAAGAAAAAAAAGGTGCAAGAAATAAAAAATGTAAAATTCATATAAAAAAGCAATAGAATAGATAATGTAAGGAGGTTAGTGTGTCTCGGAAACCAGCACCTGAAATAAAAACCAGAAAAGAAAAAAGAAAAAAAAAACAACTGAATTAAATGTCAAAAAACAAAACGAAAAGAAAGAAAGTTAAGAAATATGTGAAGGAGAAATAATAAATAAATAAGTAAATAGCATGAGCAGCTGTATAGCGCTTTATGCCATATAACACTTTACACCAACACCACACACTACTTATACTCAAACATCACATAATGTGTTTAACTAAAGGTTTATGATGACTTTTTAAAAAAATGATTAATGTACATGTTTTGGCATTTTATCACACCAAATGGGACCATTTAAAAGTGACGACGACTTGGTATTATTGTCATTGTCTTATTTTGTAACAAATCAAGCAATGTGGACCTAATGTTTGTAACAACACGAGTGATGAGGATGCATTTTTGGCCCTGTGTTAATTTCCTTGGTTATGGCATGTTTCACTAATTTTCCCTCTTCCGAGTGAGGCGGGAAATGAATACCTGATTATTAGACAGTAATAGTCATTGTAAAATTGCTAGGATAAACAAGATATTAACAAGAAATTGCTGTAAATTTAAAATGGAATTAGGCTCCAATTGTCTGCTTGGGTAAGAAGGGGGGGGGGGGGGGGGGGGGGGGAAAATAAATGGAGCAGAGTGAAAGTCTCTCTATTACTTATACTAAACTAAGTTGAAACAATTACAAAGCAATTCATACAAATGCGTGAATGAAACAAATCAGTTGGGTGTCTGTGATTTTGCCATTCAAAACTCCCAAAATTAAGGAAAAGCATGATTCATTATTGCCGGCATTTTATTTAGAAATTAAAGGTCTGACTTACCATGAGAGCGAAATTTGCTAAAAAGAGCAAAGTACGGGATGACAAAAAATTTTTGAATGAACGAGTACCCAAATGATTGGCTAAAAAAGTGATAAATATTGTAGATTTTGGTATCTAAGGAGCTTTAATAAAATCAGACCTGTCCACTTGACATTTTAAATATTGTAGTTGTCTTTGAAGAACAATATACTAGCTTTAATAACTACGAATCTGCCACAAACAGGTTTTTTATGTCTTTAACATTTTTTGAATTTTGGGTGTATGTATTATTCGGGAAGTTGGAGCCAAAAAAGTCATGTTGAAAATTTTTCGCGCTAGTAGACCCATTGCTGAGAAATGAACATTTTGTTCCAGGTGGCTTGCTGTCTGAATAATTGAATAATCGTTAAGCGCAAATGAGCAAACCAGGGAAAAAGTGCAAATAAAAAATGCATTATTTATCTATCATTTGTTTTTCTACAAGTATCACACACGATAATGCAATATCTCATTGGTTTTTGGTAGTATGTCTAAGGCCAGCTCTCTTCACTAATATTTTGAATTTAAAAGGGGAAAGATGAAAACCATGTCAAATTTTTCTCCTTTGAAGGTCACACAAAACGACAAACCATTGCTTTAAAAGCACAGTGCTTCTATTTTGTAAAAAGACAGGGTTATATAATTTACTTAAGTAATATTTCTAACCTTTCAGCTCTCCTTAATAGAGAAATTAATCTCAACACACATCACTGATTTTCCATCATAGGGTGACGGTGGTTTTTTTAAGTAATAATTGCCACCAGGGATGTCATGGGAAATTTTGGCTTTAAACCCTGATTTTCAAAATTTGTAAGAACCCTGTTGGGAAAAGGAAGCAGATTAATGAGTAAAGAATAGAAAAACTTGGTTTAATCAAATAATTGATACCAACTAAAAGAGTGATTGAAAACATTGAAAAACAAAAGATACAAAATCTATTATGAGTTTCTTCCCTACATATATAAAAATCTAAAATCGCACATTCTTTAATCCTTCTTAAACACTGCTGCAGCATTAAGATACGAGTACTTTCTTATCTAGAAATGCTGTCATCAAAAGTCTAGAGGGTGCCTAAATGAGTCAATAAAACGTATAGAAAATAAGGGAGTAAAAATGACTCTTAAAATATACAAAGTAAACCACATTTCGGCCTTGCATTCTTTAGGTAAACAAGAAAAAATAATATGTTATATTACATCGACGTTAGAGTTAAAATACTATAGGTAAAAATATGATGAGCGTGAAATGTACAAAGGAAGGCAAGAGACAGAAGAGAGAGAGAGTGGAGAGAGAGAGAGAGAGGAGAGAGAGAGAGAGAAGAGAGAAAAGAGAGAGAGAGAAAAGAGAGAGAATGAAATGAGGGTAATGAGATGAATGTAAAACCAAGATCAAAACTATATAAATTTAATTTATAGATAAGGGGAATGGAGGGGAAGAGAGTTGTTATTAAAAAATACTAGACGGCGATAGTGTTTATCATTGACCCCCACCCAAACCCGGTTAAGAAATTTTTTTAATAATTTTTTGGGTTTTTAAATTTTTTTTTTCTTCAAATATATATATATATTTTTTTAATTTTACCTATTTAAAACCTATTCTTTTACCCAGTTAGGTCAGCCTAGTCTTTCCTTTATTTTAAATATAACTTTGAAACACACTCTTCCTCTGTTCCCCCCCCCCCCCCCCCCCCCCCCCCCCCCCCCCCCCCCCCCCCCCAACTTAAAAAAAAAATAATTTATCCTATATCTTAACATGGCAGGTAAGGCCAATAATCATACTATGGCCGTCTGGTATTCTTGAAATAACACCCCCCCACCCAATCTATGGATTGATTTTATAGCTTTGATGTTGGTTTACATTTCTCTTGTTGCTCTTTTTCTCTTGCATGCACAAACATCACACACATTATTATCTAAAAATGCCAATGTAGCATAACATATTTCCTTTTCTTGTTTACCAAAGGCCAAAACGTTGTTTTCTTTGTTTTGTATCTTTTATAAGAAAATTTTACTTCCCCCTTTAAATTTTCTGTCATCAAAGACTTAGTAGCCTTTTTAAGTCATCATAAGCATATTAAACAGTATTATTTATAAAAGCTGTATGTAAAATTGTTCCATTGACACCCACCTTTGATTCATTAAAAAAAATAAAATATCATTTTCACCTTTTGATCAAATAATGGACAATAAGAATGCAAAGAATTTTTTTAATGTGCAGTGATGCAATGTTGTAGGAATAAAACGTTGTGGTGTGGGGAATTTGGGTGATACGGGATGATAAAACATGTGAAATGGTGGTGGTGATGATGACTTTTGGGATGGTTTGTTCATTTTGTTAAAGGATTTACGATGTTAAGAACGCGATGGGTATTTTTTGTCAGTAAAAGAAAAACAATG
>NC_088363.1:73251517-73259017 GCF_034508935.2 Berghia stephanieae
GGACATTTTCTAAAACAATAGTGACTGCCGTTTGAATAAGAGGCTCCATATACAGTTAACATATTCAAGTCTTTGACAAGATGAGTGATATTTCAATCGATCGGGTTTTCTGGTCAAAAGTTTTAAAAAATGTTGTTTTTTTTCAGGATATGGCATTATTCTCGTGGTGTCCTATTTTTCAATCGGTGATTGTATCGTGTTAAAAATTTAAAATAAGTAATAATTACTCATCTACAAAAACAAATTTGAATAAACCACGTTTCAACATTTAGCCTGCTCAAGGGCGACAGTAAATCATAGGCATCTGCGATCAAAATGATAATTTTTAGTTGCACGCATTGTTTAAGAATCTGAAAAAGTAAGTATATTACACTCCAAAGAAAGAAGAGAGAAAGACTGGATTTTGAGATGACATATTATATCAAACAGCATCAAGTGGAATACTGCTCTGATTCGAAACGTTGTCCTCGAAGATGTTACCTTATGTTGAGGAAAATGAAACACGGGAGCGTTGTTGTGTTCACACCCTTCGTCAAGGAGTTAGGGGGCGTTTTCGAACACAAGATTTCACATTGTCTTGAATGATCAAGACATCTTTTAGCTTGCATCTACGGCAGTGCCTATGGAAACAGGTCACGATAAAATAATGTCCTTCAATGCACCCCATTTGCGACGAACTTCTGATGGGTGTGGTTCATCTAACTCCAACCACATAACCACTGGCGGTCGGTCTATTGAGCGAAGTTGTTTTGTGCCGCCCTATATTTTTCAAATTTAGCAGATACTGCTTTTCGTCTCAGTTTTTGCATATGCTGCTTTTCGTTAACACTCGCGCATCTCTCCTCGAGCCGTGATAGTTACATACTATACGAAGGTTGTGCATCATCACAGACGGCTCTCTTTTCTTGTTGCCCCACGCGATGCGAGATGACGTGCGACAATGAGCTGAGGGTGGGGTATGGGGGCTACCATGAGCCAAAAAGTCAACAGGCCGCCCAAGTATTTTATATAAAAGACTGTTTTCTTCTGTTTTAAAACTAAGGTTATCCACCTCCCCCACAAACAACGGATACTCTTTACTGCTAAAATAACTGGGTCAGGCCGGCAAATTTAGTTTTGCACACCTTGGGGTCTGACTTGGGAGAAATCAAAACCATATCAGTTTTATCATTGGAAGAACAGGTTTGTTGTAATCAAAACATACGGATGAAGAAAATGTCAATAAATATAGGCTTTATTGCTATTCGTTTTTCTCAAATAGATTTTAATCATCAATACGAATATTTCACAAATCATTCACCGAGTAGAGCCCCATGATTCTATAAATAAGAATCCAGTCCATTAACCCGACACCGACAAACAGAGCAGTCCAACGTGTAGTTACCTATGTTATTGTCTTTGGAGTAGATAAGTAGTGTATTGAGGTTGGATTTTCTATCCGTCTATTAATGACTGTTATCACCGTTGATATTCAAAGGAAGAAATTTTATATGGCAGTCTAATTGCTGTTGTCATGTTGTTCTTTTTTAAAAATGATATTCACAAATCTCAATGCACAGACGTGCAATACCAATACAACTATGAAAGGATCCATAGACTTCAATGATCGAGTGATTTACAATTTTTTTTCTCTAGAGGAAGGTCGACAAATAGACCTCTTTTACATTATTATATGTCCATCGTAAATGCCAATTACGTGAGTACATCTCTTTAAAATTCAAACCATACATGCCCCCCCCCCCCCCCCTTTTACACACAATATACAAACATTCTAAAAAATAAACCCACTAGAACATTGATATTGCGCAATATCCACTGAGTGAGCTCAAGACACTTAAAAAGGGTTCCTAAGCCAATAGCAACATGAAGACGAGACATGATGTCTTTTGGGCGAGATAACATTTTCCTCCAACACTGTTTCCGGTCAGGTACTCATTTTACACCTGACTACGGTGAGAGAATGTTTTCGATTCATGCCGCCTTAAATAAACAGCCAGCAACCGCCCCTGCACATAACTGACTGCCTTTCCAAATGAATAGATGTCTCTTGAGAGTATCCTGTATGACTCTGACGATCGAAACGTCAAAAAATAAAATTTGAGTAGATCTCACGAAGGCATCTTATTCGCGAAATCAAGTCAATCACCAAGGCCCAAGCAAAAACATCTGGTACAAGACACAACCAAGCTTGACCCAACATACTTTTAAATTGAAAAGATCACAATATCAAACTCTCAAGATGCCTTCATTGGCCTCTTACATCTCGATTCCACCTCAACACAGATTCTCCCTGCTTGAAACTATTTTACCCACCTTCTTAGCATGATCTCCCAGTGCAGATGTTAGATCGTGTTTGGTAGCGAAAGGTTTCCCCAATAGAACCAAAAGCTTAAAGATGCAGGAAATCTTTTTTATGACGATAATTCATTTCGCATTTGTATCCTTCTAAATAGAAATCGTGCTCTAGAAATCGACAACAAACTATTTGCCTGTTAAAATTAATTTCTGAATTATTGGTCACTGCATCAATGTGGGGAATTGATCACTCTCTTAAATTGCCGACAAATCCTGGTTCTTTTCAGAGTCCAATTAAGTCAATTGTATATCTTAGGCCATTGGCCAATAGTCATAACATCTTTGAACAAATTGTTCTAACAATCAATTTTTAAAAATATATTTAAAAAGCAATAATAATAATAATAATAATAATAATAATAATAATAATAATAATAATAATAATAATAATAATAATAATAATATAATAATATATATAGCACTTGTATGGGGCAAAAGCATGACTAGGTATGCTCTATGCGCCTCACAGCTACAAGAATGACAATCTAAAATATCACTAACATGCACACGCACACACACACACACACACACATAGAGAGAGAGAGAGATAGATAGAGAGAGAGAGAAAGAGAGGAGAGAGAGAGAGAGAGAGAGAGAGAGAGAATTAGTTATTACTCAAGAGAAGAAGAAATAATAAATATTTAAAAAACAAAACAAAACCAAAAAAAAAAAAAAAAAGAACATATTTATCAAATAAATGTCAAACTTTGACAGAGACTTTAAAATATTTTTTGTTAAAAAAGTAATGTTTCAGCTTTGATTTAAAACATCAACACTTGATGCTTCACAAAACCCACGGGAAGATTGTTCCATATTTTAGGACCTAGAGTTGAAAACGATCTCCCATCATAAATTTTAGAATTTGATTTGGTTGTTGCTTACCTGAAGTTTAGTGTGGTCAGATGAAGACCAATAGCTTTCTAGATGGAGAATAAACACACTTGTTGAAATCATTTAAATTTTAACATTATGACAATGTATATATGCAAAAAAAAACATATATGTAAAAATTGCAGCACACTGTTAAACAGGGCCACCTGGTAAATAAATAAAAATATAATATCCTTGTTTGGCAGTTTAGTGTGTCAATATAGTTATTTACAAAATAAACTTGACAGTTTGTTTCCGCTAATAGTTCAATACTAGTTGGTAAAATGACACATAGGTACATATTTGGAAACTAGACAAAACTAGATTTCTTTTGGTGTATAATAATTTATTGAATTTGTGATAACTGTTTGTAAAATCGCAGATATATTATACAACTAGTCATATAGAAAATTGATTTTACTAACTCGAGCACAAAGTTGAAATCAGCACATATAACGTTCTTTAGTATCTATTTGTTTATCCTACGGAATAGATCAATTTCACAAATCTCCGCCTCATTGACGATATCAGCTAATGGGCTGTCTCTGCTAGTTTATCATTCCAAATTGTATATTTAGACAGTTCATCGGAGTTTGTACAGTGTTCTTGTTTTTTCTTTGTTTTGTTTTGTTTTTGTTTTGTTTTTTTGTTTTTTTTTGTTTTTTGGGGGGGGGGGGGTTGTTTTTTTTTTTGTTTTTTTTTTGTTTTTTTGTTTTTTGTTTGTTTGTTTTCTTTTTAGATTTCTTTTCATAAAATCCCAATTACGTTCAATGGAATACATTATGTCAGGTGACACTTTGGTTCCGATTCTTCGGCGGCCCGTATTTGCTTTTCGTGTGTGTTAATAAAGGCATGTAATACATCATTAGAAAGAAAAATGTGTCTACTTTTGAAATATATATATATATATTATATATTATATATATATATATATATATATATATATATGTGTGTGTGTGTGTGTGTGTGTGTGTGTGTGTATGTGTGTGTGGAGAGAGATAGAGACAGAGAGAGAGAGAGACAGAGAGAGAGACAGAGAGAGAGAGAGAGAGAGAGAGAGAGAGAGAGAGAGAGAGAGTGTGTGTGTGTGTGTGTCTGTGTGTATTACTACAAAGATATCGTTATAAATAATGTGTACAATTTTCTCACAGAGGTGACAACAAGAATATCCAAGATGCAACTGAATTTTATAAGATTGTCAGTTCTCAAACTGCTACTACTGTCAAGCTTGAGATGGCAAACAGTTCATTCAATCAAGGAGGAGTTCTATAGACTTTATAATGACATTTTTTCTGAAAATTTCTATAAGAAGGAAATTCGACCAGCACAGAGCTTGAATGACGCTTTGAGAGTAATAATGAGATTCTATCTACTGTCTATTGTAAACGTAAGTATAAGATCTGTTTTAGAAATTTACTATTGAGGTCTATTTTAGAAAAAATCCATAAAATTCGTACCGAGAGTAGGTACTCTGGGTTTGTTTGTTTTTTATACATCGCATAACAGATACGTTTTGAATGTATGTCCATATGCAAAGTTAATTAATCATTTAAGTAACACACATAATCTGGCCACCAACTTTATCACCAGGAATATTCCAAAATTTTGTTAAGATGTTTATTGTGATTGGTGTATAAAATTTAAAGTTTTGCTCTTTTTATGAAAATAAAATTGACAACTTATTTCATTTCCACTATCTAATATTGCTACTCGAAATATGTTCCACTTAAAAAAAATTATAGATGTGTTCGTTTGAGTAAAATGAAGGTTAACCAGTTAACTGCCGTAATCTAGAAAGAGCGAGGTTCCAGGTTTGAGAGTTTTTGAACAGATGAGGGTCATTTAAATTGCTCGATATTTGAAAACCGAGTTTTCTGGCCAAAATTATAAATATGTGTTTTTCCAGACCAAGGCAGTTAACTGGTTAAAAGGTAAGAAAGACGTGGTAGGTTTGAGGATACGGGTGATTTTCATTCAATCTGATTTGATGTGCCAGCGTTGTCTTGCGAAGAGAGTGGATAAGTAAAAGTCAAGTTCTTCATAGAATGGCGTACATTTATTTTTGTGACAATCAAAAGACTTCCATGAAGATCAAAGATGTTCACTTTTTTAGTCCAATATAGAGCAAAAGTGTAATGTCAAAAACGGATTCCAATCTCATTGGAAGTGCAAACTACTCTTCCGGATGACTGGATACATACCTTGTGTAATTTATCTTCTGGTTTCAGAGTGATGGCATCTTATTATCTTGTCTAAATATAAGCTGGTCTCAATAAAGATCATCATCCTAGCTCTTTTACGTCCCGTAATCTTAGAATCTGCCGGTACAATCTACCATTAACCAATAGTTATGCATCTCGTGATTCAATATGTAACCTATTTATTATGAGTGGTCCGAAGATACACACTTCTGATGAGTTTGGAACCGGAAGAGTAGAAGGCGTGATGTCAAGACTTTTCTGCCGTATACATATGACCTTGCATAAGAAAAAGAACAACGTTAAATATCATTCGTGTTAATTCACATTTACACCAATTCTTTCCTACAATATCGATAAATCAGAAATTTTGAAATGTTTTTGTATCGTATATAATATTAAATGCTTCCTTCCTTCTGGATGGGTAGCAATTCCTTCAGAAAATACCCCTTCCCCGATCCAACAGGCCACTTAATTTAGTGACAACTGAACCCGGAACTGATTCATGCTCCCTTTGACGTGAGTTGTGTGCTCTACCAACTGAGCACTTGGTCTATCATTTTAATTGACATCTGGATTTGTTTACAAATGGTGTACAAGTTCTTATTCGTGATCCTCATCAAAAGAATGGTTTTGTTTTTCAATGGAATACATATAACCTATTTTCTTCTAACCTTGGACCAGGTATCTAAATTATGCGAAATAATAAACTTCAAATCTAGCCTCTTTTTCATTTACTCTGATTATATTAATAACTTTATATTATAAGTTTATAAATTTGTTCACAGAAAATTTGAAAGTACTTTCGTTTGTTTGTTGTTTTTCTTTCTTTTATATCTCTATCTACGCATATTCTTTGTTTCCTTAAATCTTAATTTTCTTCTTATTTCTTATAAATTGTGAGTTCTGTTTTTTTTTTGCCATTGACTCTGAGACTGTAAACTTAAAGACTCAAAATTGAGGTAATTTCTGTTCTGTCGCTATGATTCTACCAATTGAAGGCGATATCTTAGCATAAATCAGGTTATTTATTCATTACGTTATTTGGGTGTTGCATAATTTATCTAGATCTAGATACTCTTGTACATCTTTCAGAGTTTGTTCCAAAAGAGAAAGACGTATGCTTTCACCTTCTGTTACTCATATTATTTTCATTTATAATTGGACGAATATTTAATGATGATGATGATGATGATGCTGATCATCATCATCATCATCATCATCACCATCATCATCATCATCATTATGACTATTATTAGTATTATTATTATTATTATTATTGTTATTATTACTATTATTATCATCATCATCATCATCATCATCATCATCATCATCATCATCATCATTATTATTATTATTATTATTATTATTATTATTATTATTATTATTATTATTATTATTATTATTATTATTATCATTATTATTATTATTATTATTACTACTACTATTATAATCATCATGACTATCATCAACATCACCATTATTATTATTATTATTATTATTATTATTATTATTATTATTATTATTATTATTATTATTATTATTATTATTATTATTATTATTATAAAGCTATTGAGCATTGTAAAAGGATAATAGCCCTATATAAAATTCCCATTACATTACATTATCATCATTATTACTATCACCATCATTGTTGAAGGTAAATGAAAAACAACAAATGCTGGAAACAAGTGCTCGTCTTGTAATGGAATGGGACGACGATTACCTGGAATGGAATAGCACTGAATACGGCGGTATCGAAGAGCTCTTGGTTCCACAGAAAAAGGTTTACGTCCCTGACATTGTCCTAGCAAACTCGGTGGCGGCACAGAAACAACTTGGGTGAGGTATCTTTTATGATTACGATTGTGTTATTGCTAATTAAATTGATAGACAGATATAGGTAGATAGATAGATAGATAGATAGATAGATAGATAGATAGATAGATAGATAGATAGATAGATAGATAGATAGATAGATAGATAGATAGACAGATGGACAGACAGATAGATAGATAGATAGATAGATAGATAGATAGATAGATAGATAGATAGATAGATAGATAGATAGATAGAT
>NC_088363.1:73264017-73291517 GCF_034508935.2 Berghia stephanieae
AAGCGTGGTTCAGCAGTGTGGTCTTTGCTTTGTATCCAAAAGGTAATTAGTTTGATCACCCATTGTACTGTGTGGCCTTGAGCAATCCATCTCGTCCTAGTTCCATTTGCGGCACTGCACTGCGGCTGATGTCTGGGTTATTCCAGTATTCCCTTGGAATAGTTCCTAAAGACAGACAAATTTACCCATTGGATGAAAAAAGGGAATGTTATCTTTATATGCATATATGCTGGTCTGACATCCGATTGCAATATGGGCCTCGTTTAACATTGTTGCACTGGACATTATTTTGTGTAATTTTTTGAGATTTTCATTATAACAATGAGGTCATGATGTATTGGGTTATCAGACCTGCAAATAAGTGCACGTTGCCTTAATGCTTAAGGAAAATTTGTTTATTTCATCCCAGCTTAAATGATGAGATTTACCGTTATAATATTATAATAGATGAGAGAGTAAAATACAAACTATGACGCTATTTCAATACGAAGCAGAAGTCAGAGCCATTCGAAACATTACAAGAAATACAAACAACAAAAATAAAAATAAGAATATCGAATCGGAAGGTCCTGGGTTCGAGCCTCGTGCTCGGCGCATAGTTGAGTCCTTGGAAAAGACTCTTTACTCACATTCTCTCACCGTACTCAGGTGTAAAATGAGTACCTGGCTGTTAGCAGTGTTGTCTTTGTCCGAAAAATTGTAATATCGCCTGACAGGCGTCATGTCCCGTCCTACATGTTAAATGTTGCTGTTGACCAGGGAACTATTGTAAAGCGCTTTGAGCACATTCAGTGGATATTGCGTGGAAATCCTCTCTTGCGGTTATACCAAAGCTGTTAAAAAATCGTAATATGTTGTTTCAAAACTTGTGTCTTGTTTTTAAAATTTCACTTCAAATACACATTACAAAGATGTTGTCTACGGTCAATTTAAATAAAATATTTCACTGGATAGACTTTAAAAAGTGAAAGTAATATATTCGAGTACAGTTTCCTTGAACTTGAACTCATTCGAATATCCCAAATTTTTTCCTTATTATTTTTAGTTGTCATTCCATTCCTTACTTGAACTAATTTCACCTAGCCAATGTAAAAAAGGATTTGATTAATTCAAGTTTTCATTTTAGTGCGCCCTGTTATTTCGACCACCGAAGATTTACTGTTACATTGACAGTTACGCTTGTGTACAATATGATACACATGCATACACACAGGCACTCACACACTCCATTGTCATTTCGCATAATTGACACCTCTCTTACTTATTCTTATCACTTCGCCATTCATTCTAATTTCAATGCCATATGCCATGATTTGCTACTAGTTGGCTACGTCATTAAATGAATGATGTGATACAGGAACCTTCTCCCAATAAAGTAAATAATAATTATAAATTTCCCTTTAATAGTCCTCATGCGGAAATTTGTCTTAGGGATTATTCAATGGGAATGCTGGAATAACTCAGGTGTCAGCCGCAGCACAGCGCTGCAAATTGAGCTAGGGAGAGGTCTCTTGTTGATGGCCACATGCCATGGTGTATATTCAAACTAGGTATCTTTTGGGTACAAAGCAAAGACCATACTGGTGAGCCACAAGTGTCAAGTACAAAGACATTTTTAAAAAAATAATTAAAATTTAGCTTTATATAGCGCAATATCCACTAAATGTGCTCAAAGCGCTTTACAAGTGGACCCTGGTCAACAGCAACATTTAACATGTAGGACGAGACATGCGCCTGTTAGGCGATATTACAATTTTTCGGACAAAGACATCGCTGCGAACGGCCAGGTACTCATTTTACACATGAGTACAGTGAGAGAATGTAAGTAAAGAGCCTTTTCCAAGGACTCAACTATGTGCCGAGCGCGAGGCTCGAACCCAGGACCTTCCAATCCAAAAGCGAGTGTCATACCACCAGACCACATCCGCACAAAGACATCATGCTGAAAGTAATCGCATCAAATAGTTCTTCCTTCACTCCTTCAGAGCTGCAAGGCTGGTGTAGCGGGAGTTTATCTCTGTTTCTTTAGTGTGAAACGGACAATAGTAATTGCTTGCTACCCCTTGGATAGGACACAGGTTTATTGTAAAGTACTTTCCACTAGATCTAACAAATACAGATTCCCCATCATTCCTGGGTGGTCAGTGGGGTCAAATAAAAATCTCTACTTTGCCCTTAGCATGTAAAGCGAATACCCTAATAATTGAGCTAGAGGGACCAACTTCACATCAAAGACCCGTTTAAATATCTTTAAATATTTGAAATGAAAAAAAAAAAAAATTTAATGAATAGCAGTCCTTCAGAGGCATGAAGCCCAAGGAGCCAGGGTTTATCCCGGTTTCAGACAATAACAATTGCTTGCTACCCTTTGGATAGGAAGGTAGTCTATCACAAAGTACTTTCATGAGATCTGACAGACCTAGCTACCCAATCACTATCCCCCCCCCCCCTTTCTACCACTTACATTACATCAGAAAAAGGGGCAAGTTGGAACAATGCAATGGTTTATTCCTCTGTTCCCCTCTCCTCCGCCTCCATCCATTCTAACCCCACCACTCTCAGCCACTACCATTACTAAATGCTCTTCAAGACCTAGTAATAGTAAAGCACCGTCCCAATTATAAGAAAAGACATAATCAGGCTTCACATAAAAGCTCATTACCCAATCAGTTTTCATCAGGCACAGTTACTCAATCAGTCAGTTGTCACACATCATTCGCTTTATTAGGCATAGGTCTATCAACATATTGATCAGTCAGTCACTTGCCTTTTGTTGAGTCGCCATGGTATGTTACACAAAGTACATGGTTGTTAAAAGGTCACCCAATGACTATTACTCCCCCACCCTCATCCCATCTCCATTCCCTGACGCCTGGATTATTCCATTCTTCCCTTGGAATAGACCCTGAGACAAATTTCTCCTATGGGATGAATAAAGGGAATTTTATTATTTTATATGAGGAAATTGTGCGCGAGCTGTACTGTACGTAAGTTGACTACACTTCCTGATTTAGATTTTATTGCAGGTTTTATTATATTCAAAATTTTCCTTCTCCCATTTTTAGGTCGTCTCTGATGCAAATTTATAAGTTACAAACTTGGTTCCTAAGTGGCCTGGTTCAGTGCATGATGCAAATTTTTTTAGGAAATCTGGGCTATTCTTTGCATTTGAGGATCCACATCGCAGGGCTTTGGATGGTGTGATCCTTGGAGACAGTCGTTATATGTTAAGAAATTGGCTAATGACCCCAATACCAAAACCCCCAAAATAGAGGAGAAGAGGCATTTAACACCGCCCATCGTATCACAAAATGTACAATTGAAAGGTAAGTTTTACCAGTCATATAATCCCACCCTCCAGGAAACAATAACATTTTGATAATTTTTGAAATTTAATATTTCAGGTTTATTTTTATATCCACTTTACAATACAATTTGCAAATGATCAATGAAAATAAAAGAAAATTAACCAAAAAAAAAGTTGTAATCAGCTGTCATTGTCATGCCATTATAAACATTAAAATTTTTTTTGAAGAACTCAGATTAACCATTATAATTCTTCGCCTTCTAATTCTAATTAAATGACTGAGAAAAAAAAAAAAAAAGAGAAGAGAGAGAGAGAGAGAGAGAGAGAGAGAGAGAGAGAGAGAGAGAGAGAGAGAGAGAGGAGTAAACCATTTAATTTTAATTGGTTTTAAGTGTACATGTACAAGCAATTATTGTCATTTCAACAGAGTCATTGGAGTGGTTAAAAGAAGATGGAATTGTCTCCATGACGAGCTCAGAATGACGCCTGACAGAGCCTGCAAGGTTATTTATGTGTGTTTTTGACTCCACAACTTTGCTGTTGATGCTGGCCTACCCATGGAAGAAAACAACTGTAATGATGATGATGACAGCAATCATAACTTTTCTCCTATTGGGACTCAGAAAGAGCATCTGAACAGAACGTCTTGCTGTTGGCAAGGCAGCCTGGCTGACTTTGATTAATAGTGCTTTTAGAAATATCGTTGAACCTCTTTAATCAGGAAATAAATGTAATCATTAATGTAGTACATCAATACAAGTATACTGTGTGCAGTATTCTTTTGTGATGAGCTACACAAATGTCACGCTGTTTTAATTATTGTTCAAGCATATGGAAACACATTTCTATATCATATAACTACAAGTCGCCTATCAGGCATCGAGTACTCTTTGACTATCCCATTTTACTCCTTTTTACTGGCGCTGATGTGTTGCAAGTGCTGTAAAAACCCTTAAAAACAAAAACAAACCTGTTTTGCAGGAAGTATTAAAGTGCATTCACTGTAATTTTTTCTGGAATAGGTCTGATATAAATTGGAAAACTAAACAAGAATTCTCATGCCTGAGTCGGTTATCAAACAGAAGACAAAGGGGCATTAAAATTTTCTTTTTTTTAAGGTCATCAAAATCCTGAGTTGAGCAATCAAATTTTAACTGCCCTATTGTCATAAGACAATTACATATTGTAAGACCTTTTGTATAAATCATTATACCAGCCGCTTAGCCAATGACCAGGATAGTCCCAAGTCACATTTGTGATAAGGGTCTTAAATCGCCATGCCACTGTACAAGTTTGTGACAATAGGCCAAAATAACAATCTGTATTTATTTCAGAGGATTTATTCTACCAATAACATAAGGAACGATGGAGTGATTGTAGTAAAAAAGGTCTTAAACACTGCACGCATGCGATTTTAAGTAAATTTTAACAAAAACATATCAGCTCTATCAAAAGTACAGATTGAGATAAATACAGGACTAAAACCACTCTAAATAACAATTTAAAAATCTCAAGAACCATCTTAAAAAATGGTTTAAGGCAATTCATAAGACATGTTTTAACTGCGATTTTCTAAGATATTATGAGGCCAATTTTTTCTACACTACAGACAATGTATTGCAACATGTCTCCATGGATTGCTTTAAACCATTTTTAAAATTGACTCAAAATACATGTGATTGAATTAATATTCAAATTCAAGACATTAGAAACCAATTGGGTCATGGATAAAAACTAAATGATGACGTCATTTGCGAACACTCCCAGGTGTGATTTTCATACATGAATTAATTTCCTATAACTGTCATCTGCATTTTTTGCGGCCGCAAATCAGGGCGATCCGCAAATTTCCCATATTGGCAAATCGTGGCAAATTTTGGGAAATTGGCAAATCGCGTGGCAAATTTTGGGGAAAAAAAAAGAAGCGAAAACAAAATAACGAAAAAAAAGGTGCGAAACTTGAGAAATGTTGCAGCTTTGCCTAGCCCCAAACCAAGGGAAGCTATTCTCTACGGATAATGGTCTCGTGCTGCAGTGTATCTGCATACACTGCAATTCCCAATTTTTGTGACATTCCTCAGCATGAGTTCACGAGGTATATTGAGAAACTGGGGCCCAGTGCTGTGAGAGAGTCTGATACTGGAATTATAGATCTGACCCTATTTTGGAAGTCTGTGGCAGATTATGTTCTAGCTCTCGCTGCATTGGCGTCCCGGTATGCCTTCTCAACATGCTCGTCAGCTGATGCTGAGCAAAACTTTTCTCTTTACAATCTTGTCTTGCCTTCCAGAAGGCGTAGACTCACAGAAAACAACATCAAAGGACTAGTTTTCCTTTACTACAATAAGTTTATCGATGCCTCTTTTTTGAGTAGTAAAAGAAAACTAGGCCTTTGATGAGTCTGACTGAAAGTGTACGTTTGTGTGTGTGTGTGTGTGTTGTGTGTGATTGTCTGAAAGTTTGGGCGCATAAATCACTTTACATTGTGTAAATTAATAAATGTAGCCTCCTTAAATGTAATAAATTGTCTTTTATATATATTTTTTTTTTCTGTATCCCATATTAATTTTTACTGAAAGGCTTAGTTCTCCTCGGCAAATTTTGATCTTTTTGGCAAATTTCTTGGCAAATTTTGGGGTTTTTTTTGGCAAATTTTAGGTCCCAATTTGGCAAAAAATGCAGATGACAGCTATAATATCAAAACATATAAAAAGAATAATTTAATTATAAGTAGTGTCATAATTAATATGCCTCATCTTAAATTTCATGTATTCAATTTTTAGGGTATTTTGTTCAACAATGGAGTTGGGTTTTTTTTTATAATGGAGTTGTTCCGACTGCAGCCATTGATCCATTTATGGATTGTCAGTGATCTGTCATCTCCTCTTGGGGCCAGCTTGCCGTAATCTTTGGCTGATGCCATCTGAGGCATTCCACTCCTCTGG
Source organism: Berghia stephanieae (assembly GCF_034508935.2). NCBI lineage: Eukaryota > Metazoa > Mollusca > Gastropoda > Nudibranchia > Aeolidiidae > Berghia > Berghia stephanieae. The sequence goes on from NC_088363.1 coordinate 73,270,270, forward strand.
TGTATGGGGAAGAGTTTCTGTTGTCTCCTCTTGAAACTGATTTGAAAATCATCTACTACAACTACTGACTCCACCACAGAGCAATCAACAAAACTGATTTCATTAATCTCATTCATATCCATCTGTCTGGCTAGTGTTGAAGCTGTGGAGGAAAAATAATATTTAGAACATCTTTTTCACTGCATTGAAACAAAACAACATTTATATCTGTGAATTATGAAACTGGCCACATTATGAAATCAAGTGGTGCTGAAATCAAAAACGTCATTTCATTTTGAAACTTCTCTGATACCACATTGTCGTCAGGTCAAAGTCAGAATTTGGAATGATAAAAACTTTTGAAACAATGTTATCTCCTTAAGCAACATGAAATGCTGGCCATTTAATTAAGATGATTTTAGAACTACATCCCACTTTTTAAACAAATCCTTATAAACTGTTCGTCAGTGCTTAAAAGTGTTAATATGAATATATTTGAGAAGACGATGGACTCAGCAACAGTATACATTTTGTTTTATTTCCTTGTAAATCATCTTTTTGTTTGAGTATTTTTCTCTAAGGGGGAACCAGTATTTTTTTTTACATATGTAATATGTGATAAGTAAGCATTTGAGTGTGTTCCTCTTAATGGGGACCTGTGCTTGTGCCTGGACGACACTTTTAGGTGACTTCAAACTAAGTACACCGGTGGCATGCTCTTGGAATCTACATCCATTCCATATAAGTATAAGAACCATTCCCTTTTTGTTTTACTTATTAGTGCTTTGAATTGTTAATCTAGAATTGCTTGACTATCCATTTGCATCCTTTTTACTGGTGCTGAAATGACCTAAATATGTCGCAAGCAATTTAAAACAGAAGAGAATTTATAATTCTAGAACATTTTGCTATCCCATTTTCTTCCTTTTTACTGGCACTGATATGACCTTAATGTGTTGCAAGCGCCGTAAAACCATTAAAAACAAACAAATAAAGAATGTTGATTAAACAAAATCACACAAACACACTTATGTTATACTTCGTGGTCCCACTGTCACTTCAATGTCCCCCATTTTGACCAACTTGTTACCCGTGATAGTCCTTTCAGTACTGTTGTCAATGTTAAATACACTGTTAGTGGCTATGTGGTCTTGTGGTATGACACTCGCTTTCGGATCGGAAGGTCCTGGCCCTGAGCCTCGCTCGGCGCATAGTTGAGTCCTTGGAAAAGACTCTTTACTCACATTCTCTCACCGTACTCAGGTGTAAAATGAGTACATGACCGTTAACAGTGCTGTCTCTGTCCGAAAAATTGTAAATATCGCCTAACAGACGTCATGTCCTGTTCTAAATGTTGCTGTTGGTCATGGACCCCTTGTAAAGCGCTTTGAGCACGTTAAAAAAAATTTTCTTTAGTCTTTCGGGTGAAATTCTATTAATAATTTAATGACTTTGTAGCAAAAGAATTATGCTTACTGATTATGGTGTAATCTCCAAGATTACAGTCAGATATGTCAATAATATTTCTGGCTGGACTGGGATTCGGAACAAAACTCTCAGTGCTCATAACTGTAAAGAAAATTGTTGATAAATTTGAATTAATGAAGTATAGAATTCACAAGTTGCACTTTAAGTCCAGATTACCCATTACAAACTTAATGAGAAGGAACACAGTGGTGTTTTTTTTTAAAAGGTGAATTGTTATGAAATTATAATGATTTTAATTCTATTTATATCAATTTTAATATGATACGATATCAATTGATTTTAATGTAAAATTTGCATCATATAATTACGGGTCTCTGGCTCTCTTTTTTTTTTAACCATGAAATGCATCCAAGTGTAATCTTATCTTCTGATCTTGAGACCCATGAATCCCAGAAATAACAAATCTGCTGGGAATAGAACCCATGACACTTTGATTCATATGCAAGCATGATAACTCGCTGTGCCATTGGCTTGCCCTAAATAAAACACTAAATGAAACAATATAAATCTTTACAGGACCCAATTCCAAAGTGGAATTTCAATACAATGTTGCGTGATGCCACTTTGACGATTTGTGATAAAAAAAATACATGGCAATCCCTTGCTCCATCATTTATTTCAAATTTGAAATATTCATATAATTTTGTCAGCTACTTCAGGATTGATGGTGTAAAGTAAATTTCAAGATTTTAACTACCATTGAATTATTAAATGTGAATACTCTTGTTTTGATACTCGACTTCAGTCTTCATTTATTGTTTTAATGTTTTTAAAATTGATAAAAAATCAAGAGGAAACGTGTCCCACAGGCAGTTGTTAGATATGCAATAGAGGTGATATACTTTTGAGACTTAACTACCAAAAGAGGATAGTTATGTTAGAGAAAAATATTGTTCAATGAAACTGTGCAGAGGCAATTGTAAGGATGAGTCAATATTAGACGATCACAAAAGATGCATGCAAACATAGTACAAATTACTTGTTTAAAATATTGTAAGGTACAATCTTTATTCATGTCAGGCAGCCCCAGAGACCAGCAATCACATCGTCCTCCACTGTCCAGTCACTAAACTTGAAGGTGGCTATGAAACCGTCCTTAGTGCGGAGGAAGACTTTAGAAGCTGAGTTGACGAAATAAATTTGGAGGTGTAGCCATATGCTACTACTACTACTTTATTCATGGAATGCCTAGATGACAGCCTTTTACATTTGTATACAGAACAATGTATGGAACTATTATAATTGCAGAAATTTACCTTGAATACCATCAACAATGGTACTACACTCGCCAATAATGACGAGTACCGGTACTTGTTCAGTAAAGATTGAAGAGGGTCCTGGTTTCCCCCTCCAGTCTGCTTTACAGAATTAACATGACTTTGGACTATTCTTTTCTTGTCCTTGAATTTTTTTTTAGCTCCATCACCGAACGGTTTTTGAGAATTCCGCATTGATTCTCATTCTGATCTTTTCCCCGACCTGAAAATGATTAAGGAGAAAAAAATCAACGATTATGTAATGAGATTGTTGAGGACATTCATTTTGCACTGGAATCAGTTCTATTGATTTCTTTTTGTTGCCATAAAATCTTTATTTATTATTTTGGTTGTAGCAAACCTTACTCGTATAATTAGTCTCTATCCTTTAAATTATTTGCATAAAAAATGTCATGCTTTTGAGTGTAGATTATTATCAGTCATACCTCTTAAATTGGCATTTTATCATTAAATATTTGTAGGGTCTGACTGGAGAGGGTGAAGATATATTTCTTGCTTATCAAATGTACTAGGGTAGGTCGCCCTGTATGCTTTTCTATACCTCAAATTCCAACAGCTCTAACTGCAGATTGGTTAAACTAAACTCTCAACTGTTTGAGAAACTCAATTATTTGACATCTTTTGTTAGTTTGATGTAAATACATATGAGGTATTATCAGTTAACCTTGCTTAAAAACCGAAAATAGATACCAAACCCCCTCACCCCAAATATGTATGCTCACGCCCCAAACCCGTAAACGGCTTGCCCTAAACCAGAACAGTATTAAATTAGTCTACTAATGTTTCAAAATTTCATAATTTTTTAAAATATGATAATGTTGTGGTAGAATTTCATTTATTATTAGTTTTTAAAAATATTTTCTAAAAAACAAAAAAAATAATTGAGCATATATAAAGAGCATTATTCTAGCATTTACGTTTGTTGCGGTTATAACTTTTGACGCATCAGCGATTTTCTGTTATTTTTTGCACTGAAAAAAAAAAAAGAATAAATAAAGACACCGCTTGGGAATTTATTTTAAAAAGAAGAAAAAAACAACCTTTTACTTTTAGAAAGAAGTTTATTTTCACTTCCACTTCATTTCGAATTTTCTGGTTGTTGACTTGTTCTAAATATTCAAGTGAGTTAAAAGCTTAAAACTTTTGTCATTTTTTGTGGCAACTGACACAGATGCTAGATTGTATACTGCTAAACATGCTCAAAGCTCTGTAAGGGGCTCCAAGCCAATAGCAACACAGCAATATCACAACTTTTCCCCGACAGAGTCATTACTTTTAATGGCCAATTACTCAATAAGGAGCCTTGTTCAATGACTCGACTTTGAACCACTCAGGAAGGGACTTGAATCTTGGGCCTACTGGTCCAAATGCAAGTGTAATACTACCATACAACAAAGCCCCACTTAGTAGGGGCAAAGAGGAAGGGTGAAATTTATTGCCTAACCTCCGCACTACACTACATCTATTTATATTGTTTATTGATAAATTATGGGTGCCATGTCGGCTATTATGATGCTTTAAAATTTTCATTGAACATACCAACCTGCTTTTTTTTTTTTCATTAATTTTCTTTCTTTTTTTTTTTAGAAATCCGAGACCGGATTGCCACCTTGCCTGTTCTTGCCAAGTAGTAAAAAGGTGGATTAGAGAGCAGAGCAGGGAGATAGGAAGTAGATAAACACAATCCAAAGTAGTCTAGAGGTATACAAATACAAAGCAACATTGTGTTGTGAGTGGCAGGGACCTACTGTAGGCACTTGCAAGAATTTTTCAAAATAGTGGCTTTGGGTATTAATTTAGCGTAGAAAAATAAAGGGGAGTGAAACATTAACTAGAGTGAAAAAATATTGCTCTATCTCAACTGGTTAAAAAGTTATGACCGTTTATGTGGTGGAAAATCTCTATATAGCTTAATAGGAAAAAATGTGACCAAAGCACAGCATCCCAATGGATAAACAAGTATAATTCAGAAACAGCTTCAGATACAACTTTGAAATTTTTACATGTGGTAAATCAACATCTCTGTAATACATTGCAAAGAGAAAATGAATTATTTATTGAGAAGGAAAAGTATAGTTTAGAGCGGAGACAGCTGAAATCAAGGAAAAATAGATCACGACATACAAATGAATGACCTATTGGAATTTTGGAAAAGTCAATAATAAAATATCTATTCACATGAAGAGATAGACCAAATACACCACTGAATCGGCGTCATTTAGTTGTTCACTTTGAACTTTTCAAAATGAAAATAGACCTCATAAAAGCAAAGATATGGACTGACAAATGTTTGAGGTGGTGTATTTAGCCTACAGATGCCCAGTGTCAGTGACCTGGGCCCGTTCTAATGAACGCGGACTAACTTTAGTAATTTACTAGTCTAGTAAATGACTAGCTAGTCTTTAGCCCAACCTTAGTAAGTGTCTAAAAAAAATCGGATTCAATGAGCATTATTTAGTCTCGGACTAGCTGGGCTTTAGCCTAGAAATGGGCGTGGCAAGTCCTGACCTAGTCCTGACCTAGCCCTTGACTCTATCGGTTGTTTTGTGCTGCTGTTTGGGTTCTTCTGACGCAAAAGATTTAATCAGCGCCACATCCGCTTTCGTTTTGTTTAGATTCTATTTCCTTTTGAAATTCATTGACGAAAATGGAGCTCAACAAGAGAAAAACTATAAATTTTCAAACCCTGAAACTGCAACCCTCCTGGAAAATACAATTATGTCGAGATTGCAGCACTCCGTGACAGTGCGAAAAAAAGAGAAGTACATTTTTTTTTTCTTTGTCACTAATGAAATGAAATAAAAATAGGCTATAGCATGGTCACTGACACTGGGCATCTGTAGGACTGTAGACTGTTAGGCTAATACACCACCTCAAACATTTGTCAGTCCATATCTTTGCTTTTTTGAGGTCTTTTTTCATTTTGAAAAGTTCAAAGTGAACAACTAAATGACGCCGATTCAGTGGTGTATTTGGTCTATCATGAAATGAAATAAAAATAGGCTACAGCACGGTCACTGACACTGGGCATCTGTAGGCTAAATACACCACCTCAAACATTTGTCAGTCCATATCTTTGCTTTTATGAGGTCTATTTTCATTTTGAAAAGTTCAAAGTGAACAACTAAATGACGCCGATTCAGTGGTGTATTTGGTCTATCTTCATGTGAATAAATATTTTATTATTGACTTTTCCAAAATTCCAATAGGTCATTCATTTGTATGTCGGGATCTATTTTTCCTTGATTTCAGCTGTCTCCGCTCTAAACTATACTTTTCTTTCTCAATAAATAATTCATTTTCTGTTTGCAATGTATTACAGAGATGTTGATTTACCACATGTAAAAATTTCAAAGTTGTATCTGAAGCTGTTTCTGAATTATACTTGATTATCCATTGGGATGCTGTGCTTTGGTCACATTTTTTCCTATTAAGCTATATAGAGATTTTCCACCACATAAACGGTCATAACTTTTTAACCAGTTGAGATAGAGCGATAATTTTTTCACTCCCCTTTATTTTTCTACGCTAAATTAATACCCATAGCCACTATTTTGAAAAATTCTTGCAAGTGCCTACTGTAGGTCCCTGCCACTCACAGTGTTGCTTTGTGTATTTGTATACCTCTAGACTACTTTGGATTGTGTTTATCTACTTCCTATCTCCCTGCTCTGCTCTCTGATCCACCCTTTTACTACTTGGCAACCCGGTCTCGGGTTTCCAAAAAAAAAAAAAAGAAAGAAAATTAATGAAAAAAAAAAAAAAGCAGGTTGGCATGTTCAATGAAAATTTTAAAGCATCATAATAGCCGACATGGCACCCATAATTTATCAATAAACAATATAAATAGATGTACTGTAGTGCAGAGGTTAGGCAATAAATTTCACCCTTCGTCTTTGCCCCTACTAAGTGGGGCTTTGTTGTCTTGTAGTATGACACTTGCATTTGGACCAGTAGGCCCAAGATTCAAGTCCCACCCTGAGTGGTTCAAAGTCGAGTCATTGGAAAAGGCTCCTTATTGAGTAATTGGCCATTAAAAGTAATGACTTTGTCGGGGAAAAGTTGTGATATTGCTGTGTTGCTATTGGCTTGGAGCCCCTTACAGAGCTTTGAGCATGTTAAGCAGTATACAATCTAGCATCTGTGTCAGTTGCCACAAAAAATGACAAAAGTTTTAAGCTTTCAACTCACTTGAATATTTAGAACAAGTCAACAACCAGAAAAATTCGAAATGAAGTGGAAGTGAAAATAAACTTCTTTCTAAAAGTAAAAGGTTGTTTTTTTTCTTTTTAAAAAAAATTCCCAAGCGGTGTCTTTCTGTATTCTTCTTTTTTTTTTTTTTTCAGTGCAAAAAATAACAGAAAATCGCTGACGCGTCAAAAGTTATAACCGCAACAAACCTAAATGCTAGGATAATGCTCTTTATATATTCTCAATTATTTTTTTTGTCTTTTAGAAAATATTTTTAAAAACTAATAATAAATGAAATTCTACTACAACATTATCATATTAAAAAAATTATGAAATTTTGAAAAATTAGGAGACTAATTTAATACTGTTCTGGTTTAGGGCAAGCCGTTTACGGGTTTGGGGCATGAACATACATATTTGGGGTGAGGGGGTTTGGAATCTATTTTCGGTTTTTAAGCAAGGTTAACTGATAATACCTCATATGTATTTACATCAAACTAACAAAAGATGTCAAATAATTGAGTTTCTCAAACAGTGGAGAGTTTAGTTTGACCAATCTGGAGTTAGAGCTGTTGGAATTTGAGGTATAGAAAAGCATACAGATTTAGGGCGACCTACCCTTGTACATTTGATAAGCAAGAAATAAATCTTCACCCTCTCCAGTCAGACCCTACAAATATTTAATGATAAAATGCCAATTTAAGAGGTATGACTGATAATAATCTACACTCAAAAGCATGACATTTTTTATGCAAATAATTAAAGGATACAGACTAATTATACAAGTAAAGTTTGCTATAAGGAAAATAATAAATAAAGATTTTATGGCAACAAAAAGCAATCAATAGAACTGATTCCAGTGCAAAATGAATGTCCTCAACAATCTCATTACATAATCGTTGATTTACATATTTTTTTCTCCTTTTTCATTTTCAGGTCTGGGAAAAGATCAGAATGAGAATCAATGCGGAATTCTCAAAAACCGTTCGGTGATGGAGCTAAAAACAAATTCAAGGACACGAAAAGAATAGTCCAAAGTCATGTTGATTCTGTAAAGCAGACTGGAGGGGGAAACCAGGACCCTCTTCAATCTTTACTGAACAAGTACCAGTACTCATCATTATTGGCGAGTGTAGTACCATTGTTGATGGTATTCAAGGTAATTTTCTGCAATTATAATAGTTCCATACATTGTTCTGTATACAAATGTAAAAGGCTGTCATCTAGGCATTCCATGAATAAAGTAGTAGTAGTAGCATATGGCTACACCTACAAATTTATTTCGTCAACCAAGCTTCTAAAGTCTTCCTCCGCCCTAAGGACGGTTTCGTAGCCACCTTCAAGTTTAGTGACTGGACAGTGGAGGACGATGTGATCGCTGGTCTCTGGGGCTGCCTGACATGAATAAAGATAGTACCTTACAATATTTTAAACAAGTAATTTGTACTATGTTTGCATGCATCTTTTGTGATCGTCTAATATTGACTCAAGCTTACAATTGCCTCTGCACAGATTCATTGAACAATATTTTTCTCTAATATAACTATCCTCTTTTGGTAGTTAAGTCTCAAAAGTATATCACCTCTATTGCATATCTAACAACTGCCTGTGGGTCACGTTTCCTCTTGATTTTTTATCAATTTTAAAAACATTAAAACAATAAATGAAGACTGAAGTCGAGTATCAAAACAAGATTATTCACATTTAATAATTCAATGGTAGTTAAAATCTTGAAATTTACTTTACACCATCAATCCTGAAGTAGCTGACAAAATTATATGAATATTTCAAATTTGAAATAAGTGATGGAGCAAGAGCTTTTGTGTCATAAGGGATTGCCATGTATTTTTTATCACAAATCGTCAAAGTGACATCACGCAACATTGTATTGAAATTCCACTTTGGAATTGGGTCCTGTAAAGATTTATTTTGTTTCATTTAGTGTTTTATTTAGGGCAAGCCAATGGCACAGCGAGTTATCATGCTTGCATATGAATCAAAGTGTCATGGGTTCTATTCCCAGCAGATTTGTTATTTCTGGGAATCATGGGTCTCAAGATCAGAAGATAAGATTACACTTGGATGCATTTCATGGTTAAAAAAAAAAAAAAGAGCCAGAGACCCGTAATTATATGATGCAAATTTTACATTAAAAATCAATTGATATCGTATCATATTAAAATTGATATAAATAGAATTAAAATCATTATAACTTCATAACCATTCACCTTTTAAAAAAAACACCACTGTGTTCCTCCTCATTAAGTTTGTAATGGGTAATCTGGACTTGAAGTGCAACTTGTGAATTCTATACTTCATTTAATTCAAATTTATCAACAATTTTCTTTACAGTAATGGGCACTGAGAGTTTGGTTCCGAATCCCAGTCCAGCCAGAAATATTATTGACATATCTGACTGTAATCTTGGAGATTACACCATAATCAGTAAGCATAATTCTTTTGCTACAAAGTCATTAAATTATTAATAGAATTTCACCCGATAGACTAAAGAAATTTTTTTAAAATGAGCAATAAACACTAAACGTGCTCAAAGCGCTTTACAAGGGGTCCCTGACAAACAGCAACATTTAGAACGGGACATGACGTCTGTTAGGCGATATTACAATTTTTCGGACAAAGACAACACTGTTAACGGCCAGGTACTCATTTTACACCTGAGTACTTTGAGAGAATATGAGTAAAGAGTCTTTTCCAAGGACTCAACTATGCGCCGAGCGAGGCTCAGGGCCAGGACCTTCCGATCCGAAAGCGAGTGTCATACCACAAGACCACATAGCCACTAACAGTGTATTTAACATTGACAACAGTACTGAAAGGACTATCACGGGTAACAAGTTGGTCAAAATGGGGACATTGAAGTGACAGTGGGACCACGAAGTATAACATAAGTGTGTTTGTGTGATTTTGTTTAATCAACATTCTTTATTTGTTTGTTTTTAATGGTTTTACGGCGCTTGCAACACATTAAGGTCATATCAGTGCCAGTAAAAAGGAAGAAAATGGGATAGCAAAATGGTCTAGAATTATAAATCCTCTTCTGTTTTTAATTGCTTTCGATATATTTAGGTCATTTCAGCACCAGTAAAAAGGATACAAATGGATAGTCAAGCAATTCTAGATTAACAATTCAAAGCACTAATAAGTAAAACAAAAAGGGAATGGTTCTTATACTTATATGGAATGGATGTAGATTCCAAGAGCATGCCATCAGTGTACTTAGTTTAAAGTCACCTAAAAGTGTCGTCCAGGCACAAGCACAGGTCCCCACTAAGAGGAACATACTCAAATGCTTACTTATCACATATTATATATGTTTTTAAAAAAATACTGGTTCCCCCTTAGAGAAAAATACTCAAACAAAAAGATGATTTACAAGGAAATAAAACAAAAATGCATACTGTTGCTGAGTCTATCGTCTTCTCGAATATATTTATATTAACACTTTTAAGCACTGACGAACAGTTTATAAGATTTGTTTAAAAAGTGGGATGTAGTTCTAAAATCATCTTAATTAAATGGCCAGCATTTCATGTTGCTTAAGGAGATAACATTGTTCAAAAGTTTTTATCATTCCAAATTCTGGCTTTGACCTGAAGACAATGTTGTATCAGAGAAGTTTCAAAATGAAATGACGTTTTTGATTTCAGCACCACTTGATTTCATAGTGTGGCCAGTTTCATAATTCACAGAGATAAACATGTTTTGTTTCAATGCAGTGAAAAAGATGTTCTAAAGATTATTTTTCCTTCACAGCTTCAACACTAGCCAAACAGATGGATATGAATGAGCTTAATGAAATCAGTTTTGTTGATTGCTCTGTGGTGGAGTCAGTAGTTGTAGTAGATGATTTGTCAAATCACTTTCAAGAGGAGACAACAGAAACTCTTCCCCATACACCAGAAGAGTGGAATGCCTCAGATGGCATCAGCCAAAGATTACGGCAAGCTGGCCCCAAGAGGAGATGACAGATCACTGACAATCCATTAGTGGATCAATGGCTGCAGTCAGAAATTTTGAAAAACAACTCCATTATAAAAAAAAAAAACTCCATTGTTGAACAAAATACCCTAAAAATTGAATACCGTACATGAAATTTAAGATGAGGCATATTAATTATGACACTACTTATAATTAAATTATTCTTTTTATATGTTTTGATATTATAGCTGTCATCTGCATTTTTGTCAAATTGGGACCTAAAATTTGCAAAAATTTGCCCAAAAAACCCCCAAAATTTGCCAAGAAATTTGCCAAAAAGACCAAAATTTGCCCAAAAATTTGCCGAGGAGAACTAAGCGTTTCAGTAAAAATTAACATGCGATACAGAAAAAAAAAATATATATATAATACAATTTATTACATTTAAGTAATTTAAGGAGGCTACATTTATTAATTTACACAATGTAAAGCGATTTATGCGCCCAAACTTTCAGACAATCACACACACACACACAAAGACGTACACTTTCAGTCAGACTCATCAAAGTAGGTACCGCAAAGTCACGCAATGAATCGGTTGAAAATCTATCGTAAGCCCGTCGAAGTGTAGTAAGTTGGGCTTTTTCAACAAATCGTTGTTATAAAGATATTAATAAAAGAAAAAGAAAATTTATATCTGTATAAACTTCAAAGTTCACTCTTTAATAATTTGTAAATGTTGTTTTGTTACGCTGATTTGTTTTTCGGCAATTACTAGAATGAACAGCTTAATTTTCTAACTTTTTCGTTACGATATCGGCGGGTGAACCACGCACCGGATTGCAGTGGTTGTAAACAAACGGGTCGCGCTTTAGCTGTGTGTGTCGTAGAGACTTACGGTTTTCACCACTGAAAAGAGCGGGAATTAAGCTTTACAAACATGTAACACAAGCTAAGGTTTATATCCGCGAAGCCGTCGAAATATCGTTGTGAAAGCGAAAGCTCTAATTTTTCACCCGACGCCGAATATAAACCTTGGCTTGTGTTACACCATCAGAAAGACAAATTTTTCATCAACAAAAACATATTTATTAAAAGTTAAAAGCAAAATCACAGCGACAGCGATTTGAACGCAACGACACCCTATATTATACCGTTCTCCTGACTTCTGAACTATGGCTGCCATTCCAATCGTTGAACTCGATGCAGATCTACCGGCTGGTCGTGACCTGCGGTCCGACTCAACGGACTGTGAAAAAAAGACTCTCAAAAAGGATACTGACCCAATGTCTGTGCTAAGTAAGTGTTTTTGTTAATAAAATTAAATGCAGTTTAATTACCAAGATTAATTATATCAAATATTACGTTCCATTTTCCTTTTTTGCCAGTGGGAGTAAGCACAGCTATGGAACAGCCTAACTTTGTTGTCCTCGATTCGCTACTTTACGCTGTTCTCGATAGGTTATTAGGCCTTGGTTGACCTAACCAACTTTTTTTATTAGAGTAAGGTATCGTTTTAAAACTGAAAAATGACAATCTTTCTTATTTTATCACCTTAGTAACTTTATTATCCTTTCAACCGGGTATGCCTAGTCAAGTCAACGAAATCGACAGGCGACTTCCGGTTTGTTGTCAACGAATTGTTTTGCTTCGATACAGATGGGATTCTTTCAATTTATTTATAAACATTTCATACCATAAGTCACCTTGAATATTTTTTCATAGGTATTTTGCTTCTTATTACAGGAGATACTGGATATGATGCTCTAGCGGTCACATACTACGCAGGGACAAAAACATACCAGCTAACCAAGCCATGTCGGGATACTTCCAAAAACACGGGAACCTTTTCAGAGGAAGACCGATCACAACACTCCCTGTGATCCTAAACAAAAACCTCACAACACTTGGACAAAGCATTAGTCTCATAACGGCAGGGGACCTTGAAAATCTGAGAACCCTAGCAGAGGACCGGCAATATTGGAGACACCTCACACAGGAAATACTGGAAACAGCCAAGGCGACCCGATCTTTCGGTCGAGACGCGAAAGGCATCTAAGTCAAGTCAAGTCATTATATGAGCTTTATTTGTAATTGAGCTTGGTATTTGATATCAGAGCATCGTATTGTATATGCAAGCAAAGTTTCATTCCGTTCCATGAACTGAGAAGATTTTTACGCTGTGTTATTTGATGCTCGTGATTCATCTGTGGCGTGTTCGCGTTAATTTTACCCTCAAAATGTAAAATTTTATCCCAATATGTGTTTTTATGTACTTGTAAGCATCAGATTTGAATTCAGTGCGTGAAAATACATAGACATAGCAAGTTTCAAGGTATTCTGAGCATTGGTTTCAAAGTTATGGTCAATTATTCGATATTTGTCGTATTTTTGTGGACATTCTGCGAAATGGAGCTTTTCGCCAACTTCGCCACTGCATTTCAATACTTTTTTATTAAACAATCACAGTAAAAAAAAATAAGATCAAATTTCAGTACACATTGAACAAGTCCGAGAAGTTTCACCAGTTTACGAGTGAATTTCATTGCACAGTAGCATTGCGAACTTCCAGTATTTGATAGGAGATGCTGATTTCTCGTAAAAAATGACTAAGTCCGAACTAATTTCTCTCGAATTGACATGGGTATAAAATTTTTACCTTTCACTGTATACCTTTGAAATTATGTATATGGATAGAAAAAGTTGTATAGAATAAGAATATGTTTACAGTTATTAGTTTATTCCCATATATTTTTTGCAATCTTGTTGTGAACATTGTCTTTTATGCTGTTTGAAAATTGTCGCTTATTGTTGGAGTCCAAAAATAAATTTAAAAATTCATAACTTTTAAAATTTTTGTCCGATTTTAATGATTTAAAGACTGAAGTTCTAGTTTTGCTGTATTCTATCTGACTGTGTAACGCAAAAAGAGCTATACTGCATTTGAAAAATCACTTTGTGGTACCTAATCAAAGGCCTAGTTTTCTTTTACTACTTATTGTAGTAAAGGAAAACTAGTCCTTTGATGTTGTTTTCTGTGAGTCTACGCCTTCTGGAAGACAAGACAAGATTGTAAAGAGAAAAACTTCGCTCAGCATCAGCTGACGAGCATGTTGAGAAGGCATACCAGGACGCCAATGCAGCGAGAGCTGGAACATGATCTGCCACAGACTTCCAAAATAGGATCAGATCTATAATTCCAGTATCAGACTCTCTCACAGCACTGGGCCCCAGTTTCTCAATATACCTCGTGAACTCATGCTGAGAAATATCACAAAAATTGGGAATTGCAGTGTATGCAGATACACTGCGAGCATGAGATCATTATCCGTAGAGAGTAGCTTCCCTTGGTTTGGGCCCAGGCAAAGCTGCAACATTTCTCAAGTTTCGCACTTTTTTTTCGTTATTTTGTTTTCGCTTCCTTTTTTTTCCCCAAAATTTGCCACGCGATTTGCCAATTTTGGGAAATTTGCCCAAATTTGCGGATCGCCCTGATTTGCGGCCGCAAAAAATGCAGATGACAGATATAGGAAATTAATTAATGTATGAAAATCACACCTGGGAGCGTTCACAAATGACGTCATCATTTAGTTTTTATCCATGACCCAATTGGTTTCTAATGTCTTGAATCTGAATATTAATTCAATCACATGTATTATGAGTCAATTTTTAAAATGGTTTAAAGCAATCCATGGAGACATGTTGCAATACATTTGTCCGTAGTGTAGAAAAAATTGGCCTCATAGTATCTTAGAAAATCGCAGTTAAAACCTGTCTTATGAATTGCCTTAAACCATTTTTTAAAAATGGTTCTTGAGATTTTCTAGTTGTTATTTAGAGTGGTTTTAGTCCTGTATTTATCTCAATCTGTACTTTTGATAGAGCTGATATGTTTTTGTTAAAATTTACTTAAAATCGTATGCGTGCAGTGTTTAAGGCCTTTTTTCTACTACAATCACTCCATTGTTCCTTATGTTATTGGTAGAACAAATCCTCTGGAATAAATACAGATTGTTATTTTGGCCTATTGTCACAAACTTGTACAGTGGCATGGCGATTTAAGACCCTTATCACAAATGTGACCTGGGACTATCCTGGGCTTTGGCTAAGCGGCTGGTATAATGATTTATACAAAAGGTCTTACAATATGTAATTGTCTTATGACAATAGGGCAGTTAAAATTTGATTGCTCAACTCAGGATTTTGATGACCTTAAAAAAAAAGAAAATTTTAATGCCCCTTTGTTTTCTGTTTGATAACCGACTCAGGCATGAGAATTCTTGTTCAGTTTTCCAATTTATATCAGACCCATTCCAGAAAAAATTACAGTGAATGCACTTTAATACTTCCTGCAAAACAGGTTTGTTTTTGTTTTTAAGGGTTTTACAGCACTTGCATTACATCAGCGACAGTAAAAAGGAGTAAAATGGGATAGTCAAAGAGTACTAGATGCCTGATAGGCGACTTGTAGTTATATGATATAGAAATTTGTTTCCATATGACCAGCTGGAACAATAATTAAAACAGTGTGACATTTATGTGGCTCATCACAACAAGAATACTGCACACAGTTTACTTGTAGAGTGATGTACTACATTAATGATTATATTTATTTCCTGATTAGAGAGGTTCAACGATATTTCTAAAAGCTCTATAATTCAGCCTGGCTGCCTTGCCAGCAGCAAGACGTTCTGTTCAGATGCTCCTTCCTGAGTCCCAATAGGAGAAAAGTTATGATTGCTGTCATCATCATCATTACGGTTGTTTTCTTCCATGGGTAGGCCAGCATCAACAGCAAAGTTGTGGAGCCAAAAACACACATAAATAACCTTGCAGGCTCTGTCAGGCGTCATTCTGAGCTCGTCATGGAGACAATTCCATCTTCTTTTAACCACTCCAATTACTCTGTTGAAATGACAATAATTGCTTGTACATGTACACTTAAAACCAATTAAAATTAAATGAACCTCTCTCTCTCTCTCTCTCTCTCTCTCTCTCTCTCTCTCTCTCTCTCTCTCTCTCTCTCTCTCTCTCTCTCTCTCTCTCTCTCTTTCTTTCTCTCTCTCTCTCTCTCTCTCTCTCTCTCTCTCTCTCTCTCTCTCTCTCTCTCTTTTTTTTTTTTTTCTCAGTAATTTAATTAGAATTAGAAGGGAAAGAATTATAATGGTTAATCTGAGTTCTTCAAAAAAAAATTTAATGTTTATAATAGCATGACAATGACAGTATGATTACAACTATTTTTTTGGTTAATTTTCTTTTATTTTCATAGATCATTTGCAAATTGTATTGTTAAAGTGGATATAAAAATAAACCTGAAATATTAAATTTCAAAAATTACCAAAATGTTATTGTTTCCTGGAGGGTGGGATTATATGACTGGTAAAACTTACCTTTCAATCGTGCATTTTGTGATACGATGGGCGGTGTTAAATGCCTCTTCTCCTCTATTTTGGGGGTTTTGGTATTGGGGTCATTAGCCAATTTCTTAACATATAACGACTGTCTCCAAGGATCACACCATCCAAAGCCCTGCGATGCGGATCCTCAAATGCAAAGAATAGCCCAGATTTCCTAAAAAAATTTGCATCATGCACTGAACCAGGCCACTTAGGAACCAAGTTTGTAACTTATAAAATTGCATCAGAGACGACCTAAAAATGGGAGAAGGAAAATTTTGCATATAATAAAACCTGCAATAAAACCTTAATCAGGAAGTGTAGTCAACTTACGTACAGTACAGCTCGCGCACAATTTCCTCATATAAAATAATAAAATTCCCTTTATTCATCCCATAGGAGAAATGTGTCTCAGGGTCTATTCCAAGGGAAGAATGGAATAACCCAGGCGTCAGGGAATGGAGATGGGATGAGGGTGGGGGAGTAGTAGTCATTGGGTGACCTTTTAACAACCATGTACTTGGCAGCTCTGAAGGAGTGAAGGAAGAACTATTTGATGCGATTACTTTCAGCATGATGTCTTTGTGCGGATGTGGTCTATTGGTATGACACTCGCTTTTGGATCGGTAGGTCCTGGGTTCGAACCTTGCACTCGGCACATAGTTGAGTCCTTGGAAAAGGCTCTTTACTCACATTCTCTCACTGTACTCATGTGTAAAATGAGTACCTGGCCGTTAGCAGCGGTGCCTTTGTCCGAAAAATTGTAATATCGCCTAACAGGCGCATGTCTCGTCCTACATGTTAAATGTTGCTGTTGACCAGGGTCCCCTTGTAAAGCGCTTTGAGCACATTTAGTGGATATTGCGTTATATAAGGCTAAATTTTAATTATTTTTTAAAAAATGTCTTTGTACTTGACGCTTGTGCCTCACCAGTATGGTCTTTGCTTCGTACCCAAAAGATACCTAGTTCGAATATACACCATGGCATGTGGCCATCAACAAGCCACCTCTCCCTAGCTCAATTTGCAGCGCTGTGCTGCGGTTGACACCGGAGTTCTTCCAGTATTCCCATTGAATAAACCCTAAGACAAATTTCCGCATGAGGACTATTAAAGGGAAATTTATAATTATTATTTACTTTATTGGGAGAAGGTTCCTGTATCACATCATTCATTTAATGAAGTAGCCAACTAGTAGCAAATCATGGCATGTGGCATTGAAATTAGAATGAATGGCGAAGTGATAAGAATAAGTAAGAGAGGTGTCAATTATGCGAAATGACAATGGAGTGTGTGAGTGCCTGTGTGTATGCATGTGTATCATATTGTACACAAACGTAACTGTCAATGTAACAGTAAATCTTCGGTGGTCGAAATAACAGGGTGCATTAAAATAAAACCTTGAATTAATTTAATCCTTTTTTACATTGGCTAGGTGAAATTAGTTCAAGTCAGGAATGGAATGACAACTAAAAATAATAAGGAAAAAATTTGGGATATTCGAATGAGTTCAAGTTCAAGGAAACTGTACTCGAATGTATTACTTTCACTTTTTAAAGTCAATCCAGTGAAATATTTTATTTAAATTGACCGTCGACAACATCTTTGCAATGTGTATTTGAAGTGAAATTTAAAAAACACGACACAAGTTTTGAAACAACATATTACGATTTTTTAACAGCTTTGGTATAACCGCAAGAGAGAATTTTTAGTTGATTCATATTAAATTAAATTGAGCTTTATATAGCGCAATATCCACTTAATGTGTTCAAAGCGCTTTACAACAGTTCCCTGGTCAACAGCAACATTTAACATGTAGGACGGGACATGACGCCTGTCAGGCGATATTACAATTTTTCAAAGACAACACTGTTAACGGCCAGGTACTCATTTTACACCTGAGTACGGTGAGAGAATGTGAGAAAAGAGTCTTTTCCAAAGACTCAAATTTGCGCCGAGCACGAGGCTCGAACCCAGGACCTTCCGATCCGATATTTTTTTTTTATTTTTTTTTTTTTGTATTTCTTGTAATGTTTCGAATGGCTTGATTTCTGCTTCGTATTGAAATAGCGTCAAAGTTTGTATTTTACTCTCGCATCTATTATAATATTATAACAGTAAATCTCATCATTTAAGCTGGGATGAAATAAACTAATTTTCCTGAAGTCTTAAGGCAACGTGCACTTATTTGCAGGTCTGATAACCCAATACATCATGAGCTCATTGTTATAATGAAAATCTCAAAAAATTACACAAAATAATGTCCAGTGCAACAATGTTAAACGAGGCCCATATTGCATTCGGATGTCAGACCAGCATATATGCATATAAAGATAACATTCCCTTTTTTCATCAAATGGGGAAATTTGTCTGTCTTTAGGGTCTATTCCAAGGGAATACTGGAATAACCCAGACATCAGCCGCAGTGCAGTGCCGCAAATGGAACTAGGACGAGATGGATTGCTCAAGACCACACAGTACAACGGGTGATCAAACTAATTACCTTTTGGATACAAAGCAAAGACCATACTGCTGAGCCATGCTGCCCCATCGGCTCGAGTGAAAAATCCTATTTTAAAGATTGATTCTCCTCAGCAATTTGTCAGTCCAACTGTGCAATTATTTTTTTTTCTTCAATTCTAAACTGGTTTTCTAATGAAAAATGTTCCCTTTCAAAATATTACAATTACAGTGAAAATAATCTCCAACAAGAGCTCGAAAATTGGTTAAGGGAATGCAAAATTCAATAGTGCCAGAGAGCGGTGAAAAAATTTCCATTCCATGTCATACCAGTAACAGTCATAGTGGTTTGTGTGGGATGATTAGAGACATCTACCAACACTAACACTTAGTTTGACTAGTTCAGTTGAGAAGAAGAAGAAGAGGAGGAAGAAGTGGGAGAAGAAGATGAATATGATGATGTTGATGAAGACGGACGAGGAGGTGTGAAGATGAAGGAGAAGAAGTCTTGGCATCGATTTTGGGTTGGATGCATGAGAATGTAAGAAAACTTCTCTAAAGATTAGTCAAGACCTAGATAGTAGGAGATTAGAATTAAAATGAATACAAATACTAACCCTTCCTCCAGAGAAGACGATCAAGGTCGTCTTTTACAAGATCACAAATTATAAAAATGTGTTCACGATGAAAACGGAAATGTTTGTATATTTCATCGTCGTTAAACGAATCGATGGGATTGAGTCTGGCCCGAAACACCCTCTCCCGTTGAATCAATCGTCTCTGACGAATTTGAAACAGCACAGCTGCCGCCATTTTCATGTGTTGACAGTTGTTTTGACAGTACTGTCAATGACAGTGTCATAGTCAGTCATACGAATTACGTCATGTGATCGAGAGTAACTTCGCATTGCTTTGCTTGGCACAAAAATAAAGAAAATAAAAGGGGGTAGGGGGTGTTTTAGCTAAACAACATAATTTTCAGATTAAAAAATAAGCTAGTTGTTTGTTTGTTATTCTCTAAATATCTAAATCTAAACTTAAACTTCGAACCAAGCGAAGCTGAAATCTCAGACTCAGACTCACTGAGTCACTCAACTTCATCAGATTTATTAGTTTCCCAGACAAAAATGTGTGCTTTCGACGATCTGTGACCTTTAAACCGTTTCCATTAGCATTGACAAATATCAATAGATTACTTTTGTCGTTATAATTCTTTTTCTATGTATTTTTTTTCTCGCGAACCGAGTCGTCTAACATTGGCCGCCATCTTTGTTGACGCCGTTTCTTAGTTACTAGTCAGAGACTAAACGATCAAGTCCGACTCGAGCAAGTGACTAAATCTTGGCCAAACTTAGTCCGAAGGTGACGTGATTTTAGTCTGGGACTAGCTTAGTCAGCTCACATTAAATCCGATTTTTTCTAGTCATTTACTAAAGTCAGAGATAGTCCGGGACTAAGCGCTAGTCCGCGTTCATTAGACTGCATTATGGTCCATTCCGTGACAGACAATACGAGACATGTAGGCCACGCAATAATTTATGACTAAGAGACTTCGGGTGTAAAAGACATTGGGGGAAAACTGATAACAATGGCGGGCAAAGAATCTCCGTTGGCACGGACGTTTTAAAAACCGCTACGTGCAAAAGGAACAAGTTCGCAGGATATGTGGTCAGCCCTACCTTCCTCTACCTGGTAGACTGAGTGGGATAGCATTCTATGACTTCCATGAACTTCCAAAATTCTTGTTTCAATCTTCTTCAATATATCTTATTTCATTTGCGCTTGTTAAACTGTTATCTTTTACTGTATTGTCTTTTTTAAAATCTTGTAAGATTTTTTTTTTTTTTTTTTTTTTTGTGGGGTTAATATTTTCCCTTTTACGAAGCTCTCCTTCCTTTTCGTATATATTTTATTAGGGTTGGTGCAGCGCTATGGCAATCTATGGCTTCGCTGCCAATGTTTCTTAAATATAGTTTAGAGGGGGTTCACATCTTTTTTTCTACTCAAAAGCGTGATTAACATAATAAAAGTGCTACAAATGAGTAGTAATGAAGCTTTAATACATGGCACCTCTGCCCTCCTAGGGATTGTAACAGCAGCGGGAGATTTGATCATTTCGTTTGTAATAGGATTCAGTAGTCTGATGCCACGTCCGCCCAGCAACGAACTGATTGGTTCTAAACAAAGAAAATCGGTACTTTTTATTCTACATGCTGGCGAGAACTTTTTCACATGTCATGTGATCAGAATTTATAAAAGTAAAAACATGATCAGATTAATAATGTTTTTCTCCTCTGGATACACTTTTGTGCTGTCGAAGAATTATTTCATTAGGGCGTCCGTAATTGTTCCGATAGTTTAGAACCAGTTACTAAGTTACCATGCGTCATAACTAGGGAAGTGACGTCACGACTGTTGAAGATAATTACTACAGCGTGCGAAGTTGAACAATTTGTGATCAAATTAGATCAGTTGTCAAACTGAATTAATAGTTAACCAGTCAACTGTCGTACTCTGG
>NC_088363.1:73294017-73324017 GCF_034508935.2 Berghia stephanieae
CGAGGCACACGAGAACTATCTAGACTGGAAATGCTGCGAAATCGAAAGAGAATACAAACCCAACCCCCAACAAGCTCACCAAAGAATAAAAGAACTATCAGGGAAAAGGAAAAGCAAAGCAGCAGGAAGTTGTATCCAAAACAAACAAGGGGAACTGCTATTTGAAGAACAACATATAGAAAGCCGATGGGTAGAATACATAGGCGAACTGTACAATGATCCAAATAGAAATGAACCACCACTGAAATTCAAAGAACCATTAAGCGGACCAAACATCACCAAAAGTGAAATTGAACATGCCATGGAACGAATGAGGGATGGTAAAGCAACAGGCCCTGATGAAATATCTGTAGAGGTATTAAAAAGCCTAGGAGATCTAGCAATTGATGAACTTCACATATTATTCAACAATATATACAATACTGGGAAAATTCCAGAAGATCTCTGTAACTCTATTTTCATAGCAATACCAAAGAAAGCAGGTGCAGTCAGATGCGAAAATTTTAGAACTATAAGTTTAATAAGCCACATCAACAAAATACTGTTGCGTATAATTATCAACAGGCTAAGGAATAAGATTAACCCCGAAATCGCAGAAGAACAATATGGATTCCAACCTGACAGAGGGACAAGGAACGCAATATACCTCCTCCGTGTTTTAAGTGAAAGAGCTATACAGGTTCAGACCCCACTATACCTCTGTTTTGTCGACTACAAAAAAGCTTTTGATAGAGTACGCCACGAAGAAATACTAAAACAACTGCACTCCATTGGCGCTGATGAGAAAGACCTCAGACTCATGCAAACATTATACTACACCCAGCAGGCATCTATCAAAATCGGAAACTCTACAGGAAATTCCATTCCTATTAAGAAAGGAGTCCGTCAAGGGTGTGTTGCCTCACCAGATCTGTTTAATCTATACCAAGAAACAATCATGAGGGGCATAAATAATATGGAGGGAATAAAAGTGGGAGGTCACAACATAAATAATATAAGATACGCAGACGATACGGTACTCATTGCAACATCAGAAATCCAACTTCAAAAGATTGTTGACAAAGTGGTAGTAGATAGTGAAGCCAAGGGAATGGAAGTGAATATCACCAAAACGGAATGCATGGTAATACAGAAAAACCCCGAAAACAAC
Source organism: Berghia stephanieae (assembly GCF_034508935.2). NCBI lineage: Eukaryota > Metazoa > Mollusca > Gastropoda > Nudibranchia > Aeolidiidae > Berghia > Berghia stephanieae. Next base: position 73,295,168 of record NC_088363.1, read on the forward strand.
AACACCTGCAATATAACGATTCACGGCGAGCAACTTACCAACGTAGAAAGTTTTAAATACCTAGGTTCAATAGTGACAACAGATGGAAGATGTAACCGAGACATACGAGCAAGAATAACTCAAGCCAAACAGGCCTTCATGGACCTGGGAAACATTTTGAAAAACAAACAGATGTCGTTCGGGATTAGATTCCGAGTCTTGAAGTGCTACGTGTGGCCAATCTTGTTATACGGATGCGAAAGCTGGACTACAAATGCAGAAACACAAAAGAACATTGAAGCTTTTGAAATGTGGTGCTTGAGAAGGATGCAGAGAATATCGTATACTGCACACAAAACGAACGAAGAAGTGCTAAAACAAACATACCAACAAAGGAAACTAATGCCCTTAATAGTGGATCGACAACTATCCTTTTTCGGACACATAGTAAGGAAAGATAAGAATGAATACCTGGCAAGTTGTGGAAAAATACCTGGTAAACGCGCCCGGGGGAGACAAAGAAAAACACTCATAGACCAACTGAAGGGCTTCACCAGCCTAACAATCCAAGAGCTGTTTGAAAAGGCAAGAGACAGGGAGGAATGGAGAGAGATAATTCATGCAGTATCCGAAGCCTGGACCAGGCATGGAACCTAGAAGAAGAAGAATAGCCCTACATTGTTACAAGGATGGGTATGAGGTGATGGCTTTACTCTATAATAATATTTGCAAATGTGTGCGGTTTTGTGGTCTTGTGGTTTGAGACTCACCTCCGGACAGGAAGGTCCAGGTTTGAGTCCCGCTCTGAGCGGCGCATTGTCCTTGAAAAAGACTTTACCCATATTCTTCCAACGTACTCAGGTGTAAAATTAGTAAATTGCCGTTAACAGCGTTGTTTCTGTCGGAAAAAGTCGTAAAATCCCCTAGCAGTTGTCATGTCTCGTCCTACGTGTTACGTGTTGATGTTGGCTATCGACCCTTTTAAAGCACTGTGAGCACGTTTATTGATTTACCCTATATAAATGAACTTATTTTTGTTTGTGTTTTTTTGGGTTTGTTTTTTTTTTTTTTTGGTGTTGTTTTGTTTTATTTTTGTCGGTTTGTTTGTTTTATTTTTTGATTGCTTGGGTATTTGTTTGTTTGTTTGTTGGTTTTGTTTGTTTGGTTTTTGTTTTGTTTTTTTTTTGTTTGTTTGTTTGTTTTTTTTTGTTTTTTTTTTGGGGGGGGGGGGGGGTTGTTTGTCTTTTTAAAAAAATATTATGTTTTCTCTCATGTTCCTCACCACAGCTATGTAAAATTGACTTTGAAACAGCAGTGGCCTTGAGTAAGGAGATTGACATCGATATCGACACGGGGATCTCAGCTATTTTGCTTGAAGACTTCACCAAGAACGGCCAATGGGATTTAATTGACACAAAGGCCGAGAACCTCAGCGACGAAGATGGGAAGACAAAGGTTCGATTTACTATGGTTATCAAACGTCGCCGGACCTTCTATGTTTTGAACATTATTCTTCCAGTAAGTCAACAACGCTATTATAGCATTCAGAAAATCTTGGTAGGGGCATGTCTTTAACAATTTATTTTGGGGCAATGTGGCACAGCGGTTCGGTCTTTGCTTCGTACATGGAGGAAATAAACACAGGAGAGATGAGAGAGCACTTGTTTTCCTGACACGTGCCAAATTGAAAGTGACACCGCATGGAATTCAGGGCTAACCCCAAGCGAACTACTTGTGTCTTCGCCTGTCCTTCCCTTCTGTAAATAGCGCATCAACAACCACGACCGCACCTTCCAATTCATTACTTATACAATGCCCTCTCAACCCCTCACCTTTATTCTTCCTGTTTTATCTGACCAAGAAAAATATTATTATTGTTATCTAAGTCGTAGGATAAAAAATCGGCTGTATGGTCAATGGACATACATGAGGTAATGAAAAGGATGGTGGTGGTGGTGGGTGGTGGTGGTGGAATTTCTATCACCATCACCACCACCACCACCACCACCATCATCATCATCATCATCATCATCATCATCATCATCATCATCATCACAGTAACAGGAATACTGATAATAATAACAATAACGCTGATAGTAATAAAAAGAACAACAGCTGATGATGATGATGATGACGATGATGATGATGATGATGATGATGATGATGATGATGATGATGATGATGATGATGATGAAAGATGGTGATGTCCTATTTGCCAATATCGGGGAGTACAGGAATAAAAACATGCCTCAATTGACTTCGAAATTCAGATCAATTCAGGTTAAATCTATATCAATGTGTTGTGTGTCAAGTGAATGAAAACACTTAGTATGTGTAATCATTTTCCCAATCTCCTTATCCAGGTGTTCTTCCTCTCACTGACGGCATCCCTAGTGTTTGCCTTACCTGCGGACGAAGGTGAGAAGATGGGGACAGGAATCACAGTTCTTTTAGCCTTTGCTGTGTACCTGACTATCGTGTCAGAACTGGTGCCGAATACTTCTTTACAGGTACGAAAAGACTGAAGTCCACGACATGGTAAATCTAACCAAAACTACTGGCAATTCATGAGCTGAAAATGAAAACATCAAACCAAATTTATCAAAGTAATGTTCTAACAATGCTTTCAACGAAATAATTTATTAGTGGCAGTTTCTTTGTTGCTGCTACTGCGAGGTGGAAGAAGAAGAAGAAGAAGAAGAAGAAGAAGAAGAAGAAGAAGAAGAAGAAGAAGAAGAAGAAGAAGAAGAAGAAGAAGAAGAAGAAGAAGAAGAAGAAGAAGAAAAAGAAGAAGAAGAAGAAGAAGAAGAAGAAGAAGAAGAAGAAGAAGAAGAAGAAGAAGAAGAAGAAGCACATGAGGAGAAGGGGAGCAGCAGCAGCAGTAGTGGTAGTAGGAAGAGGAGGAGGAAGAGGGAGGGAGAGCAGTAGAAGGAGGGGGAAGATGAGGAGGAGAAGGAGGAGGTGGTGGTGGTGGAGGAGGAAGAGAGGGAAGGTGATAAAAAGAAAGAGAATCAAGAGGGAGAGGGTGAATAGGATGAGGAGAAGGAGGAGGAGGAGGAGGAGGAGGAGAAGGAGAGGGAGGATGAGAAAAAGAGAGAGGATAAAGAGGAGGAGATGACCAACGAGGAGTAAGCGTGGGTGTACGAAGGGATAAAAGAGAAGGAGGTTGAGGTGGAAAAGAACATTGAGGAGGAAAAGACGAGTCTCTGAATGACGAAATGCCTAGATCCATTTAAAACTCCACTCCTCAGGTGTCCATCCTTGGCCTGTACTTGACCATTCTCCTGGGTCTGAGTGCATTGAGTGTCATCATCTGCACGTTCATCCTCCGTCTACACCACAGGGACGACGACATACCTGTAGGCCCCCGGACTGCAAGCGTTATTAATTTCTTACGTGTCGTGCTATGTAGGAAGACAAATGGCGATAGTCAACAATCAAGTAACAGAGTCTCTCCTGAACCAAGGTTTGTTCAACATTTATCCGTTATCACATCTCGATTTTTTTTTTTTTTTTTTTTTTTTCAAAATGGCGGCGCTGAATAGCGACGCACAGTTACACCTATGTGATGAATTCTTTTGATATTTATTTGTTTCATGACAACATTTCACTCATTTCCGTATTAAACGTTGTATGATTGTTCGTATTAATGAATGGTATGTACTTCAAACTTTAACGTTTAGAGTTCTGCTTCAAATCCTCGGAAAAATCGTTCGTATCAATGTTTTTGTCTGAAGGAAATCGAAATGGCGGCGGCCTTGTTTACTTCCGACACAAAAGTGCACCGCTAATTTCATCTTATTTCGCGATTTGTTGATTGAAGACCTATCCTTCGCTTAATATTACATAAAGCGTTGTATGATGATTTAGAATTACAAAGAGGCATCAAAAATAATAAACCATCCTGTTGATGAAGTAGAAAGAATTCACGGAAAAGCAATAGAAAGGAAAGCATTCTCAATTACCAACAATAAAAAAAAAAAACATTTTATACCATGAATTTGGTCTTTTGCCATCTGGGAGAAGTTTTTGTCAGATTAAATGTGGAACTAACAAGTATAAATCAACGTTCGTTCCATCAGCAATAAAAATGTTGAATATTTCATATGGTACAGCAAAACCAAGGATTGATGCGTTGACTGATTAATTTGTTTAATGTTAGATGAAGTGACCAATTGATAATGATGATAATATTTGGTGTTGAATTGCCAAGAATGTAACGAATTGAAAATGAAATGAATATGTTAATGTTGTGTATGTCGCACGCGTGAAAGAAAGAGAGGAAGAGAGAGAGAATGGGTAGAGGTGTCTGTTCAATGTTATAGTTATCATATAACGTTATGACAAGTGTAACTAAATGACAAATTGCCATATTTATGGACAATAAAGATTTATTATTATTATTATTATTATTATTATTATTATTATTATTATTATTATTTATTATTATTATTATTATTATTATTATTATTATTTTATTTTACATCTGTGGGGAAGAGCAAGCAGATTAAAATAGACATTATTATTATTATTATTATTATTATTATTATTATTATTATTATTATTATTATTATTATTATTATTATTATTATTATTATTATTATTACTATTGTTATTATTATTATTATTATTATTATTAGTATTATTGACTTACTTGACTTATAGCCTTTCGCTTCCTCATCATCCGATCAGGACACCTCGATTGCCTTATCAATTCCTTCCGTAGTTCACGGCCTTTTGCTGTGAATGCTAGTTTCATAAGGTCTCCCTTTGATTTTAATTCTTTGTTATTTTGAAGGCGTTTTATGTCTCTATTCAGGACAATGTGAATTGCCGTGGGTGGTATATTTCATGTGTCCAGATGGCGTGAAAAAAGTATTCATGACTTTATTAGCTGGTATATTTTCATGATGATGATTATGGGACTGCGTGGCTCAGCGGTACGGTCTTTGCTTCGTACCTGAAAGGTGCCGAGTTCGACTACCCGCCGCGTTGTGTGGCCTTGAGCAAGTCACCTAGCTTTAGCTCAATTTGCGGCGCTGCACTGCGGCTGACGCATGGGTTATTCCAGTCTTCCCTTGGAATAGACCCTAAAGAAAAAATTCCCCTTAGGGATGAATAAAGGGAATTTTTTTTTATTTATTATTATTCTAAAGAAATGCCCAAAAAGCCGCCATCTTGCCTCCAGGATTTAATTGGATAAGGGTCTTTCATTGTATTTTTCATACAGTGTTTTATTGCTTATTTTTGGGGGGTTTCGTATATTCAAGACTCATTTCAGTTGTTTTCTATAGAATCTGTCTAATCTGTTCTCTTTGGTTCCAGTCAGTGCTCGTGTTCTGCAATTGTATAATATAAGCACGGGTTTTACAAGGGTTGTTTTGATTTTAGTGTTTCTTTTAATTTTATCTTTTCTAATTCATATATGTAATAATTTATCTAGTGTAAACGTCATTAAACTTTTTCTTCTTTCTACGTCTTCCTTGTCTCCTATTAATGATCCTACCTTTTTCGTGGCTCTCCACCCATCTTTCTTCCTTGACAGTAATGTTACATCTGTCTTGTCAGTATTAACGTACAGTTGGTGATTTTGTAAAGCTTTTTGGAGGTCTTTTACGCGGATTTGTTTGAGGCCAATAAAGGCAATGTCATCTGCATATGCAATTTCCATGGGGAGATCGTTTTCAAATCGTAATTTGCCCGAAGTTACAGATTTACGCACATCTTTTAAAGCATTTTCTAGGTAAATGATAAATAAAACTGGGCTGAAGCTATCTCATTGTGATGTACCGATGTTGCCAAGGAATGATTTGCGAATAAGAATACAAAACAATTATTATTATTATTATTATTATTATTATTATTATTATTATTATTATTATTATTATTATTATTATTATTATTATTATTATTATTATTATTATTATTATTATTATTATTTTTATTATTATTATTATCATCATTATCACTATCATTATTATTATTTTAAATAGCAAAGACCTGACAGTTTGTCACGTTAAGCTGCCACAAAACCTCATATTTAGCTTAATCAAGAGAGACGGAAAGGTGTAGTATTTAATTGTTGAAAATAATTTCTTTCAGTCATAAATGATGAAATCAAGATATTTAGAGAAGTAGAATGAAGGAATTATTATACCCTCGCGTTTTGTTCAAGTTCAAAAGATGCGAAAGGCACACTGTGCCCCATCACTGCGTATCTTATAGATAGTATGCAGATGACGTCACTCAGGCCTTTGTTATTGTTTTTGCCATCCGCGTTTGTGAGTTGTTCTCACTAAACTGTATTAACCAGACTATAAAAGTTCATGGTTACACAGAGTTTGTGTGTTGGTCCGTTATACTTCCGGATGGCAATGTTGTGAACTCATTGGCCAAGCGCATTCTATCTATACAAATCACTTCGATCAATCCCACCACTAAAATCCCTGTCATTTCAGTCATTCAATCCGCCTGACGCTTTTGTCTATGTGGGAAACACGTTGAAATGATACTATGGGATCTTCGATGTCTATTGTGTCTTGTGGTGTGTTGTGTTGTATTAGAAGGAAAAAAATGTATTTGTATGTTTTTGACCTTGCAGATGGCTGATGAAATGTATCGGTATGATGAAGCATGGTGGAATATCTAGGTTTTTTAAAATTGCTGATGTAGTCTAGACTATTTCTGTCTGAGTGTTTGGACAGCGTGGCTCAGCGGTCTGGCCTTTGCTTCGTACCTTTAAGGTACAGACTTTGATTACCCACCGCTGCGCTGTGCGGCCTCGAGTAAGTCACCTTGCCCTAGCTGGATGCGGCTGACGTCTGGGTTATTCCATTCTTCCCTTGGAGTAGACATTAGAATCAAATTTCCCCAATCGGATGAATAAAGGGAATTTTATTTTATTAATTTTTATTTTTTATTATTTGGATGTTTTGTGAGATATATGCACGTGTTTTCTCTACGAGACTGGGGTGTCAAGAGATGCTGCCGCACACCCCGGTTTCGTCTTACTGCAATTTGAGGCAAATCTTGCAGCTGCTCTCTGAGTGTCCTTCATCTTGTAGGGGTCTCATTCAGTACAAGCATACTCCATTATTGGTCTGAAAAGTTGCGTACGTGACTTTGCCTTTGTCTTTCCGGGGCTTTTGTGAATGTTTCTCTTGATGAAATTAAATGTTTTACAGGCATTTGTCACAATATGGCGAATATGATCCCACTGTAAGGTGTTGGTCATGTTGATTCCAAAGCATGCTAAACTTTTCTTGTGTTTCGATGTTTGGCCCAGTATTTTGTAATCAAAGCTCATTGAGTTTATCTTGGTGGAGATTGACATCACAGAGTATTTTAAAGATGAAAATTCCTTCCAATGATGCTCCCTAAGTGATTGGCAACGTGTCCTGAATTCAAAATTGCAAGTGAAAAAATTCCATAGTCTGCTGATTATTGCGGGGGCAATAAGATCAGTCAGGTTGTATAGCTGAAGCCTTTGTATGTTATTACAAGTTCAAGCTCCAGCTCAAGTTCAAGAGTTTGATTTAGTACATTCGCCTATAACAAAGTACACTTATTTGCAGGTCCGATAATATGGACTCATTGTAATGGAAATCTCAAAAAGTGATGGAAAATATTGTCGATTACAACAATATTAAACTAGGCCCATAATTGCTTTCGGATGTCAGAACTGCACATATGTACGCGTTGGCCAATATCAATGCATCGATCTGAATAAATTATTCTAACAATGATAAAAAATAAAGGAATATTACAAAAAAAAAACTATAATAGGAGTGAACTTATGTCAGAAAAAGTGAAAGTATTTAATATTATCACACCCTTTACGTTTGGGGAAAGCCCGATTTTACTAAACCATAATAGGAAAAATATGTTGTAAAAAGACACGAGTTCAAGAAATACTTTTTCTCCGGCACAATAGAGCAGTAAAGTTACGTGCCCCAAACGTAAACAAAGGTCGAGAAGCACGTGGCAAACCACATGTTCCTGTCTTGACAGCTCACGTTCCAATGTAAATAATAGAAAAAAAATAACCTTTAAAATTTGGCTGTTAGGTGGCAAAAGAAACACATATTCATAAATACTCGATCATGCATCAAATAATGTCTAGATATGGATATTTTATGGAACAAAAGGTAAAATTTTCTAAAATTGATCAAAAGTTACAGTCTATCTATTTTTAGACCAGAGCAAATTATTGCGCTGGTGTGAACAAAACGAGAATTATTCGGAGCCTGGTTTTCATAATAATTTAGCCTTATATTATTATTTCTGCAACTGTTAGATTTTATGTAAACATATTTCAATACTGAAAGTGTATTGCCTACAACTCAAACTACAAAATTGGGAGACCTATATTGTGCGTAAAGTATTCCGGTCCCTAACGGAAATCACTAGCAACTTGTTATTGTTTACGTTTGGGGCACCTAACTTTACTGCTCTATATACGCTTTTACTCCGAATCGATTTTGACGTGTAATGAAACCCTGACCAGAATGCAAATTCTTATAACGTCTAATCGTCACATTCAAGAACAATCTTTGTAAAAAGAATATATTTTGATAAGAAATAGTATGGGTGAGGTCATAAGAGGGGTGAAATAAATGTATTCTTGAACTCTGCTGTTTGAAAATTCGGACTATTTCCCAACGGGCCCTCCCAAAGGTCGCGCAATGCATTGGAAATCGTTCGAAATTTAAAATTCAAAAGTTCAAGAATCATGTATGACGATTATCAGTCTCATCTTCATTGTTTCCTATTCCTATGTACGAGTACTTTTTCTTGTAGTTTTAACAGCAAGATCAATCATATAAATCAGGCACGTTAAACTGAAATTACGATTCCTTTTCGATGCATCTTATGGCAATCAACAAGGGAAGCAAATGGTAAAATATACAATATCTGTAGGACTGTTTTATACGAGGTATTAACATAGAGGTGTCTGATCCAATCATTTTTTTTTAAATTAATATTCCCCTAATAGCTGAGCTTACTCAATGTCTCAATCTTCTCTGAATTACATGCTTGTATTGAGAATAAAGCAAGTTAATACAATTTTGTGGCGGTTGCATGTTAATTAATCTAAAACCTCAAGTCGCGAGAGGAACTCATGAGAATGAGAGACACAGTACAGTACTAGCTGAATTATAGCAAGCAAAAAGCGTACCGAAATCCTATCCCCATGGAAGGAAACGACTTTTTATGTAGATAAAATTCGCTCACCCAGCTCATGCGTGCTGGAATTCGGCGCGTCAGAATCCAGCGAGTACTGTGTTACATTTGACGCCACTTCTTCTGTTTTTTTAATTTATTTTTTTTTTTTTGGAGTGATGAATATCGTTGAATATGGAGCGTCCCTCTCGCGGCCATGTGCAGGATGCCGATGCAGTCAGGTTTAGGGTTCAACAAACCATCGCCGCGAAAGTTTTTATACTCAATTGTCTTATGCTACTTCTTTACTCTTCATTTCATGTTATTATAATTATATATACGAGTTTAAGTGTATTTGAAATGAATTTAACTTGAGCTATGTATTTTAACCACAGGACCCCTATCAGTGCCTCGAGGGGAGTGAACGTATCCATTAGCTCGGACCTGTCTATCAACAAACCTAATAAGAGAGGACGCCATGAAAAATCCAATATTGAGGATCCCGTACTTTCTGCAGAACTGAATCAGGAATCTGAGGAAATAATGTCATGGCAATTAGTAGCAAAAACGCTAGATTGGCTTTGCTTCATTATTTTCACCATGTCCACTTTCCTCGTAACTCTGATTTGTCTTTTTTACCTCCATTTTGGGAGTGTTGCCGACGCTCCGTCCTTGTCAGAATAATGTCCATTTTATTGTAAAATATTGTTAAATGTTCTGACATGGCGATTTTGCAAAAAAAAAAAAAAAAAATTTAAAAATCCAAATTTTGCAAGCTAAAATCAGCAAAATTTGCAATTAAGTTTCCTAAAAACCCGTAATTAGTTCATCAAAGAGAAAGGTATCTGTTTTTAAGGGTTTTGACGGCCCTTGCAACAAATATAAAGTCATATCAGCGCCAGTAAAAAGGAAGAAAATTGGAGAGCAAAAAAGAAACTACTTTTGATTAAATATCTTTCACGTTCTACGCGTGCTATCAAATTAAAATTTAAAAAATCGTCTTTTTTTCGCCTTTAAAAAAAATGATTATTGTTTTGGGTATTTTTTATGTTTTTTTTTCGTTGCAAAATCTCAAAAATTTCCAAAAATGTGCCCAAAAAATGCTGATTTTGCGGCCGTCAGTGATTTTTTTTTTTTTTTTTTTTTTGCGGCCGCAAGCGATCATAAATCTGCGATACCAGAATGTTGCTTGTGCTGGATAATTAAATGTGTGTTTTTGGGACTATCTTCTGTCGTGCAAAATACAGGTATTGTTTCTTGGGTTTGGGTGGGTTTTCTTTGGGTTTTTTTATTGTTTGTTTTGTTTTTTGTTTAATTCTTTACGACTATCATTAATTCACATTTCTTAAACTTTAAAAATAAGCTAATTTATCTAGTACCTTTTCACTTTTATCAGAGCTTGAAATTCCCATCTTGTGGCAGTAAAGTAAATTGTAGATAAATCAAAGACCATTAATATTTTTTTCGCGGTATTAGTATTATTTTAAAATTCTTATTACCATTTTCTCAATTTTAAGTTGAATACAAATCTAGAAAAGGGGCATGTCTCCATGTGGTAGTGGTAGCCCTTTTCAGTTTATGAATTGCTGTCCTTTATAGAAATAATATGAAAGTTATGAATTATATGGTGGTGGTGACGATGATGATGATGATGATGGTGATGAACAGCATGGAAATGTTTGGGCAATGAAGCTAGCCTAATACTGAAATATAATAATAGTATGGTAATCTTGAAACCAGATCATGCTAGATTAAATATGAACATTTATATAGCGCATTACCATTGATTTACCCTGTTCAGTTCGCCTGATATGCCTCATTTACACCCCACCCCTCCCCCACAGTAAGTCATATTTTGGATCCAAATTTCTACTTCATACATAACACGTCGCACTGTTGTTCTTGCACTTTAACAATATTCATCACTTCCTTTAGTCAGGTCCCGATTCACAACTGAGTCAGGTGGAATATTTTTTAAGTGTCAGAGTCAGAGGTTCTACTTTCATTGTCATCGGTCAAACTTTGGTCATGCTCAACATCGCTTGACTTTTGTTGCAGCTACTGCTGCAAAGTTGGCTGCAGGACTTGTCTATGCATTGTTTCACTTGCTACCATGACCTCGCACAGATTTGACTGACCAATGGCAATGAAATATTGAGAGTCATTACCGTCATTTTTTCCTGTTGGAATTGAAGAGTAGTTCTCCAAAACTTGCTAAGTCGATGTTTATCATTTTATACAATCTGAGAAAAAAAACTTCTCATTTCATTCTATCAAACACTAGTCTTTCCAGACGACTTTTATAATAAAGCTTGGTGGGCCCTATTTACAATTAATTATTTAATTCAGTTGTTTAAAAAAAAAAGAGATTTAATGATGACTGCAACACTTTTAGTTCAACGCAGCGTCCTGGGCGATTAGAATAAGAGTTCTCCAGTGTCTACTTTAATATCGATATTTGAAGTAAAACAGATATATCCAAAAATGAGAAAAAGGGCGTTTTGTCAGTTTATTTCAAGTACTTCTAATCGCTCACAAACAGAAACCAGGTCAAATCAGCGCCCAGGACGATTAGAGTTCTTCAGTGTCTACATCCAATCATCGAATTTGAAGTAAAATATTTCTACCCAAAAATGAGAAAAAGGGTGTTTTGTCAGTGTACTTCGCGAGTATGTACATATATTCGCTCACAGGCTGAAACAAGATTTGATGGCGTAAATTAATCAGAATTGTAAATATGTTGGGCAATGTTTGTGAAGGACCTTTACTTTTCAAAGAGTTACTATAATTAAGTTCGTTTTTTTGTTTTTAAGGGTTTTACGGCGGTTGCAACACATTTAGGTTATATCAGCGCCAGTAAAAAGGAAGAAAATGGGATAGTAAAAAGTTCTAGAATTACAATTAAAGCACCCAAGAGAAAGTAAGACAAAGGGGAATGGGAACAAATAGGGATCAGATGTAGATTCCAAGAGCATACCACCAATGTACTTAGTTTGAGATCACCTATGTCTCATCCGGACACAAGCACAAAATCCACCAAAGAGGAATACACTCAAATGCTTACATTATACATTAAAAATAACCAATATAATAATACATAACAGAGAGATGATTTACAAGGAAAAAAATATCATCTCCCAAAACAATAACTATGCATTTGACTGTTTCCTCTCAGCCAGGACTCCGACGAGGGCCCGGAAAAAAACCAAGTAATCTCATTCCAAGACAAAGACAGAAAGCTTGTTGGATAAGATATAAGGGGATAGAAGACACAGTATGTACCTCCCTGCCCGCTATGGGAGGTCAGGATCCCCACCCAGTAATTAACTTCTTATGTTGCATTTAAAACTGAGATTATATTAAGCTCTGTGATACCATAGACCTTTGTAAAACTATAAAAGGCCAATAATCTGATATATTAATGTATTCAAAACTGCGAGGGTAGTTTGATAAATATCAATGTCAATGGCGACGTAATCTTTTACTCAGAAAAAATAAAGCTTGTCTGTTTAAAGAGAAAGTCGTTATTGCAGTATGGAAGAATCTTGTTGCTTGATTTTCATCAGGGTCTTTTATTATTAACTCTCTGTTTACAACCCTACCACGGCAGTTGGTAACTTCCGAGTCAAAATATAAACAGTGTGACACCTTTGTTTTTTTTTTAGTGCTTTTTTCATTTGTCTTTTTTTCACGGCAACACAAAGCACCTAATTTCCTTCATCAGGACAGGCCAAAGCAACCATGGTCTTGCGGTTTTAATTGTAAAAATCAGTCAAAGCGCCTGTGATACTTCGTGAACAAAATCATTTCTGACAGGCGTCTTCCAATAAAGCAGTTTTATGTTAATTCTCTCATTAACTTAAGTATACTCATTTACAAAATGTTTGCGAAGATGATCTAAAATCAAAATTCTACATATTTTGAATGGTATGTCAAGACTTAAGGTGGGCCGGAACCTCTGTATTATAAAAAAAAATGTGTCTAATTAGTCATGTTCACTATTTTGGAGAAATTGTTCCACAATTAATCCTCTTTATAAAACAGTTGGTTTTGTATGAAAGTATGGATTAGGAGTAGAGGCCTATCAAAGTAAATTTTGTAATTTGGGGTTGCTTTCTATGTAAAGTTCTCTCGACTCCTTTTCTTTGATTTTCTCAAGTTTTATTGTTTCGACTTTTAATCAATTTTCATGCATGATATTTCCATACCTACTTCCTCAAATTTGCATGTTGTGTCTATATTATTTGTACAGAACCTGAACCAATAAAAGGTAGCATAGTGATTGGAGCATTTGATTAATAATGTTTACTTACAATGCATGTATGCAATAACGTAAAAAATGTTTAATTTACACAGGTTGTGCGATAATCACACATTTTGTATTACTATTAGGTCCACATTTGTTGGTTTTGGGTCTGACAAATAAAGCTCCTTTGAATCATATACCTATGATGTTCGCATGGGTGTACGATCCGATAGTGATGTCGTTTCTTCTTCTCTTTACTAGCCTATCCTGCTTCTTTGGTTTGTGATTGTATTTTTGACAGGGGATATTTTTTTTCCTGTAAATCCTCTGCCTGTTTGTTCTTGGTTATTTATAATTTAGCTTATGATATCTTTAGGTTATGATTTGGATTGACATTTGTACTATTTTTGTTAGATTGCTTGTTTTTTTGTTTCAGCGGTCTCTCATATAACCTCAATTGTGTTGGAAGAGACCTAAAGCAACAAACAAACAAAAAAACAAATAAAGCTAAACAATCTTATCAAATATCAAGGTCTTTTTTTAAAGCATGTTTGGAAAAATAACTCTGTTGGATTATCGACGGCCATCTTGGATACTACTTTGCAGATTTAATTTAAAAAAAAAAAAAAAAAAGAATGAATTCTCTGACATCCCCCCTACTCCAATGAGTCATAATTTGATGTAAAAACCCATTAAAATCAATTTAGTTAAAATATTCAAACATATCTTACATGAAAAACGAATGAATTGGGTATTGATGATTTACTTATTCTTTTTATAAATTTAACAATGATTGCAATCGTTACAGAACTTATTCATGAAAAATGCTTTCATGCAGGAATCATAATTAATAAAATTATGTAAGTCAAATCCTTTGTACTTGCTCCCTTTCATTTAAAAAAAAAATTATTTTCGTTCCTTTTGTTTCTCAATTTAACATACATTTTAAATACATTTTAAATATTATCATTTTTACATCTGATTGTTTCTTTGTTTTTTAAGGGTTTTAAGGCGCTTGTAACACATAAGGTCATATCAGCGCCAGTAAAAAGGAATAAAATGGAATAGTAAAAAGTTCTAGAATTACAATTAAAGTACCCAAGAAAAGGTAATGTTTTTGTTTTTATGTTTTAAAGGATTTTACGGCGCTTGCAACACATTTAGGTTATATCAGCGCCAGTAAAAAGGAAGAAAATGGGATAGTAAAAAGTTCTAGAATTACAATTAAAGCACCCAAGAAAAAGTAAGACAAAGGGGAACTGATAACAAATAGGGATCAGATGTAGATTCCAAGAGCATACCACCAATGTACTTAGTTTGAAATCACCTACAAGTCTCATCCAGACAAAAGCACAAAATCCAACAAAGAGGAACACACTCAGATGCTTACATTATACATTCAAAATAAAAATAATAATAAATAACAGAGAGATTTACAAGGAAAAAAATATCATCTCCCAAAACAATAACTATGCATTTGACTGTTTCCCTCCCAGCTAGGATTCTGGCCAGTTCCAGGACAAAACCAAGTAATCTCATTCCGAGACAAAAGGACAGAAAAGCATGTTTGAATAACAGAAATAAGGGGAATTGAAAGAACAGTATGTTACCCCCTGAGATCACCTACAATTCTCATCCAGACACAAGCACAGGTCCCAACTAAGAGGGATACACTCAAATGTTTAGAAATCTTATATAATATGTAAACAAAACAATACAGAACATAAAAGAGAGATGATTTACAATGAAAAATATATCATCTCCCAAAACTCTAACTGTACATTTCACTGTTTCCCTCCCAGCTAGTGTATCCGGCCAGGGCCTGGACAAAACCAAGTAATCTCCATTCCAAGACAAAGACAGAAAGCAAGTTGGAAAACATATATAGGGGGATAGAAGACACAGTAAGTACCTCCCTGCCCACTATGGGAGGTTTTTGCATCTGAGAAATACATTCGATGCCCTTTGGTTGCAAAAGTATCAAAAACTTTAGGGCATAAAGGTCATGACAACTTTGTTTTTGTTTTTAAGGGTTTTACGGCGCTTGCAACACATTAAGGTCATATCAGCGCCAGTAAAAAGGAAGAAATGGTAGTAAAAAGTTCTAGAATTACAATTAAAGCACAAAAGAAAAGGTAAGACAAAGGGGAATTGGTTCAAATAGGGAACAGATGCAGATTCCAAGAGCACACCGTCAAAGTACTTAGTTTGAGATTACCCAAAAGTCTCATCCAGACACAAGCACAGGTCCCCAATAAGAGGAATACACTCAAATGTTTACCAATCATATAATATAATATGTAAACTAAACATAATACAATGCATAACAAGAGAGATGATTTACAAGGAAAAAAATATCATCTCCCAAAACTATAACTATACATTCGACTATATCCCTCCAGCCAAGGAACTCCAGCAAGGATCAGGACAAAACCAAGTAATCTCATTCCAAGACAAAGACAGGAACCAATTGGAAAACGGGTATGGGGGGATAGAAGACACAGTATGTACCTCCCTGCCCACTATGGGAGGTCAGGAACCCCACCCAGATGACAACTTTGAAAAAATAATAAATTGTGTGTAAGTCACAGTGCAGCACAAAGGAAAGATTTATCTCTTGTTATTTTTAGCTTTAGGGGTTTAGTTGCATTTAGAAAACATGTGTCATCTCAGTGCCAAAAAAAAAGGCTAAAAGATTTTAGATTCAAATATACATTTGACTTTTCGCTCTCAACAATGAATCCCAGCCTGGGCCAAGGCAAAACCAATGTATATGTTTGGAAAGTTAGTTCATATAGCCTGTTGGTAGTGCTAAAAACCAATAAAGCGTAAAGTGATTTTTTTCAAAAGACCTATTGAAAATCAAAAATAAGTAAAGTCACTTCAGATAAATCAATTGTCACATTTTATTTATTGAAGTCATTATTTTCAATTCGCCCAAACGCAAAAAAAAAAAAGGCTACTTAATACTAAGTATTTTACAAAGTTTGACACATATTTTTTGCCCTGGCCGTGAGAAAAAAAATTTGGAAAGATAATTCCACACAAAGAAAATAACTAACTTTATCAAATTTAGTATTCCATTCAAAAAAGAAAATAAATATATGTTTAATATAAGGACAAAAAGTATGTGTTGGACCCCAAGTCAAAATACTTTTATTAAACTTTGAACATTAACCACTAACATTCATCCAACGGTTTTATAAACATACAGCTGTAATGGTAAGTAGATTTAACTTAAAACATGTATTGGGAGCTAAATCAAATAAAACAAACTTCTGTCTTAACCAATTTTTTTTAAAAAGCGTCTTACCAGACATTCACTGAATGCCTTTTATCGTAACCTTTTGGCAAATAGCGTAAACCTATAAATTGGTGAGATTGTGAATTTTGAAAAATTATATAACATAATACCAAAAGAAATGTTGCAGCAATAGGCAAATAGAAAAGAAAGCCATGCCTAAAATGATTATTCCAAAGCATTACCAAAGTGCACAATAATGTTGAACCGCATCTGAAATAACAGCTATAATGAACAACTGTAATGATGAATAAGACACCATGGCATGGGAATGGTAACCAATATCTTACAAAATTTCATTTAAAGCACAGGATAAAAGGAATATTAAGTTATTTAGATAGTCAAAAAAAATTTTATAAAGCAAACAAAAACAAAATATTGAACCGTTGCATTTTAACATCAACACAAAAGCAATTCCCTCCCAAACATAAAGGCACAAGCTTATATTCATTCATTGGTCAACTCCTGAATACACTTACTCTGCTTGAGACACATATCTCAAACATATAATAATAATGATTTGTAACAGATTTTTCACATTAAAATGAAACGGTCCTAATACAGTGTAACTCGGATACAACAGGGATAGTGGGACTAGCAAAAAATCCCCGGTGTAGCAGAGTCCCGTTATATCCATGCATACGGAATTTGAAGGGAAGCAATACTGGGGGAAATGAAATAACACACATACCAGAATACAAGGAACATATTTCAAATTACCTCCCTAAGTAAATTATCGATTTACCTCCCTAATTAAATAAATCAGATAAAGTGATTGTGACTTCCATCCCCCCCCCCCCCCTCCCCTCCCCTCTTCTGAAATCACCATACCTCACTCCCTCTACCACTTACTTCAGGGCACAAGGTGGGTTGGAACAATGCAACGGTTAATTCTACCTTCCTCCTTTCCTCTGCTTTCCACCCATTCCACTGTCATTCACTAAGTGCACTTCAAAACTCAAGTAGTGCACAGTCCTAGCTTCAGGCTTCACATAGAGCTCTTCACCATCTCATTTCTCATAGGGCATAGTTACCTAATTAGTCACAAGACGCACATGCCTCACTCTATGCGTAACATACTAGGCCTAAGTGTATCAATATAGTGATTGGTCAGTCACGCACCTCTCACTTGCCTTTTATTGCGTTGTCGTGGATACACAAAGTACACACAGAGGGATGTCAATAGTACACAAAATAACTGCAATTCTGCCACTCCCACCTCATCTCTGTTCCTATAAGTTATGTGTGCCTTCCTCTTTTCTTCTTGAGTAAGTAGTTTTTCTCAAACCCTGTTGTAGCTGTGTTCCAAGATATATTTCCCTGTTATGGCCATTGAGGATTTATATGCATTATATAGGCCATAGAATGGGTTTCTTTAAATTTCCCGTTGTAGCCGAGCTCTTGTTGCAACCAACGCTGTTGTACGTGAGCTGTACTGTAATCATTATGAAATATGATTTGGATTTTCCATGCCACAAACGTCCCTATTCTCAGTGTAATAAAATAAACATAATTCTTCTTACACATACACACACAAGTACGCATGCACATATACACACTAGCAAAAACACACAATACATAACATTCTTGGCAGTAATCAACAATAACACCATCACAGCAGTTTAATCCCCAACATAAGTTAAATTAAAATTTGATTTTACCTATTATAATAAACCTTTGATTAACCGATCATTACAATAATCTCACTAAACAGATCAAAATTTGGTTTTAATCTTCCATATTCCCAAGGTGTATCGTAACCGTATCAACAGAATATCTCGACCCATTTGAAGCCAGCTCCACACAGGTACCATCTTCGTGCCTGTAAATTATAAAAAAAGAGTTACAATCAATATGAAAAGTAATTTTAAAGGATAAATCTCGACTCACGCAACTATTCTATTTTTCTTTCATTGTCTTTTAACTTATCAAACATTTATGAAGCATAGTCCTGCAGAACTACTTTGTAATGCAGACCCGCCAACCGACCTCAACCATTTGAAAATATTTGTCATATTTTTCCCAATATTAATGCTAATTTACGCCTAATTTCAACAAGTGCAACTATCCAAAATTTCAAATTTAACATACTGAATATATGGAGACTTATCTAGCTATTCGAGAGTGGGTAAATCTTGCAATTTCTATTAAATCATCTGTCTGGCTACTCAGATTCTCATCTAGGTGGAGACAATATTTAATGACCTTCAATTATTCCACTTTTATTCTTCTTTTTTTTCTTCTCCTTTTTGTTACAAACTCCCACTTTAGTCAATATTACCATATTATATTTTGGACCTCAAATCATATTTGAATATAAGAAATCATACTTGGTGGCAAACATGGCACTGCAATCTGTATAATGGTTATTCAACTGACGAGTAAAGTAGACACACCACAAACATACACTTCAAATCAGCAGTCTTGAAAAGAGAAGTACTTAAATGATCTTTATAAAATTCTTTAAGGGTCAAGATAGCTTATATAGTGGAGCACACCTCTCAAAAGCAAAGAAAAGCTTCTGGGATTGATGGTTTGAGGTTTATTTAGCATCAACCAATCAGTATATTCCCTGTCATTTAGCCAGTTCCATCCCCTTGACTATTTATTTCCAGAGGCAAACAGTTCTTATTTCCATAGCTACCTTTGGTATATACCAAACGGACAAATTGGTCAGTCCCAGAATTTAGTGAGTATTTATCACTATATTTTGACACATTGAGGGAGGAATTGCATCACAAAACCTGACGACACCATGTATTTTTTTTTCAATTGCTGTGTTAAAACTGTGAGAGATGTTTAGGATCTTAGGGGCTAATTGCTTCAGGCAATAGGCAAGTACTTAAGTTAGCTATGGGTTGTCGGTTCACGGTTAACACTCCATGACAGATGCAAAAAATACTAATATTTAATTTTTTAGTAATAATAGGACGACTGAAATGTTCATTTGACTAGTTTTAATAAAATATGTGATAAATGACATTTTCAAAGGTGTAAGCACTGTTGGTTGAATAACCGAAGACTCATACAATAATAGTAAAAATGCATCCATGTTAATAGCTTGCCAATCACAGCGACAAGAAGTCACAGAAGAACCATCAATTGGTCCTGGCTTTTTTTTCTGACCCTTCTGTCCATCCAGCAATGAATGTGTAGCTGGATCTGTTAGATCTTGTGGAAAACTACGTTGCAATTTATGAGTCCTATCCGAAGACCAGCAAGCATTCACTTCTGCCATTTAATGCTAAATGAGATGAACTCCAGCTAAATGGACTTAATGGCTCTAAAGAACCATTTATCATAAAAATTGTCCTTGACAAAATTAACCCAAGCAGTGAGAAAAATAAACATATATGACCTATCATGTCCGGGTGATCCAGGTGCCACAATAAGATATTAAAGTAAAAATGACTAGAAAAATGAGTTGTTTTTTTTTAAATAAAAACAATTACCCAAGTTTTATAGTTTGGGCCATAAACTCAGTTTTCAGAATATAATAATAGTGATAATAATAATAATAATAATAATAATAATAATAATAATAATAATAATAATAATAATAATAATAATAATAATAATAATAATAATAATAACAATAATAATAATAAGAAGAAGAAGAAGAATGATAATAGAAATAATAATAATGAAGATAATAATAATAATAATAATAATAATAATAATAATAATAATAATAATAATAATAATAATAATAATAATAATAATAATAATAATAATAATAATAATAATAATAATAATAATAATAATAATAATGAACATAATATTGGTTTGGCCAGGGTCACAAAACATAATTTTGAATAGCAAAAGGTTCTTTCACAAATGTGTGGTATGTCTAAACATAAATAAACATCAATTTCAGTTACCTTCAATTTCCTGCCAATTGACTGCCACCTCTGCAACAGGAACATCAAACTGTTGTGCTAGGTATAAAAGGTCCACATCAAATGCCCTGAAATATTTTAGATTTTATATTGTACATTAGATGTGAAGGTGAATGGGGAAATTTATTTCAAGCGACAATAATTAAATCCATTGTGCTCTTAGTAAATTTAATAAGTATAGTACAAATCTCGGCTTGTTTTTTGTTTTTTTTTTGTTTCTTTTTGTTTGTTTTGATATGTGCTGTTGCTGTTGTTATATAAGGTGTCCATAAAGTCTTTCTCTGATTTCAAAAGACTTATTCTAAAACCGATACAGATATTCACATCTAGTTTCATCATCTTCTAGGGAAAAGTCATACATTTACATCCAATAGTCAAATTTACCAAAATCAACATGAACTTAAAAGATCTCATTTTTGTCTCCTATTTTGGAATAGCAGCAGTGTGGCAAAAGATCGCTTGGTCGATGGGAGCATGATCAATCCCTCCCTATAAATCTCAGCTAATTTCGATTATCCTTTTTTTAAAATTGTACTTCTGTAATGGTCTCCAAACTGGGCGATGAAAGGTTGTTGAGCTACCTTTGATGATTTTGTTTCATGCGATCAAATTAAACAAAAAAGATTTGTCGCACTTTTGAGATTCCAAAACAGGAGAGAAAAATTATGTCTTCTGGGCTCAGGTTGATTTTACTAAATTTGGTGATCTAATGTGGGTTGATGACTTATTGGCATAAATGTTTGGCTTTTCCTTAGAAGATGGCGACAACCAAATGCAAATATACGTTTAGAATAATAAGTCATTGAAATCAGGGAAAGACTTTATTCTGTATTCTATCTTTCTTTCATTTTTTAATTTTTTTTTTGTGGGGGGTTGGGGGGTGACCTTTTCTTTTGACAACAGGAGAATTGTCAATCCAATAATACATAATTAGAACTCTCCAGTAATTGAGTTAAGTAAGACAAACTATTTAACAAACTTTTTTTGTCTCTGGTTACGTTAGATTGTACTAATCTAAAATTATTTTGCGTTTACATTTGTTTAAATGAGTTGGAAAACATTAAACCTCCCCTCCCCCTCAATGACCAAAAGAAAGTTTTTTTTTCAAAATTACTGACACTCTGAAGATTCGAAATTAACACAAATATGAAACAATCAAGAAAAAGTTAAGGTACAGAAGCCCTTCAAAGAATTATAATATATTATGCATCCATTCACACTCAAAAGCAAGGGAAGCAATTACATTAATGATATCTTGGTAAATTACATCTGGATCACTTACCATCTTTCAACATGCAAATTTAAAAACAAAAGTATAGCTGCTTGTCTTGTCAATAGCTTGAATCCACACTGGGTGTCTCGAATCCCTCTTACACACAAGAACCATACTAGGAAGTGGAAACCATACATCAGGAATGTTCGAAAAGCAGATCTCTGGATAAGAAATTTGTGAAGGAAGACACATTTATATAGAATTGTACTAATCATTAAAGGTGAGTATGAAGAAAGTAGTGGTTGTGAGGATGGGAGGTGGGATGTGTAAATCAGTGTGACTGTATGCGCGTGCGTGCATGTATAAGTGGATGTGTTTGTGTGTTTATATGTATCTGTGAAATACACTCAATAACAGTAATAGCAAATTTAACCCACATTTATAATTCAATCCTCTCTTTTGCAAAGTTTTAAATTATTATATAAAAGAACTTTGAAATATTTAATGAACTACACTTGAGCACAGAAATCTCGAACTAGCAAATCTCGAAATCACGGAAATCTCAAACTCAGTACAATTCCCTGTTTTAATTCCTCTATTTTGTTAGTATTGGCAACACGAAAATCTCGAACACTTTCCAGGGCCAAGACGAAAATCTCGAACAAACTGGGCATTCCCTTGCCATCCGTTGAATTATCTTTTTTGAGAATTGTTTGTGTTGAATGGAAACAAAAAATGCCATCGCTCTCCCTGTAGCGCTAAGTGTCAGTTAATGTCTTATGCATGTATGTGTGTGACATATATATGTGTGTGTGTGTTTGTGTATGTGAACATGCTGAACTGAGGGGGAGTCGCGAGGGGGAGTCTTACGCACACCACCCATCACTCCCTCGACTTCTTGTATTAGACGATGTTACCTCACTTTATGGTACTTAAGGGAAGAGCGTGAGGGAGTTAAGTGAGGAGTGATAGTGATAGTAGTGATTTTAGGTTCCAGATTCGTAGGTAATGACGTTGCGTGCTGAGTGTGTAATCCACAATACGATATGCTGGCCTTGTCTTCTTATTAAGCACACGCAGTGGGAATTGTCATTCCTTTTTGTTATTGAACAAGACAAAACATACTAAACGCAACACCAGTAAAAATTCTCTTCATAATTTTGTAAAAGATGGCCAAGAAAAGGAAATATAATTGTCTTACTCTAGACTCTTGACAGAGTTCACAATAACAGAGTCAGAGAGTAATCATTATAATATGACTTTTATCAAAACTACCCAAATTTATCCTCTGTAAAATACTCAATACGGAAAACTTGAAAACACAGGTTTCTCAAACAAATAGACCCTGTCCCGACCTTTTCAAGATTTCCGTGCTCGAGTGTAAATACAATTTATTTTTTTTAAGCCCAAAAAAAAAACAGGCTCACATCAAGCTAGAGACTATGTTAATAACATACTTTAATTCTTCCAATCCACTTTTATTATTTTTCCACCTTTTGTTACAAATCCTGACTTTCCACATTCAGCATATTTTGGTCAACATTCCCATATTACAATATTTTGGACCTCAAAGCGTATTATTTTTGTTTGTTTGTTGCTTTAGGTCTCTTCCAACACAATTGAGGTTATATGAGAGACCGCTGAAACAAAAAAACAAGCAATCTAACAAAAATAGTACAAATGTAAATCAAAATCATAACCTAAAGATATCATAAGCTAAATTATAAATAACCAAGAACAAACAGGCAGAAGATTTACAGAAAAAAAAATATCCACTGTCAAAAATACAATCACAAACCAAAGAAGAAGAATAGGCTAGTAAAGAGAAGAAGAAACGACATCACTATCGGATCGTATACCCATGCGAACATCATAGGTATATGATTCAAGGGTGATGCTCCCATCCAACCACCCGCTCAAAGCGTATTAAAATATGAGAAATCATACAGGTTGGTAAGTCTGCAATCATAGAACGAATTTTATTATATCTGCTCTGTAGCATGCTTCAAAGCTCATTTTCATTCCTCAAAAGCTGAGAGATAAATGAGACTTGAGTATGAAAGTTTGGTTTAGTTTAGTCATAAAGGGCATACGGCCATTTTCACTTTTCTTGCAATGATCTCAACTGGTCAAATGAGATTTTGTAACATTTAAACTCACCTCTGCTATTGATTCTTTCTCTAAATGAGCTCTGGACCCACAAACAATCGCTGATGAATTCTGTGATAAAAAAAACAATCAAACACTGAAAATGAACCAGATATGTTTTTGGGTGTATTTGTAAGAGAAAGAAAGAAAGAAAGAGAGAGAGAGAGGGGAGAGAGAGAGAGAGAGAGAGAGAGAGAGAGAGAGAGAGAGAGAGAGAGAGAGACATAGAGAGAGAGAGACATATATATATATATATATATATATATATATATATAGAGAGAGAGAGAGAGAGAGAGAGAGAGAGAAAGAGAGATGTGTTAGTGCAGTAAATCTGTACTTTACTTCATATCTCAAGAATTGATCTCATACAATCCAATGAACCTAATATAATAATGAATGTAATAAACTTAGTCACATTTTTACACACACCAAACAAATTGCTGACTTTAATGTTAACTGATATAAACATAAAAACAATAAACAATTTTTTTAGGTTTCCCCACTGTAAAAAGACAAAAAGAAAAATAGGATCAAACTAACTCAAAAATATATATCTTACAATTAACTTAGATTTCTTTCCATCTTTCTTATTTAATTTAGTCTCAGTCTCTGATTCCAATGTTTTCATCTTGGCTTCCAATTTATCATAGTCACTGAACTTGGTAGCTCCATCAGCATCTACTAGCAACAGATGATTTCCTCTGCCTGATAACATGCCCTGAGTAAAACGATATAGAAGAGTACTTTATGAGATTAATTGAGAAATCGCTGATTAAATGCAGCATTGTAAATGTGGAAGACATTAAAAACCCTCAGTGCATGAAAGAAATATTTTTAATCTCTTTCAACTTATAATATATACAAGGGTGAGTCAAAAAATAATGGGGCAAATCTCCTTCTGAGTCCATTTTTTTTCATGTGAAGTCCTTTTTGGCTTAATTGACCTTACACATGTACTCTTTTAACTAAAAGATTAAAATTTTAATTCTGTCAAATTTTGACAAAGCTATGACAGTTCAAAATGGCGGCCCCCATGAATGCCCACCAGCGACAGAAAGCTGTCATTGAATTTCTTGTTTTCGAAGAAGCAACCTTGAGTAACATTTTAAACGCATTGGTTCAGTCTATAAAACTCAGGCATTTTGTAGAGCCAGTGTTTTAGGAAGTTTGAACCTGAGTCAAAGAGACAATCAGAATGGCGACATCCATCTTCCTCAAATACCAAAATCTTCAAAACTGAGAAATCAGCTGGGAAAATTATGCCAACATTGTTTTGGGACATTAGAGGTGTAATCCTCATTGATTTCCTACCACAGGGAGCCACTGTCAACTCTGAACGGTACAAATAGACATTGAAGCAACTGAAAGCAAGAATTCGTCTAGTTAGGCCAGCTTTGGAGATGGAACAAGTATTATTTCTTCATGAAAATGCCCTTACACACACAAGTGCCAGGAAACGGGCGGTAATCGCATCATTTTGATGGACAATGCTGTCTCACCCTCCTTATTAATTCACCTGACTTGACACTTTTGGACTTTCATCTTTTTGGTCCACTGAAGGAGGCAATGAGGGGACATCACATTAAAGATGATAAAGAAGCCAAGGCAGTAGTGAAAAATTGGCTCAAAGTTCAGTCAACTCAGTTTTACGAGGACAGGATACATGACCTTATGAAAAGGTGGACTGCGGCTATTGAGAGATGCAGAGACTATGTTGAGAAGTAGCATAATACTCGGCTAAAAACCAAGCTTTAATTTGAGGTATAATGCATGGTATTGATTCAATTTACTTTAAAGTAATAAGAAGAGTCCAATTACCTTTTGACACACCCTCCTATATTAATTTCTCCCTTTTTCTTCACTTCTTGTTAAGATATAATTGAGATAATATCACTTATTAACACAGGCATACTCCGATAAGGATCAATGGAGAGTATCATTAACTTGCAAATAAATGTATGTTAAGGGAAAAATTTATGAAAATATTTTTTAAACTTTTTTTTCTTACCAGCCTCAAGGCACCTCCTTTACCCCTATTTTGTTGAAGCGTTAGAACCCTGACCTTTTCAGCTCCGTATTGCTCTGAGTATTTCAAGCCCACCTAAATAGACATAAATAAAGAATACTATATTCAGATAAGAGCTACAACGATAAATAATGTAGATTGGACATTACTTCATGAAAAAATAACCATTACAGACCATACAAGAATATCTACTCCATTTCTTTTAAATGGTCAAAATACAACCCAAGATAAAGTTACAGACTTATGTTTTCATAAAGATGAACATTTACACATCAGCATTTATGTAGCATATTTCCATGGATTAACCATGCACAATACACTTCACCACGTTTCATTTATTACCCCAGCAGGCCATCTGGAACTTTTTTTCCAAATCACACAGCACCAGTCGCCTATTAGGCATCCTTTTGCACAAACACTCTTACAATATATGTCACTGTCTATAGCCTTGTCAAGTAGGGTAATGTGTGTTGAGTACCTTGTCACCCACCCAGCCTCTGATCACTCTTACCATTGCTTGACTTTTGTAACAAGATGAAACACTGTACCACTGAGCCACATAGTGGCAAACTTTTCATAAAACAAAATAGAAAGTCCAGACGTCCACAAACATTTTAGTCTAAAATCATACTACATTAAGTTTTCATGATCGTATAATAATGGTTTAGTTACATCTGTTGCCTCCCTTATATTTTTTTCAGTATCAAATGAAACCTTTATCAATAATTTCTGACTCTCAATAAAATTGATTAACATTTTTTTATTATCAAACATTTCTTACAAAATGAAAATATGGCAAAATAAAGATTTTAACTCTTTCAAATTCATAACGTAATGAGGAGTATGACAAGGAAAAATACATTAATTCTTTCTCGAATCCCTTCTATATAAATTCTTACTCCCACACTTTCATTTACTGTCTAAAACAATACTTCATCGACTGATCATTAGCCACTTGAATCGCCAACATAAGATGCTTTCTGCAGTTCCTGTCTGACCAAGTACAATGGCTTTGCCATAATTTTTAAACACGAGTCATTCTTTTACCCCAATATAAGAGTATCGTTAAAATAGACATTAAAATATAGTAAATGTACTCCAAAACACTCGTTTATCTTTATGAATAGTGAAAAACTAAGTTTCAAAGTGTTGAAAATGATTTGATAAACAATAACATCAGTATCCCAAGGCAATCTTGAGTCATGATATCAGCTGGACAAACTTTAATGTATAAAAGGATATAACAGGGAAAATTATAACAACTCCTTTGAAAGCAAAGTAAAAGATATTGATTGCAATCCCACCTGAGATGTCTTATCTTTACTACCATCATCGACTATAATCACTTCATAAGTAAATGATGGCTCCTCACTCTGGCGCCGCTCTAAGTACTCCATAGCTTCATCCATCATCACTGGCACTGAAGTTATAAAGAATATTCATTTAGAATTTGGACATGAAGATAAACTTTTGGTACAGATTTTTGATAACTTAATTGGACAGTAAATAGCTTATCATCTTTAATAATGCACAATAGAATATCACTCTCATGCCAAAATTATTTTCATTTTTCCTTTTAAATATGCATATGTTATTCTCAATTTGACTGATACTGTGAGTTCAGAGAATGATTTATTAAAAAAACCACATTGAATCATAATCTAAATACAAATAAATAAATTAATTAAAATTCGTATAATATCAACAAACAAACAAACAAAAACAAGGAAAAAAATTGTTTTTCAATGCATTATTTTTACGCAATGAAGCAATTAATTCTTTCATTAACAATAAATAGAGGTCTATTTTACCAGATGACCAAATGAGTAGATTAAAAGGACAAGTTCAAGTATTAATGGATACCCAAATAAATAATTTAAATTTACATCCCACTACATGAAACAATGATAAAGGGTAATTCAATTATAAATAATCTCTTACATCGTTCTTCTTCATTGTATGCTGGCACTATTACAGAGAGACTGAGGCAGCCAGGATCTGTATATTCTGGAAACAGTTTTTTGGACTTTGATTTATGGTCAAAGAAAAACTTCTCGCTGTCATGTCGGCCAACATTTGGATATGCTGATGTAGAGATGTATAGGTAGATAACAGCCTGTCAAAAATAAAAATAAGTCAAATGTAAAAACAAATCTGGTTACTCCTGGAAAACTGACAAATCATATTTTCGAGCTCAATCTATTTTAGATTATCCACATTGTCTTATTTTTAAAGAAGGCTTTTAAAGAAGGCAATTTAGATCATGAAGAAAACTGAACATAATGTGAAAAATTTAATTTGCAGTAAATCAAACGTTTCTGATAATATGATCCTGGAGTTCAAAGATTAAAAAGGAACAAACTTCTTTGTTCATATTAAAAATAAAACATAAATTGTCACATTTATCACTAAAGAAGGGAAGGAACGTCAACCTGAATGGGTCGAGTACCCCGAAAGGGAATGGGCCATGAGTATATGAGAATGATGATAAGGCACTTTGACTTTGACTCTGGTCTCTGTCCCAGCGGCTTTTAATTTTAGGCTTAAATTTGTTGACAGGCTGCATGCGAGTCTGAGTCTGATATTGATCCTGATCAGCTGAGCATAGGAGTAGGAGTAGGAGTGCTAATCAGGGTAATCCTGAATGCATTCATTAATGGAAAACATTGATTCATATTATTAAGGCCAGGCATATGAAAAGAGATGCAAAGTTTGTTGCGTCATCTAAATTTTGTTTGTTTGTTTGTTTTTTTTGTTTTTTGGTAAAAAAGTCTAGGATTCAAAATCAAAAGGATTCCTATTAATTAGCGTGGCGTAGCAGACGAGTCCAAGAAAATAAAAATAGAAGGAACACGAAATTGAAACAATGTTTACCG
>NC_088363.1:73329017-73406517 GCF_034508935.2 Berghia stephanieae
AGGCTATATATACTTGGAGTAAGCGAAACCCACTGGATACGATCCGGACAGAAACACCTCAGGTCTGGGGAGAAGATTTTATATTCAGGGAGAGGGGACGAGATTCATACATCGGGAGTAGGAATAATTCTAAGCGTTTGCCCAGAAGTCACTGAGAGGATGGGAACAACATGGCGCCCTGTACAACATGCAGTAAGAATATCAACATGAACATTGTACAGATCTATGCCCCAACAAATGACGCAACAGGTGAGGACAAAGATACATTTTATAGTCTACTACAACAAGTCATTGATAAGTTGCCAAAGAAGGACATCAACATATTGATGGGAAATGCCAATGCTAAAGTGGGATAGGGTAACGTAGGTTATGAAGGTATCATGGGCCGTCATGGCATGGGAGAGATGAGCGACAATGGTGAGAGATTTGCACATTTGTGCATTCAACAGTTTGGTGATTGGAGGATCAGTGTTTCCCCATAAAAGGATACATATGGCAAATTGGGTCTCACCAGACGATTTGACAGAGAATCAGATCGATCAGTTTTGTATCTCCCGAAGATTCAGGCGTTCATCAGAGGATGTGATAGTACGGAGAGGGTAGATGTTGGATCAGACCACAACCTGCTATTGGCAAAGCTTAAGCTCCGACTCAGAAAACATGGGACCAGATCACACACAAAAAGAAAATTCCAGGTGAATGCACTAGATGGAGAAAAGAATGAGGAGTTCAAACTGCAATTGAGTAATAGATTCCAACCTCCAGCTAATCTCGAGGATGACATAGATGTAGAGTCACATTGGGCAGAGATCAAGGAAGTCTACATGACAATTGTCACGAGGTATTGGGTGTAAAGAAATCTGAACATAAAGAATGGATAAGTCCAATCACCTTGGACCTGATTGAAAAGAGGAGAACAAGGAAGGAACAAATGAATGCAAGTCGAACAAGTACTTCATGACTGGATGCACTAAAGAAGTATCGAGCCACAGCTAAGGAAGTCAAAAGATCTGTGAAGAAAGACAAGGAAGCATCCATGGACAGACTTGCAGAAGAAGCAGAAGCAGCAGCGACAGGAGGATACATGAGGATCCTTTATCAAACTACCAAGACACTTGCTGGAAAATATGGGAAACCAGAGGTACCAGTCAAAGACAAAGATGGGAAAACTATTTCAATCTAAGCGATGGAGGGAACATTTCAACTGCCTTATGAACAGACCACCACCAGACAAACCGCCGGAAATTTTGCCTGCAAGGAATGAGCTACCAATTAGCTGTGATCCACCATCGATACCAGAGATTGTGGGTGCCATTAACAAGAGGGGAAAAAAGGGGGGGGGGGGAGCTTCTGGACCAGACCAGATTCCACCGGAGGCTCTAAAGTTGATTCTGAAAGAAATGCGGAGGCCCTTCACCCACTATTTGAGAGAATCTGGAATGACAGAATATTCCCAAAGGATTGGAAGGAAGGACATCTTGTCAAGCTTCCAAAGAAAGGGGAAACAAAATAAAATAGTAAACATCAATCCTAATTTAATTATATAAATGAGTATCATGCAAAACAAAATTCATCCACATTAGAAAAACCAACATATTTACCAATAAATCATCAATCAATCACAATTTAAGTATATAAAATGGGTACCAGGCAAAAATAAGATTCATCCCCATTGTAAGAACCAACCCATGTACAATTAATTAGCATTTAATAACAATTCAGGTATATAAACTGGTACCAGCAAATATATGATTCATTCACATTATAAGAACAACTCATATATCAATTCATTAGCAATCAATAACAATTCAAGTATATAAATGGGTACCATATTTTTAAAAAATCCATATTCAGATAAATGACATATATATGTACAAATAAGTCAACGATCACTAACATTACTATCTACGACCATTCATTGATATTTGTATTTTGAAACTTGCTCGACTACTTCATCTTTGATTTTTAGTTGATGATGGATGGTTTTCGATTTTCTAAAGTCTATAAATCATTCTTTCGTTTTACCTAGATTTAAGTCTCAACTATTTCTATCACACAAAGAGACTATAGAAACTAAGCTGAGTCGTGGTTATCTACTATAAGTAGGAGTGCCATCTGCAAATTTTATAATTGGATATTTTTGAGATGGGTATTCTTGCAGTCGTTTGTGTACACCCTGAAAAGTACTGGTGACAGTACAAAACCTTGCGGATCACCAATATTGGTAATGATGTTGCATTTTTTTTCGTCCTACTTTAACGAATTGGGTACGGCCTGTTAAAAAATTATAATGAATTGTGATGATTTTTTTTTCATATTTAGATCTAACAATTTTTCGATTAGAAGAAGAGGCTGCATGGTATTGAAAGCAGATGAAAAGTCCACAAACAGGACCCTACAGTAACTCCAAGTTCATATAAACATTGTGTTTACTCACAAACATTGCATCATCAACGCTTCTATTTGGTTGGTAAGCAAACTAAAGAGGATTAATGTTTGTGCGAAAACATACGTAAATGTGATGCAATATCAATTTTTCCAAAACATTTCATAATAACAGAAGTGAACGCCACAAGTCTCGTGTCATTCATTGTTATAATGCGTGTCTTTTTAGGAATAGGAATGGTAGAAAACGTCTTCCATATGGAGGGAATGTTTGTGGAAAATATAGAATTTACACATATAGATAAAGGACAGCTCACTTGCACACGTTTTCGGTTTTATCCCATCTGGTCCTGCCGCTTCCCTTTCACGCAATTTACTGAACACACGCCTCGTTTCATCCTCACTTATTTCAACTTATTATTCATCCTTCGGACATCCCTCAACATTTGATTTTACTCTAGAAACATTTTCTGAGTTATCGGACTGGTCAAAGCGGCAGTAAAATCTGTTTAATTCATCAAGGTTAATGTCAGGTGGCAAGTCTTTCTTTCTTCCCCCCCCCCCCCCTCTCCCTCCCCCCCCCCCCCCCCCCCCCCCCCCCGCAATCCAACAATTTGCATGAGGCCTGTCCATGTGTCTTTCATGCTATTTAATGAAAAAGTATCTTCTATTTTACGTTTTAATTTTCTTTCCGTTTTCTTATTTCTATTTTCAGTTCTTATTGTATAGATTATGTCTGTCTCAATTAGCAAAAAAAATATACCTATTTGTTTAACAAAGATCGAAGTTCTTTAGCAACCAAAGGCTTGTTGTTAGCATAACACACTATGCCTTTCTTCTCACATACATTGTCCTCACAAAATTTAATGTATTCACTAACACAGTCATTGAAATCCTCGACATCATCATTATTATCAATTATCAATAAACGTACTTCACTTTGTACATTCAAAACAATCACGTAACACATTCTTTCATTCCAAACACTCACACATGGATAGATAGATAGATAGATGAGATAGATAGATAGATAGATAGATAGATAGATAGATAGATAGATAGATAGATAGATAGATAGATAGATAGATAGAAGTAGATGAGAGAGAGAGAGAGAGAGAGAGGAGGAGAGAGGAGAGAGAGGAGAGAGAGAGAGAGAGAGAAGAGAGAGAGAGAGAGAGAGAGAGAAGTACGTGCTCAGCTCGTCTTCATTATCTTATCGTATCCAAACACAGTAGTATCCATTGTCGTATTTTTGTGGATTACCTTTACATTATAGGCAATTCATGCATGGCAAATCGATAAAATCAATAGTAAACACTCAATCGCCAAATGTCTTATTCAGTTGGGCATTAACACTCTATCAGCACCCCTCCCCTTCCCCTCCCCATCCGTACCCCACCTCCCCGTAAGATCTAAGTGTTCTCCGCTGCTATAAACTGCCATTCTTTGTGACAGCAAACTCAAATAAAATCACATTATTGGTTCCTCTATTACTAGGAATAATATAATAATATTATTGCCACCGCTACCCCCCCCCTCTCTCCTCTCTCTCTCTCTCTCTCTCTCTCTCTCTCTCTCCCCCTCCCCCCCCCCCCCTCTCTCTCTCTCTCTCTCTCTCTCTCTCTCTCTCTCTCTCTCTCTTTATCGACTTCACATTTTTATCAGCTGGTTTCTTGCATTGTCAAACAATAATGCCATGGTTTGTAAGACATACTTCGCTGTTGCAATTTAATAAATCAGATCTTTAAAGTAGTCCCTCACAGCCATATGTCTCATATAGATATAGTTTATATATGTGTCAAACTTAAAGTAACAATAAATAAATTGTCATTCTTCCCATTAATCAAAACTGGTATTGCCGGAATGAACTAGATGAAGAACATTGATTTTAATGTCAAAATGATCTGGATTTGAAAATTCATTTTTAAACATTTATTTGTTTATTTATTCATTCATTTATTTATAGTTTTACCAATGAAGCACTAATTAAAATCAACCACCAAAGGTTGATAAAGAAAACACCGACTAACTATCGTTTTGAGACGATTGGTCACAATTGCTCGCTATCCTTGTGATAGGACAATAATCTATCAAAAGGTAGACTTCCTACCAGATCTCCCGAACCCAACTATATTTTTTGTCTTGTATATCCTCCCCCTTTGTTCTGCACTGTATTATGCTTTGTTTACATATTATATACGATTTGTAAACATTTGGGAGTATTAGTCCCCTCTCAGTGGGGACCTGTGCTTGTGTCTGGATGAGACTTTTAGGTGATCTCAAACTAAATACTCCCTCTCTTTCTCCCCCCCCCCTCTCTCTCTCTCTCTCTCTCTCTCTCTCTCTCTCTCTCTCTCTCTCTCTCTCTCTCTCTCTCGTAAATTTCAGTTTCAGTTTATGTTTTAATTTTTTGTTTTGGTTGTCGTTTGCTCTTTTTTTTTCGTTTTTTTTTTTTGGGGGGGGGGGGGAGTTGTTTTTGTTGTTGTTGTTGTTGCTGTTCGTTTGTTTTGTTTTGGTTTTATTTTCTTTCTTTCTCTTTTTATAACTACATCACTGTTCTTCTAGAAATTATTTGGAGCCGGGTTTGTTATATATGAAGAGCGGAACTTTTTGATATACCAAAGCGTCCTAGTCCTACCAAAATATAACAAGCAGTTGCTTTGATAAACTCCAAATCTATGACTCGCGGCTCTAAAGGACCATTCACCACATTTGTGTCCTTTCGCCTTAAAACAGGGTTATGTTATGTCGGGGCGAACCATGCGCCAAATAATTTCAAAGCAAAATTGGCCAAAAATATGAGAGTTTATTTTCGGCACTTTAAGAATACATTTTCATGTCTTCAATAAGGCACCAAATTTACCCAATTTCATGAAATTAAAAAAAAAAAAAACAAAAAAAAACAAAAAAAAAACAAAACAAAACAAAAAAACAAAACAAAAACCCACTATAAAATCGTTTTTTAACATTGAAATCACCCCAACATAATACCGTTTTAGGCGGTCGCAATTGTCACTTGTTATAGGGCTAGTTATTCATTTCAGTACAACTTCCTTATACCATGTGGGGTGGTCAATAATAGGGAACGCGAAGTCTACTATCTGTGTTGTCATTGTCTATGACATGACAATCCATATAATCGTCAGGGATATGTAAGTTGAGATCGGTGCTCCTTGAACCATTCCAGTTCAGTCAAGACAACACTTCATTCAGATTATAATCGATTCGACGTCTAGTGTTATTGGACTTCAATAATTCCTCGCACAATAGAAGTTGGATCGTTTTGATTATTTATTGGCATAATAATATAAACGAATTGTTACAGTGAGTTAAATTTTTATTTTGGATAGAGTCTAATTTGTGCCTCTCTTTTAGTTTTTACATTTCTGTGTCTAGAATTTGTGTCAATAGTAATTATTAATATTCGTCGTTTCCAAGTGCCGCGCTAATCCCGATTTTTATAGCGTGAAAAGAAACGATAATAAAATACTATGTGTTGAAAACGATCTTCCACCATAAATGAAGTAATTAGATTTATCACTGACTTAATAATGGCATATTATAAATATTTGATAAGTGCTAATCGAAGATTAATGTTGATATCGATGCATATTTGAATCGTCTACTCTCTGTTCCTCAATTTATCATCAAATTAATTGATGAAATCTGCACTCCACATTCCAAACGACTAATGACTAATGTCAATAAACAACTAATTCATAATTTATTTCAATCGTCGCAACAGCAAAATTTCAAGGTGTCTCCATCCTGACCAAAATATGTCCAAGTCCAAAGTGAGCGTTGCGGCATTCATCAGTACCAACTTGCCCAAACAGTCAATCAATGATGGGTTTCTCAACGCTGTGTCCGTCTATCTGGCCCAAATGCTGCACACCACTGGGGAGGTAAAAAAAAAAAAAAGAAAAAAAAATGTAACATAATACTCATCGGTTTCTAGCACTCCTAACCCCAGCACTCTCTGCAGTACAGCACGCAGGAGCTGGATGGCCGATTTTAATTAACATAATAAGTTGTTACCTCCTATGAGCATCGGATTTCGGCAAGCTAGGATCTAGCACGCTTTCTAGCTTCTCCCGAGAGCGTGCTTGAGACCAGCGAGCCCTGTAAATCTAAGATGTGTCAGGCTATTTTGTTATAAGCAATGAACTTGAAAGATTTATGCAATTTCAACCCGTTTGCCCCCGCCAGCCCCCACCTTCCATAGATGTGGTGGTTATACTTGTCTGCCTTTGTCCCCGATTGTTTCATCTGCAGCAGTATATTTTATGTATAAGATACTCACTAATACCTTTTCCTTCTTTTTATTTTGGTGTGAACTATAGAACATTTAATTTACTATGTATGTATGTATGTATGTATGTATGTATGTATGTATGTATGTATGTATGTATGTATGTATGTATGTATGTATGTATGTGTGTATGTATGTATGTATGTAGATTTGTGAATGGCTTAAAGATTCTGGGCATTACAAGCAAAGAAGCAAAAGTCCTTTCAAAATATATAAGCAACAGTGCCATCATTGGCTCTTACAAAGTTTGGAGACAAAGATGTAAAATTCATCATAATTAGTAGCACTACATATTTAATAATATAGATATTTGTCTATTTATATATCCCTCTATCTATATGTATCCATCTATTTGTCAAATATTCCAAATATATCAATTTGTATATGATTGTAATAATCGATTTAATTTTTCATTACTGTTTATTATTATTATTATTATTATTATTATTATTATTATTATTATTATCATTATTATTATTATTATTTATTATTATTATTATTATCATCACCATCATCATCATCATCATCACCATCATCATCATCATCATCATCAACATCATCATCATTATTATTATTATTATTATTATTATTATTATTATTATTGTCATTATTATAATCATCGTAATTATTAGTACTGTTGTTATCATCACCACAATTATCAACATTAT
Source organism: Berghia stephanieae (assembly GCF_034508935.2). Taxonomy (NCBI): domain Eukaryota; kingdom Metazoa; phylum Mollusca; class Gastropoda; order Nudibranchia; family Aeolidiidae; genus Berghia; species Berghia stephanieae. The sequence goes on from NC_088363.1 coordinate 73,336,383, forward strand.
TATTAATATTATAGTGATAGGGATTATTATTATTATTATTATTATTATTATTGTTGTTGTTATTATTATTAATATCATTGCTACCGTTGTTACTCTCATCGTCGTCGTCTCCATCACCGCCATAGCCACCACTGTTATTGTCATCATCGTCTTCATCATCATCATCATCATCATCATCATCTTCATCGTCATCATCGTCGTCATTATCATTATCATCGTCATCAACACTAATATCATTATTACCTCTGGGACATTCTGTGGCAGAGTCTGAAACTTCACTGTTCAAATTAATACTCCAGCTCTATACATTGTACATTATTTTAGGAAATGGTATTATGTCAATGAATATGTTACCCTTGTTACATTATCATGTATATTTCCTGAAATAAACAATTTTGATATGTATGTATGTATGTATGTATGTATCTATGTATGTAGGACAGGACACACACAGCCTTGATGTAGGCCTATGTAAGTATGCAATAATATGCCTGTAAAAGGTACTATAACAATTTTTCGACAGAGACGGCACTCTATCTGGTCATGTGCTCATTTTACACCTCATTACGGTGATAACATGTGAGCAGAGACTTTTCCAAGGATTTAACTTCGCTCCACAAACACTTACGAACCCTAAATCTTAAGGCCACTAGCCCCGTGTCCACAAAACCGGCGACCCTATCCTATTAATTACATAACATAGAAAATAATTCGTGTTATTTATAATTATTATATAATCTATTTTTCCATATTTCAGAATGTCACCGTAGAGTTTCGTTGTGGAGTAGACATGATGCGTGGAGGCTCAGCTGCTCCGATGCTCAACATCCGCCTTTTCCATAACTCGGACACAATGAACTCTTGCAACAAAGGAGAAAAAGCCGAGTCTCTCGCAGCTTGGTTGGCGAGACAGATACGTGTACCAATGGACAGGTTTGTTTGTTCATTTGTGGTTGTTTTTTTTTTCCTTTTATTTTACCTGTCATCCTAAGTTGTTGTTTTTTTTTTTTTGTTTTTTTTTTCTTTTCTCCAAATGGTCTAATTCCCGTAGGCGTGGGTTAATTTGTAGTTGAAGATAATTCGTAACAAATTTTTATATTTTCTTCAAATGAGAGGCTTACTTATCCGAACCAGCGACCACCTGAGCTCTAGTCCTTCGGTCTTGTGCCATGACATAGAAATTAGACGTCTTTTGTAGATGTTCTAGGTGACTATACAGTGTGTTACTGATGCTTAGTATCAATATAAGGATTGCTTTTTTTTTTACAGGATTTCCTGAAGTAAAGCAATGTGAATGTCTTTTAATATTTTCTTCAGCTCTGTTTTTTTATTCCTGATTCCATAAATGTTAAGTTGTAAAATATTGAAATTTTTGTCGATTTTCTTTGTCCCAGTAGCTGACTTTTCGCGCAGATCAGCCTGGGTACTCACTGTCTTGCGCGGACCTTGTTCGAGGCGACGTCCAGTTGTGTCGATTAGAGATTCTGTGGGCCTTAACAAAGGGAATGCCAGACATTCCCCCTAAAAATCTCAATTTTTAAGAAAGATACATGATTACAGTCCAATCACAAATAGTCATACAGAAGACATGGGCCACAGGCCGGCCAGAGCGGGAGTATTGAGGTTTTAAAGTTACAGCACTAGGAAACAAGTATGAGCTATAGGGGTAGATTATAAAGTAAGGATATACAGAAGAGACCACACTACAGAATGAGAGTGAGGTGAGTGAGTGAGGAGCAGAGCGTGTACCACTCACAGTTGGTCTCCTACACCTTTTAAGGAAGGGGTCCCACCTACTCCCTAACCCAGTTATACCGCCGGGGACTCGGTCGCGCCCATAAAAAAAAAACAACAACAAAAAAAAAAAAAAAAAAAAAAAAATCAGTAGAAACAGGGAACACCACGGGAAGAATATGTTATAGACATAATAATGCATAAGAGGCCATATGTAATAATCTCTGTCAGATAGGCGATCAATGCACCTGGAAATGAGAGGTGTCCAGTTCGAAATGCACATCTATTTCCTTTCAGCAAGCGGGACGTCTGGCCCAGACCTTGCAGCTCCCCTCAAATGATAGGCAATATCATAATATGTAATTTTATATACACTTGTGGTGAACCCGCAGTATTTGCAGAGAAATAAAGGCTATTACGAACAGGCGCTCGTCTATTTTTAATTATTATACTTCTCTATTGTGGAAAGTAACAGAGATGATTTGATTGATTTACCCTTGATTTAAAAAAAAAAAATCTTTGCAAGTTACTCGTACATCAATGTGGGAAAAAAAGTTTTATAATTTTTAGATTTGCCAGTAATTTTGTGCTCGTTGGCAAATTTAACATGGGCTTTACGGAGCAATGTTAACCCTCAACCCTAAAGAAAAGATAACAACTAAGTTATCGACCATGAGGAGGCGGGAGTGTCGGAGTTGTTGACACGGTGACACTGTCAATCAATAAACAAATGTTACTATCCCACCTTTGAGGTCACGTAACAAGGAGAGAGGGAGAGACAAGGGGGGGGGGGGGGGGCAAAGAGATATAGATAGATAGATAGATAGATAGATAGATAGATAGATAGATAGATAGAAGAGAGAGAGAAGAGAGAGAGAGAGAGAGAGAGAGAGAGAGAGAGAGAGAGAGAGAGAGAGAGAGAGAGAGAGAGAGAGAGAGAGAGAGAGCGCGTTGCCAAATCAAAATAACTACAGTATACAGAATGAAAGCCAGATAATTAGATCACTTAACAAAACTGTATGACATCATTTGGGCACTACTCTGATATGGATAAGGACTGGAAACACATGTGAACATAGTACAAAGGTCCAAATTCGTTTTCAAAGACTAACGTTTGTGTATTTGGAATTGGAGCATGAAATTATCACACTGGCGTTTACTATGCAAAGTCTATAATATAGTTTGATTTTGAACAAATAGTGTTGACAGCTACAACTACAAGTCCACTTCTACTTGTTAAATAAGCAATGCTTAGTCTCCCTGCAATAATCTTTTGGGATTTTCCTACATAGAGAAAGATGTCCCTCTCTGCACTTAATCATAGTGCTAATTACTTTACCAGAACATTAAAGAAGACATAAAATGGCCCTAACTTGACATTAATAGCGTCATTCATTTCTGTTCATCCAGAGTTTTAGTTCTATTCCTGGATACAAGAATGTGTGCTAAAGACTACGCTACAGAATAGAGCCACTGGAGCATGTATTTCGCGGCAAAGGACAAGTGAATTATATTACTATTTAGGTGTTTTCAATGACAGTATTAATCAGTAAGTCGGCGTGAGGCAGGGGTGATTGAAGAGGACACCCGATTGATAAATCGGTATTGCATGCAAGGAATAGGTGGGAATGCGATACCTCCATTGTTCATACTTTTAGAAGTTGTTTCTAATTGACTTAATGAATTGTGTCCATACTTAAACTTCAATAACAGTTGGCGTTCATTTTTAAAAAAATGTTTTTAATCATTATGTCTATGACTATCTGAATGGTTAAATTCCTGAGCTGTAATAGACAACAAAAGACGAGAGAGAGAGAGAGAGAGAGAGAGAGAGAGAGAGAGAGAGAGAGAGAGAGAGAAAGAGAGAGAGAGAGAGGGAGATAGAGGGTGAGTGCGTGTGTGCGTATGTGTGTGTGTGTGTGTGTGTGAGAGAGAGAGAGAGAGAGAGAGAGAGAGAGAGAGAGAGAGAGAGAGAGAGAGAGAGTATTTTTTAAAATAAAATCAAGCTTTGTTTGGGATTGTATTTTTTTTCTTTTCCTCCTTTTTGCTCTCTACAAACGGCATTGTATCATAATATTACTTTTACAGTACTCAGGTTTCTTTTCTTTTTTTTTTTTTTTCTGTACTCGGGCATGCCCTCAAAATTTTCATTTGTATTTTTTGTTGTTGTTGAAAAATGCAATAAAGAGAATTCAATGTTGTTTGTAATAATGTAAGAACAGAAATGCAGTGGACAACGTATTATTATGTTCCCCGATTTTTAAGCATAAACACATTGCACTAGGTGATTTAATTTTATTGAGCCACACTGTGCTGGAAAATCCGAATATTTGAGGTTCGATATATGATCGCGGAAGGCTGTTGGGGTTTTTTTCTTCCTCCTGTCTAGCACTAGCGGCCTTTCATGTATCTTTGTCTTTATGCGTTTCACGGCTGTTGCGACTCTTTGAGGCCATATCAGTGCCAGTATAATAATGGAAAAGTCAAGATTGTATCTTTGACTAAGATTCTCCATGCACGATCCCATTCCCTGTGAATGAGAACCTGTCTACAGGCAGTGACAGAAATTGTATGACATTTTATACATAACAAATGATCCGAACGACTTGTGCTTTAGAGAATGAATATGTTCTCTATAGCCTGATTAAAGAATACAAGAACGCATTTTGAGCTTTATTTATGGGCAATGTGGCTCAGCAGTATGGTATGTGCCCATCATCAAAAGTTACCAGTCCCGCTGTGTGGCCTTGAACAATCATAACATCCAAGCGCATTATGTGATCTCTATTCTTATGTTGACCCAGACGTGGTTCTTATCTTTATATTTATATACGTGGAAATATTCTAGCTCCAATGGATAAATAAAAAATATGATGCAACCTTCTGATTAAAAAATTTGAAACAATATTATCAGAATATAGAGCACACGGTTCACTCTCGTAAGGAACCGTGAATGGTGTGGAGATTTTTTTCGACCCCTGTCCACTAGTGCCGCGCTGAAGACCGGTCTGGACCGCGGTCCGACGGTCTTTTAACTGTGAACCGAAGACCGGTCCCAGAGGGGAAGACCGGCGCCGGTCCTCACTTCTTATCACCTTTCAACTAGTGCGGGGCGGTCCTTGCAAGGACCACGGTCCTACGGTCTCGCGCCATAGCCTACTACTTCCCCAGCGATTCGTTGCTTCGGTTGCCTATCTTCCACCAATCACCACCCATCCCACTTAATTAATCGCACCCACCCCCCTTTGCCATACACTAAACGACACAGACGACCATACAGGCAGACGACCACCAACCTCCACTCCGCAAACCGCCCTTTCGTGTGTGAGATGGGGGGAACAGGAGGCGCACGCCTTGGACGATTCCATTATACGGGGTAAATTTCAAAATTTACTACACCATAATGATCGCAATGACAATGATCTATGGTGAAGGCATGACCCCTCTTCTCTAATGGGTTATTGTTTGAAATGTATGTGACTACAAAAGATGTGTGTGTGTGTGTGTGTGTCGAACCTAGCAAGTAGCAAATCCGATTTTTTGTTTTCTTTTGTCCATCTCTTGTCACCACTCCTTTCTATCGCAGTGTTGTCATTTAAAATAATACAATAATATTAAAATTTCGTTTGGTGTTTTTACTAATCAAATAATATGAGTTTCATTAGTTTCTTCCTTCCAAAAAACCCAGTTATAACGTCTGAATTTTAAAAAAGTCCAATAGAATATTTGGGGACCCCGATAGCTCAGTTGATAGAGCACTCTCTTTATACGCAAAGGGCCAGAGATCGATCCCGGGTGCAGTCGATTTTTTTCTGAATCCCTGTCTACTCAGCAATGAATGGGTAGCTGAGTTTGTTAGATCTGGTGAAAAGTCACCATCGACCCCTCTTATCACCTCATCCACCCCCTCTTATTATAACTTCACGTCTCTCTCTTACTCTTCAATGCTCGCTGCCCTCTAATGTGTGTGTGTGTGGGGGGGGGGGGGGGGGGGTAGGAGTTGCGTGTGTGTATCAACGCCACGAACAACTCGATCAACGCCTTGGGCGATGCCATTATCTCCGTTAATGGGGATAAATTTCAAATTTTATTAAATTATCGAAGTAACAATGAAGTACGGTGAGCAAATAAAGAAGGCATCACCCCTCTTCTCTAATTAGGTTACAATTTGAAATGAGTGTGACTACTCCTTGTGTTTTACTCCTGTAGACCACGGTTTTCATCGTGTAGCGGTCTTTAACGGTTCAAGAATGAACGATCCCACGAAAAGGTCAAACCGGTTCGAATTTCCAACAGTCTCTCAGGAATGTTCAATGTCGAAAAGGACCGGTCCTTGCGGTCTTCATTTCCCAAGGACCGTAGGACCGTGGTCCTTAAGCTTGCCAAGGACCGCCCCGCACTACTGTCCACTCAGCAATGATTGGATAGCTGGGTCGTATTATATCTGGCAGAAAGTATTTTTATGATAGACCAATGTCCTATACAAAGGATGTCAAGTAATTGCTATTGTCCGTTTCATGTTATAGAAACCGGGATACTCCAGCTCCATATGGCTCTGAAAGACTATTTTTCATATCAGAAAATAAGGCCTAGCCAAACATCGAGAGCAAAATAAGTTGAAAGCAGTGTCAGGAAAAAAAACCCCAAACAAATACACTCCAGTATGGTTTCCTCAAACTCATTCGAATGTCCCGAATTTTTTACTTATTATTCCTGGAACTAATTTCACCCAGCCAACTTTAAAAGAAAAAAAAAAAAAATTAATGCGCCAGGTGATTTCGACCACTGATGATTTACTATGGCATTGACAGTTGTGTATGTGTTTATCGTGTAGATCTATCTGCATTCCATGTGTGTGTATACAATATGATATACATGCAGACACACACAGCCACTTACACAACCCATCGCCGTTTCGCATAACCGACAGCTCTGTTTATTCTAAGCACTTCGTCATTCGTTCTATTTTCAATGCCACACACCATGGTTGGCTACTACGGTAAATGAATGTTGTAACATAGCAACCCCCCCCCCCCCCCTCCCAAACAATTTGCAATATGTTATACCTAAATTTATCTCCCTGAATACATCAATTAAAGAAATATGTAAATAATACTGTTCCCTTTTTTCCTCTTCAAGCGGAAATTTGACATAGGGTCTATTCCAAGGGAAGACTGGAATAACCCAGCTGCGAGCGCTACAAATTGAGCAAAGGAGAAGTGGCTTGCTGAAGGTCACATAACGCTATGGATATCGATATAGGTATCTTTTGGGTGGGGGGCAAAGTCTATACTGCCAAGCCTCATTACCCCCTCCCCCCTTTCCATCGTCGTTATGGCAAGGTATGGTTTCCTCCTTGCATGTCCCGAGGAATTCGAGGAAACTGTGACGGAGTGCATGCAGTTTCAGAGGAGAAAAATTGATCAAAAAGAAAAAGGACAAGCTATCCGTTACCTTCTGCTTATCGGTGATATGAATCATCCCCAATATTTTTCTTAACAATGGTTGTCACATTCAACAGCTCTCTCCGCTCATGAATACATATCATAATTGAGTCGACTTCGAGTAACATTCAGATTCAGAACATCTTTAATGACATTACAAGCAAAAAATGATATAGTAGGTCTTTCTTTTGTCATTACATTTGAGAAAAAAAAGTTATTTCAGAACAGTGACAAAAAGAGATACACCATAAATAGTGGAATAAAGAGTTTCCTCCATCATACTACCAGAGAGGAGGTATGTATGTTCACAATGAGGAGGAGGAGAAGGAAAAGAAAAAAAATGTTTCTTTTATTTTTTAAGAGATTTTACAGCGCTTTAGGTCACTTCAGCATTGCTAAAAGGTGATAATAGAATAGCAATAGTCTAGATATTCAGATTGCTATTTAGTTTTTAGGGTTTCTCCGGAACATGAGACACTATTTGGTCATTTCAGCACAAGTAAAAATAAAGATGATATACGAAAAGTTGTATATCTGAAGTTAAAAGCACCAAAGACAAAGCAAGAGAAAGGGAACTAATTCAAATGGGGAACAGAAGATACTATGAGCAATCCATCGATGTGCCTATTTTGAAATTACCTACAGTCCGATCCAGACACAAGCAAAGACTCCCGCTATGAAGGGTACACTCAAATGTCTACAAAGTACAATTTATTCAAAACTAATACCTATAAGAGTACATAACAGAGAGATGATTCTGAAGGGGAAAAAATATCTTTATTAAAAAATTGGGTACAAAACATTAAGACTGTCTCCCTCCCAGCTAAGGATCTCCGCTAGCAACAGGGGAAAAAAAGAGCAATCTCAATCCAAAACTAAGACAGAGAGCAACATGGAAAGGGAAAAACAGATATTGTGGAAAGAGGATACAAGGAGTTACCTCTATGCTCAAGACGGGAAATCAGAATACCCCACCCAGTTGCTCTTTAGCATCTGAGAAAAGAATGAGACAAAGAGAACGAGTTCAACGAGGATAGGCTTAAGAAGTAGATTTAAGAGCAAGCTATCCAAGTGTCTGACTTTAAAACTAAAACCACTTAAAAGTCTCACACTGACATGCCTGAGATCTGAGTTAAAAGAGACACACTCAAATGTTTACAAAACTGAAAGTATATATGGCCTAGCTACCATAATATATGACAGAGAGATAATTTGTTAGAGAGAAAAAGATCTCTCAAAAAGATAAATCTATCTGACTGTTTCCGTCTCTGAAAAGGACATCAGCTATGGCTTAGGTCAAACCAAAAGTTCTCGTTCCACAACAGCAGCCACATTGAGAAGACTATCGATATATGGGGATAAAAGGTATAACAAAGGTGTGGAGTGATGAAGAATTAATCGGCATATGACAGCCAACCTTCCCTTCCTGAGGAGAAATAAAGAAACGCTGATTTTAAAAAGTTAAAAATAGCAGAAATTGCTTTATAAAACAATTAGATTTATTCATGCTACAACCACCACATGAAATATTTTATGAATTCGCATAAGCAAATAATAATATTTTGGTAGAGGAAGATCACCATTTTTCTTTATATTTTTTTGTACAGGTAAAAACTAAAGTTCTTAATTTTGAAGGGACCACAAAACTTGGAATCTGAATTTACCTATTGTCATAAAACCAAAATAATATTTTGGCAAAGGCAGAACCATTAGTCTCTCAAAAGAATTTAAAGAATGCCTAGGGTATATAGATTTACGGTGATTTCTAAAGATAAAGAATTTCTCATGTCCTCATAAACAATATTCTTATTCCCTTCACTACTCATGCCCCCCCCCCCCCTCCCAAAAAAACAAAACAACAACAAACAAACAAAACAAAACAAAAAACAAACAATTCACACACATAAAACAAACAAAAAAATAATAACTTTTAAAAAACTGGAAAAACAAAAAAAAAATTCTAACAATTAATGTTGAACAACAATTAACAACAAATAAAAAGACATACTAGTGTCAACAACAATTTTGATTCCAATAACAATCCCTTAGCCCTTCAATTTATTTTAATTTTTTTTACCTATTGCTAGAAAAAAAGACAACTCGATTATGATTTCACCACTAAAAATATACAGGCAAGGATAAACAAGCATAAATAGATAGCGCTACATGACTGAAATTTTCTAGCTTGCATTATTTGTTGCTAGAGCAGCGAGGGAATTCCTAATCTCTTCGACCATTTTGTCCCGGGATACTTCTCTCTGTGGAAAATACAAAGAATATTATGGTTTTTGTTGAAATTACATTCAATTTTTGTCGACGTAAAAGACGAAAACAAAACGACGAAACACCCCCCGCCCCCCCCCAAAAATAAATTCCAAACAAACAAAGCCATCATTGATTATATTATTTGTAGTTCAACTACAATCCAAACTGTTCCCCTATGTTTTGTGAGGATGAAGTCATTTCAATATCACACTTCACTGAACTCAAAAAAGTTAAAAAGAAAATGTACATCAACTGACTGATACAGAACAACACAGATATGATTTGGGAATATTTAAGTTTCCAAGTTTATAATGATTTTTCCATCCATGTACCCACCATCACATAAAGTTAACTTTGTCCTCTGTTATTAGAAACTGTTGGCGATATTCTTAAGTTCTGTCCATTTTTAGTGGATTTATTGGCCTGTTTGGTAGTATCAACACCTTTAAAAAGGAAGCTGATGGAACAGACAGTGGATTACAGGTCAAAGGTAAATGAAACAAAGTAAAATAAGAGGACCAGTTCTGAAACAAAGAATATCTGAAAAGGAAAACTCTGAAATAAGACAGCCTTGTGAGTTGAGAGGACTAAAACACTTAGAGATGCATTTTCTACAGGAAATGTATGCCATGCAAAACTTAGACTTGTTGAATGAATCGAATTGTGCCAGTAGTCTGAAAAAATTGAACTAAAAACAAAACTGCATCGACATGCATCCCCCACCCTTTCATGGCCAAAACCCAGGAACCAAATAAGAAATAAAAATAGAACCGTCCATACAAATATAGGCTCGAGATCTGTGCCAAATGGGACACAATCAAATGGTTACAAAACAAAAATTATGTTGAACCTAACAATTACATAATAATAAATAATGAGGAGATGATTTCAAAACAAAGGAAAAAAAATCCCTAACAATATAAAGATCCAGCTAACTTAATTTCAGCAAAAGGTCATAGTCTGGGCCTATGGCACCAAATGGTCTTATTCCAGATTGAAAAAATAATAAAAAAACCCATATCAAAAAGACACCCCCCCCCCCCCCCACACACACACACACAAACCTCCCCAAAAAAACAACTAAAAACACACAAGAAAACCCTATGGGGATCAGAATTAGTGATTTCCCCAGAGTCTATCTTTTCTTGGTTCTACAAAATGTTATTACTATTATATCGCTGTTTTTGCAACAGCTATAAAAAAACAAAAACCCTTTGTTATAACCTCATATAAAAGAGAATACATATTTCAAATGGAACGAAGCTTACAATACATTAAGCTTTTTGTCATCCTACTAATTCTTTCCTAGAAAAGCCTTAAAAGAATGTACTTCTGCAATGATTCTCCTCACCTCTTCTCTGGATCCTATAACTTTGAGTTTGACAATTCCAGACTCAATCTCTGACTGGCCAATGATGACTGCAAGTGGGATACCATGCTGTTCACACCACTGGAACTCATTTAGCATCTTGGTGTTCTTTTTGTAAGATTGCTCTGTCTGTTAAAACAGTAAGGAATTTTATTCTTATTTAATTGACATCGATTTGCGAGTCTGACTACTTTTGACACATTTTGTCATATAAATGCATAATTAAGAAATTTATGTAAGAAACGACACTTATACTTAACTTTGACGACGTCCTGCTGTGTGGTCAATATTTATCAAAAAAAGAAAAAAAGAAATTATATATATATATATATTATATATATATATATATATATAATATATATATATATATATATATATATATATATATATATATATATATATATATATATATATATATATATATATATATATAATTATTTATGTAAAAAAAAAGTATTCTGGGAGACAAATTATACAAACTTTGATATCAGCAGCCCATAGTTCACCACATAGCTTCAGTCTATCTTCTACCATTCCTTTTTGGGCAGCAATGACGTAAACCTCAGTTTCTGTTGTTCTTATCTTTTTCTTCATTGCCTGAAGATCAAAATTTTTAAAAATCAAGTAAAGTTATCAAAGATTAAAATTTATCTTAATATTTATTTTCCATCCTTAATCATCATATATTAATATATCTTTCTCATTATTTACTCTTGCAAGTTCATTTGACCCAGTGGAGAGATTTCTGGCTACTACACAATTTACCTGCGTCATAGTCTTGGTATTAGATTGTACCTTTTGTATTTAGATGTCTGCCATTAAAAAAAAGACCCACAAAACTTTTTTTAAAAGGAGGTGGGAGGTAGGGGAGGTGACCAAGTGGTTAAGGCATTGCACTGTGAACCAGAAGGTCCCAGGTTCAAGTTCTGCTCTAGACACTTCCATTTTTTTCCTTGGGCGAGACTATTAACCCAAAATTTGCCCATTTTGGACAATAACAGGGATTGCTCTGTTTGGATGCATGTTTGGTGGATTATCTATTTCATTTAATATTACCATGCAGAAGGCCATAATTTATTTTTTTAAAAACATGAATACCAAATTTCAGGGATGTAAAGGCAAACTTGAAAAAAATAATTCTGCGAGAGCTAATTTCAATAGTCTACATAGACCGTATCAGTAGGTACCTACTTAGGTAAAATCCAATTGTCACTCCAACGATGAGGTGATAAATGGCCTAGTGATTGTGACAAGATTTTTAGGACTTTTGAGTGATAAATCTCAGAATAAAATCCACTGATTATTTTGTTTATGGATGGATTTTAATGATTCATGTCTCCTTTTTGTCAGGACGAATAACTATTATTTGGCATTGTTTATGTTTAAATCAGTGCCAAAGTATAATTTATCATTATGGATTAAAGAGGGTTAAGTTAGTTTTGGATAATGAAAAAAAAATCTGAATTTTGCAATTCTAAACTTTTGTTATTGCACGTAATCTAACACCTAAACTTTTAAATTAAAATCAAATTCAGGTCTTTATATTACCCCCAATGTTTAAATAAACCTATTAATAATAAAAACCCTTACTGAAATTTCAGCAGTCATCTTACTACATAAAGCCTATTTTGAAATTGGAAAGATGGTCACTAGCAGATATTTATCATTTTCAGGTCCCAAACCCTTCAGTTAATAGCAAAGGCAATTAATATTAGGAGTTCATTTCACAGTCTTTACAATTACAATACTACAAATTTTCTTTTGATTATCTTTCTTTTTAATGGTGTCATTAGATTTAGAATCGTACTGATCATGGTATAGGTTTCAATGAGAACAAACAAATTTTTCCCCCCACCTAGGTCAAAAGTTCGTGAGTCGTAATTTCAGTCCAGAAATGAGCCCCCTAGCCATTTCTCAAAAAGACCCAAGGTTAAGGGAAATGTATCTTCAGACTCAATATGACTGAAATGAAAAGCAACACCCAGGAATTACTTACAGAAGTAGAAATAAGAAACTGTAACTGTTAACAACTTCAGAGCTCAGTCATGAATACTCGATATGTATCCACCAACTTCTACTTTCGATTCTGCAGCCAATGTTTTGCTTCTGATAAACTAAAAATAACCCTCCTTGTTTACACAACAGACGTGAATTTAGTTCCGAATTAAAATTAGAAAAATTTGGAAATTCGAACGATACAATCTATAGTACTTCCGAATTAAATTAATTCGGAAGCTGTCGTGGAAATAAGTTGAATGGTTAAATACACAAATAATTGTTACTGACACAGGAGTAGAGTTCCTTAATTGTTTCAGTACATAGAAATTGGAAACACACTACAAACTCTCTATGTGCAGAGCAGTATCTCTTATCACGAGAGTTGTTGGTATTGAGGTATTAAGAAATATTAAAGAGTTTGGAAAAACTGGAAAATGTGTGAAAAATGGAAAATCCTAATAATTCTGAAAGATTTAGATCCCTGAAATTTGTATTCAAGATAAATACTATAAAACAAAAAACAAAATCAAAAATAATTCCAGTAATAAAGTAAAATAACTTACAAAAGCTTTAGCCTCCATTATGGAGAAAAGACGTTCTATACCTATGCTGACTCCAACACAAGGTACTTTCTTTCCTTTGTTGTCAAACATTCCCACCAAATCATCGTAACGCCCACCACCAGCAACGCTTCCAACACCAACTCCATCCTCTGAAGGGCCTGCGTGGGTTACATCTGTAGGTAAAAAAAGAAATGTATTGAAATTAAAAATACTCTTGAAAAGGAAATCAATGGAAGTATAATTATAGATAAATATTTTGGTAAAAGTTTAAGGGAATAAATTCATTATTTCTTCTATCAGACTTCTACATCAATTCATATAATATAATTCGTATAATAATGAGCTGATAAACAAATTTTTCACTTTCACATTTCCATCAAGAATAAATCTGCTCACCAGTAAGAATTCCTTCGTATATGACACCAGTGTAGTAATCAAGCCCCCTGGCAAGACTTAAATCAAAAGAAACCTGAAAATACATAAGGGGCACAGTGAAAAATGAATGCTAAAGAACAAATTGGGGGGAAAAAAAGTGGTCTTCATATTCAAAAGTTCTTTGTGGGCTCTACTCTTCTATACTCAAAATTATTCATATCACTGGACTACAATATTCTAAAGCATATGAAATTTAAAAAAAAAAAACACAAAAAAAAGATAACAAATTCAGTTGACCTTAATTATCCTTTTTTCTGTTGAAGGGTAGAAAAAAGCAAACTGTGATATAAAATATTTGAAAAATATACATTGATTACTAGTGAATGCAAAAACTCACCCTGTCAATGATTCCATAAAGCTTGCAGTATGTCAAAATTGATTTCAGGTCCTCTAATCCTTCTACAGCACTCTTTTGAGAGTTGATGTTCTCATCCTGAAGCAACATCTCCACTAGTTCTAATCCTCCTATTTATGAAAGATAAAATGATGAGGATGTAACTAGTGAAATCTTAGTCTCCTTGGATAACTATATTCAATTGATATGAGTTTGCTTCTCGGAATGGAGAGAGAAATTTCTATTTTCTTTGTTCCCCAAAACTAATGGCATTGATCTCAGGAAATCATAATAGCTTACATTTACATACATGAAAACAATTGTCATGAAATTAATGGAAATCGATTGAGCAAGACAACTGTAACTGTGCCTTATAATTTATCAATACAGCACATTTGTTTGGAAAAGAGGAATCCTCATTCCAACTACATTAATGTAAAAAATCACATACCTTTATGTTTGACATATTCGCCTATCTTGTCAGCTGCTGCAACATCAAGTCCTTTTTCATTAACCATTTCATTTTTCACTTCTTCCCAAGGAGTCTGGTTCGAACAAAAAATTTAAAAAAAATCACTGGATCAATTTGATTTACACAAAGCTCTCTGAACATCTTATCTAGGCTTGTTTTGCTTTTCCAAAAAAATTTTCTTGGACAACTTTTCCATTAACAAAAGGAAGAAATTTTTCTTCAGTGTCAATTTCCAGAATAGACAGAAATATAGTATGGTGCACCACTGCAAAGTGAGCAATAGGGGTAAAGTCTACTACTCAAGAAAAAAAAAAATGGACGCTGGAAGTGAGACTTAAACCTGGTACTCCCAAGTCCACGGGTGCAAGTAGGTTGGACCAAAAAAGCCTAAAATCCATTCCCAACAAATCCGAAAAGCCTCAAACTTGTTTTGAAATGTGACCTGCTGTCTCAAAACAGTGTTATGTCAGGGTGATCTAGATGCCAGATATAAATTAAAATCAATTTCAAAAAGCCGGAAATCTGGATTAAACTGGAAATCTTGTAAGTACACGATTTTATTTACTTAGCTATTCCAACCCCCAAACAAAAAAGACCCCTATAAATTTCTTAAGACTAGAATGAAAACACCAAGTGTAGGCTCAAATATCCGGACAACATACTCTGTTAGTATTAGTAGTTATGGACACATAATACTGTGAGAGCTGTGCTCACAAGTGAAAAATTAATGACAATAACTATTTATTTTAAAAAAATGATATAGCTAGCTTCATCAAAACGTTTATTTTTTGTTTATACGATTAAGGTAAGGCAGGAAAAGAAAACATTCTCATTTAAGTACAATAAAATTTTACCTTGTCCAATTTATCAACAGCTGAACAAATTGGTCTGAAATTATCGACAGGCACTCCACAGGCTGCAAACATTCCATCCAAAAGTTTTCTGTGGTTTATCTTAAAAGACAACAGAAAAAGAATGTGCATGAGTGAAAATAATAGTCAGCATGTTGAAAAATTCAGCATTCTAAACATGAACAGAATGAGATAGCTGATCCTCAAAAATAAATGATGCTGCCACTCTGAGAGACATTATGTTATATGACCAGTTTGAAAAGGTAAGTATATTGGTGACCTCAGTGAAGTGATGAAGTCTTTGAAGTGGTAGAACACCCACTTTCTGAAACAAATTTAACTCTAAGTCAAAGCTCTTTTTCTTTTGTCACCAATCTATACATCCAGCTGTAAAGGAATCTTGCTCTCTTTAGTTTACACAAAAATATACAAGAAATGAACAGAAACTGACCACCCCATGTCTTTTTGTTATTGCATTACTACAAGGGCAATCTACTACAACTGTTCATAAATTGAGACTCACTTTTCTTATGATTCTGATTCCTGATAAAAGAAATATAAGAAGTAACCATTTTAAAAATAAAACATATTTTAATCTCAAATTACATAATTTGTGATTTAAAATATAAGTTTACAAAAATTGATCTACATATAAATTTTTATTCGCTAATAAACCCAAAAATAAACAAACAAACAAACAAAAAACACCTGGAGTGGACACTGACACATAAAATGAAAAAATTATGCTTTTAACACTTTATTATTTCTAATTCATTGTAAAGATTTGAATATGACAAATGAAAAAAAAAGTTACCTTCACGAGGAAATTTCCCACATCCAGACTAGAAAGAATTTCAACCACAATTTTGATGCATTCAACATCTGGCAGCACAGAATCATACTGGCCAGCAATGTCAAAATCCTGAAACGTGGGAAAAGAATTGAAATTTGATGTCATTCTCATCTAATAAAAGTTTAAAATAAATAACTCAACAAGATACAACACAGATCCTTGGTGCTGTGTGTCAAGACTGCTCTTTAAAAAACAAAAACAATCCAATTCTCCCTCAACTTCCAAAATATCTAAAAAATGACATGTTTAAAAATCGAAAAAGAATAGCATTCTGCATCAAATTGTTAACACACCTCATTTAAAGTGTTTAAAGCACTTCCTTGTAAATATGGGAGAGCACTATTATCACCATCACCTCACCTCATTCTCCTCAATGGGGTAGTCATAAAGGAGACACGAGAGATGATCTTAGAGTAAGAGCCCTCCAATTATTATTATCAATATATTATTGACAATGTGATATCTTTTATTGTTGAAGATTTTATTCATAGCTAAGTATTTGGATTGTTATCATTGGTGGTTTCCAAAATTAAGAATTTAATTGAGGGGGAAAAAAAGTGAGAAAAAACAACAACAGAGGAACAGATCTATTGAGATCATGGAATGGACACTGGAACATTAAACAATTAATAACAAAATACAAACAAACAAAAAATGATAAATAAATAAATAAATAAAAATCAAGAAAACTCCAAAAACACTTCACATATTCCAATATCAATTAAATTATCCAATTTGTTTTTATATAATTGTTGTATGCTATGATAAATTGTTGAACAAGACTAAATGGTAAGAGTAAACAAAATATAAAATTCTTTCAGGGCTTAATAAAGAACTACTGTACTCAACAGTTCACTCTGATTTATTAACTCAACCTTTAGAATCACAGACTGAGACACAGACAGACAATTAAGATTTTCTGTTATTCCAAAACATTTTGATTTTGGTAATTCTGTCCATCCACTCGTGACAACTCAAAATATTTACAAAGGAATAAATTGCTCTGCAAATTAATTATTACTCTTTTCAGATTGTAGAAAACAAATGCCACTCTTGGTTGTATATGATGGTTCTAATGGACTACATTTATTAAGGTGGTAGAGGTTAGAATTGAGGTATTTTGTTGCCAAGAAGTAAACGGGACAATGTTTTATAATACTTTCAACATGCCTGTTATTATTAGTCTAAATGTGTGCTATAACTAAAATTTCAACCTCTACCTACACATTGGTAAAATTCTCTAAATCTTCCTCTGTTCATGGCTGGATTGTCTCTTCTGTATACTTTTGCTATGTGATATCTTTTAATGGTGGAGATTTTATTCATAGCTAAGTATCTGGCAAAGGGCACCTGCAGAAGAAAAAAAAATCACAAAACAGAAAAACATTACTGAACCAGCAGAGCGAATAGAAAATATGTAATCAGTTATATAACTTAAACTAAATCATAGCTCTTTGATATTAAAAATTAACATCCCACAAAATCAAAATAAAAGAATCTGTGAATGAACAATCATCAATTTATTTTTAAAATTTGGATATAATATAATAACCAGGATTCGTTTTGCCCATTGCAATTTTTTAGCATAAACATGAGGATGTTGCCTTGATTTTGATCTAGGCTATTTTTATAGAATATTCATCAATGACTACATTCCACCATTCACTGAACTTCAATTGTTTGCTGATGACAGTCTCCTATATGCAGTTGTTGAAAACCAGAATGACAAATAGAATTAACAGAACGACTTAAAATGTGGCTGATGAAATTCAACCTTGACAAATGATATGTAATACCACTAGTAAATAAATAAAATTTAAAAATCAGACTATCAAATATGGCTAATACTTGATCAATCATTTAATCAACATATATCTTACCAAAGACTTCACCCAAACAAGTTAGTAAAATGAGATATTAACGACAGTGAAAATAAAAATCGCTTAGCTTCTAAGCAAAACAGGTAACATTGTCATCATTGCCATCTAGAGTACAAGTTTACGAGGAATTGGTAAGGCCTGTAGGGCATATATTTTGACACACATCAACATGCCCACATCAATGAGATGTAAAAACCCAAAAAAACGAAAACCATGAAGCATTATCAAAATCCTTGACTTAATACAATGGCAAACACTAGAAACTAGGAAAGAAGAACACCAACTTTTCCACAAGGTCCTCTTTTCCAACAAGCAAATACCAGAATATTTTCTCAGCAGCAGATACTCAATTACTCAATACAGAGAACAAAATATTTTTAAAAACCAGATAAAAAAACCCCCAGCTTTTTCCACATGGATCATCAGGGAAAAGAAAACCCCTCTCCCATGCATCAATGAAGGGAACATTTTTTTAATGAAAAGTTTAACAAAAAGAACAATTTTTGCCTTTTATTGATAACCAACATTAATAGTTTGTGGTTCAGCAAAATCTTAAATAAATCTATCTACAACACTCATAAAAAGCTTTTATTAATTTAAGAGAGTCAGAGAGGTAGCCACTTTCTCGGAAAAGATAATAAGCTGTTGATTCACACATATTTGTTTGTTGGCTACAACTATTTATGATTGTTGGTATTTTTGGCATACAGTTGGCAGTCCTATAGGCTATGATTTCATAAATATGAAAGATGAAGTGACCAACCGTTAAATCATATCTCAAGGACAGCAATTCTCCACCCTGGTCAGCCAAATCGTAGATTAACTTAGAATCTTCTCCATATTTACCAGTCAGGGTTTCCTGATTGAGAGATAGAAAATTTTAAAAAATGAATAAAAAGAATAGAAAAAAAGGTAGCATAATATAATACATGGTTAATTTATCAATCGTATCAAAAGAAAAGATATCAATTTGTTTTGAAAATTGGTATAGATTGGAAAATTCTGAGTTTTTATGAAGTAATAGAGAGAGAGAGAGAGAGAGAGAGAGAGAGAGAGAGAGAGAGAGAGAGAGAGAGAGAGAGAGAGAGAGAGAGAGAGAGAGAGAGAATAATATAAACAATTACTTACTTTTAGCTCAAAAACAGGTGTGTCAATGGTCTCTGCTCCATGACGTTTAAAACATGTTATTATTTTGTTGAAAACTGTTTCACGTATAGACATTTGCTCTGGGGCAAAATCTCTTGTCCCCTAGAAGAAATATTGATATATCAGTATAAGACACACTTTTTGAACTCACATGACCTAAAATGTACTTTTTTCTAAAATATACAGAGAGGGGAAATAAAGAGTATCGTTAGCAGTCATTGTTGGGTTTTAATTGTCTATATCTATTCACTTGCGTCTTGACAAACTTGAACTTTAATTTAACCTACAGTTGAGAATTGAAATTAAATGGGAACAGCGTCTAGTTTATAAGCAATACACATGACAAAAAATTTAAAGGCTTGTAGTTTACCCCAAAAAATTTAAAAGACACTCTTTCTATCGAGGCAATTAAACCAACAATTACATTCATCTAGAAAATTAACTAATAATCCCCGGTCGCAACTACTAATCTTAATACGATAAAAAAAAAGTGTAAAATTGCTTGTCAAAACGAATCATAAACGTGATAGTCTCAACAGAACTTGAACCATCTTTGTTTTATTTATTTTTTCTCACACTAAATGACCGGAGGATGTAAGTTTAATGGAAGACTAAAATTAAACTACACTAATACCTTTGGAGTTTTGAGAACAAATTTCTTTGGCCCTTCATCTCCTCCACCAAGTTCCTTTTTCAATGCCAACAGTTTATTCACTTCTTCTGTTATCTAGAAAGGATACAAACATAAAAAGAGAAAAAAAACAAAAAACAATACAAATGTTAAGATAGGCGAATTTGGGCATGCATTATTTTATGCAAGACACTTTATTGGTTAAGACTTCAAATGAAATTAAAATGTTCCATCTCTGTTTCATAACCAACACCACTTCTTTGTGAAAAAATAACTAATACTAATTAATCAATCTGTGTGCTATGGGTTTTAGTGTGCTCATAACATTGAATTGCTTAAAAATGACTTGTGAATGAATAATTTATCAAACAATCAATCAACATTGATCCTGTTTCCTTCACTATACTCATTATTAAAAAAAGTCCTTCAGAGCCATCAGGCCCATGGAACCAGAGTTTATCCCAGTTTCTAAAATGTGAAATGGACAATAGCAATTGCTTGCTACACTTTGGATGGGACGCTGGTCTATCGCACAGTACTTTCTACCAGATCTATCAGACCCAGCTACCCAATCACTGCTGGGTGGACAGGAGGGCCAGATAAAACTCGACTGCACCTGGGATCGATCTAAGTCCCTTTTATTGTGAAAGGATTGTTCTACCGTCTGAGCTTTGGGACCCACATACTTGTTATAGTTAACGATAAATAGTGTACTAAAAATGTTGGCACAATAATCTTCTTAATCTTTTAAAAAAATTTACCAGCCTGTTGTAAAATAAGTGTCATAAGTTGGATGACTTGAAGGAAGAACTTTTTTCTTTATATACAGCAAGGATTTTTTAAAAACTTGTTACTACATGTGCTGTACAAGGGGCTTTTTAGATACCTTATTCTCAACTTCAATGGTTAATTACACATGCATATACCAGGAAGAAGTTGTCTCAGAACCCAAGTAGCCTTTAGAATGATTATATCTAAATTCAAAAGTGATTTTAAAATAGCAACAAATAATTAAGAGATCAAAAGACGTTCACTGATAAATTTTGGTAAAAAAAGAAAATTTAGAAAATATAAATTTACCTGTGATGAGGACGGGCGAGATAACAGTAACATTTGATGAAGAACACGTTGTTGGAAAAGTTTGTGATGGAAGAAACGTAGATGGGTTGGGATTGAAGACGACATGCCGCACCACCCCAAAGACACAGATTCAGGGATTCGTCAGGGTTGAATAGAATTCCAAAGAAATATGCAAATTAGAAAAAATTTCTTCTCTCAGCAACTCTGGATAGAGAGAGTGATAAAACATAACAAATACAAAAATAAGACTGGTTGATATGTCTGAGATCAACCAGCCTTTCTTTTAACAAACTTGTTTGTGTACTGTACAGTACACATATAATACTCCTTTTTAAAATGGATACTTTCAATGACCTCTACACCATATCCATATTAAAAGATTTTATTCTAAAACATTCATCTTACCTCGGACAATACCTTTATATTGGTGAAGAAAACATACAAATTTTGAAACAATATATTATTCCATGAAATAATATGACACTGTTACACAGATGACACCCAACAACTGTATCCCATTATGACAATTATCTCAATGTTATAACGGATATAGATAATTCTATCTCTGACATTGGTGTCTGGATGTGTTGCAATAAACTCAGGTTAAATGAAAACAAAACAGAAGTGTTGCAAATCGCAAGACGTGGCCACGTGGACCTTTCTACGCTTAACCTTAATCTGAATGTTTAATTCCCATCACTAAGGAGCTTGTGATAAACTTAGGGAGCTATATTTGATACCAAACTAAACACGTCTGCCCATGTAATGTCAGTAATGTCTACCTAGATCCTGTAATCTTTATCTTAGATCTATTGGTGCTATTAGAAGGCTTCTTGATACTACTTAACTTCTGGTTGTTTCTATGTTTTTTAATCACCTTGATTATTGCACGAGCTTGCTCTATGGTTTTGACAGGCATGCCTACCATCAATTTCAAATGTCAGGGACGTTTTACAGATAAAACCTCAAATTTCAGAAACAATACATTGCGCAAACTGAGAAGGATTCACAGAGCACAACCAGTGCTCTTAACAGATGAAAGTAAAAAAGTCTTAAAAGACAGTCAAGCGTCTTATATCAAGAGTATAATATGGGTACAATGGTGCTAGAGGTTATTAGAAGTATGTGTAGTTACTAATCTGCTTGCAACAAAAAGAGTATCCTCACTCAGTTTTAATAATATATTACTGGGATAACTCATCAAGATAACACTGTCACTGGTGAGAATGACTGACCACAAAAAAGGAGGACATTTTTCTCTAACCATTGTGAGAGGAAATAGCTTACCAATTTCCAAATTATATGGTTTGTTGATGGCTGATGATCTGCATACCTGTCTACTTGAACATTTCATTTTCAAAATCAGTGTTGCAATTTGGTACAATTTTAGTAATACTCCACCAATTAACAACAACAACAACAAAAGTTTTTTAAAATACTGCGTATCTACAACCTTCTATATGTAAAATAAATGTTGTTAACCTCCACCATTACGAGCTGGCAATTGACTAAGCTATCATGGGCGGGAACTGAGCAGTAGATTTTATAACTTTAAGGGAACATTTTTTTTTCTTTTTTGATAACTGCGGGAACTTAAAAGAAAATTTTTTTTCTTTTCTCCAACACTACGACCAAATTGCTGTGAAATCAAAATCCATAATATTTCTTCCATTTCCGTATGTCCGAAATACGCTTCAACAGTCGTGTCACTTCCCTCGTAATGACGCATGGTAACTTAGTAACTGGCTCTAAACTATTGGAACAACGACGGACGCCCTTATGAAATATTTCTCAGACGAGCATAAAAGCGTATCCAGAGGAAAAAAAACATTTGATCATGTTTTGACTTTTACACATTCTGATCACAAGACATATGAAAAGTTCTAGCCAGCATGAAGAATAAAAAGTACAGATTTTCTTTGTTTAGAACCACGATGGCCGCCGTGCTGGGCGACGTGACATTAGACTATTGAATCCAATTGTTACCTAATTTTCGTAACAATTACGGATGATCCGTAAAAGTAGGCTGGTATGGATCTGGTGGTGGGGGTGGTTGTAGCAGTGGTGGTAGGGTTTGATGGTGTGGCGGTGGTGAAGGTTGTGGTGGTAGTGGTAGGGATGATGAGTTGTAATAGAGGTGGTAAGGATGATGAGTTGAAGTAGTGGTAGGAATGATAATGTGGTAGTAGTGGTAGGGATGAAGATGTGGTAGTAGTAGTAGTAGTTGTCAAAGTCAATTTTGGTATCATTAGAATTTATTTTATTGAATATGATATAAGTATAAGTCTCATTGAGCTCAATCATCAATCACAATCCAAATCCAATTTGAATTTTTTACCTAAGCACCTACTCAAGATAGAAGTCTACTAACTCTAACTCTTAACAGAAAGTTGGGAATAAATGACAGAACGCCCTAGCACTGGCAAAAGAACCCCCCCCCCCCAAAAAAAAAAAATAAATAAATAAAATGCATACACATTCATCATTTACACAAGAAAAGTAGGAAAGTGAAGTGCCAGGTCAGAAGTAGGTTAGATGACAATTCAATTTCAATAGAGAATAAAATCTTCGCGGCGGCGATGGGGACTCGAACGCGCAACCTCACTGAACTGGTACGACAACTCCGCCTGGCCGGAGAGATCGTGACTCTACCGTATGAGCTATCAACGACCCCACACAGACACTCTCGCAAATTTAAAAAAATCTTGAGAACGGAAACCGTTCGGCGGAGAAATATAGGGTAGTCTCTTACTAATAGTAGAGAGATCTTACTTATTAGACTTTTACTTGTGCTTAACTAACTTAGACTTAAGACTATGAATAGGTACTTTGGTAAACGTCCATTTGGCCCTCCAGCAGGGAGCCGATAAATGGCCTAGTGGCTGTGACCCGATTTTTTTTACTTTTGAGTGATGGGTCTCAGAAAAAGTTCCATAGATTTTTTGTTTATGGATGGATTTTAATGATTGATGTCTTATTTTCTTCAGGAGAAATTACTCTATCGTTTGGTGTAGTTTATTTTAAAATCAATGACAATTTAGTATAAATTTTGATTATGGATAAAATAGGGTCTAATTTAGCTTTGGATAATTAAAAGATTAGAACTTGGTAAATCAAAATTTCATGCTGGCACGTTTATTTAACATCTTAACTTTTTTATAAAATTAAATTCAGGGCAAAGTTGTATACCGCATCCATGAAATTCGTTCCAGTAAAATCCTTACTCAAATCTTAGCGGCCATTTTAGACCAGTTTTGAAATCCAAATGGTGGTTATACCGGAAATGCAACAATTTGCAGGTCACAAAGTCCGTCAGTAAATAACAAAGGCAAATAGAAGACCATTTTTCAGCCTTTAAACTAACATAACTTTTTTTCTGCTTATCTGAGTTTCACAATTTTGGTATCATTAGAATCGTGTTGAAAAGCACTTTAAAATGATATAGGTTTCATTGAGCTCAATCCAATTTAAATTTTTTACCGTACCTACCTACTATGAATCTATGAATGTCAGCAGACAATATTTATAGATTTAGATCACGATCAAAGGGATGTATCTATTCAATGGTAAATCTTTGATTTCTCAAATACTAATAATTCACCTTCTCTTTGTCTGCTTTTTCAGCCTTTAGCTTCCGAACCACTTCTCCTTGTGCTTTTATTTGATCTTCCAAGCTCATTTTCTTATCGGCATCAGCCATATTTTCATCATGTTGCTTCAATCTCAAGTTACTTTCAAAATTGAAGAGCCGATATGGAGGACGGGATAAGAAGTGTATAGGCCGTTATTTAGAGCATTAGACACACACTTTATATATCCAATCCTCTGGTTCTAACGCTTGTTGAGTTCCTAGAAGTTCTCGCCTCAGATTATGTACCGCTATCAATGAAGATAGCCCTTCTCTTCCATTTACACCCCATAGATATTGACTAAAATACTATCTTTGTAACCATGCGACTAAAATAGGTTTGTCTCATTACGATTCAATAATTATAAAATATTATAACAGAAGTTGGTTTATTTCTCCCTTTTCATGTTAAGTTCATGTTACGCCATGTTTCGCCTTGTTATCTTTCAATGCGAGTACCCAGCGTGCGAGTAGCTAATCTACTACAAGTGATTGCTGACGCACAGTAATAACTGAATCAAACAGTTATCCCAATTTTTGTTAAGTCAAAAAATAGGAACAATTGCTTGCTAGAAAAGATTGCTGTCTTTAGCAAAGTGCTTTCTGTCCAATCTCAAGAACCAAAGGTAAGTACAGTCTAACCTGTGCAAGTCGGAACCAAATGGGCACGGGGGAAAAGATAATGTGTTGTAGAAAGGTTTTCGTCTTACACAAATCTTCTTCTTGAAGGTCGTGCACAGCGCATGATTAACGTCATTAACGTGTGTGATTTGCAAAATAATTGAATCCATCATTAGGGACAAATTAGTCAAATACTTAATGGAACAAAAGTTGCTGTCTGAGTATCAACGCGGTTATATATCAAAACACTCATGTACCACTAATTTGTTAGCTTCTCTAGACTCTTGGACTAGGTTTTTGGACAGTGGTATCCCTGTTGATGCTGTGTGCTTTGATTTCGCCAAAGCATTTGACAGTGTTCCACATAAACGCCTCATTAAGAAACTTGGATCATATGGCATCAGTTCATGTTTGCTGGCTTAGATCTCAGATTTCCTGATTGGGAGAAGACAACGTGTTAGGGTGAACGGCAGTTTTTCGGACTGGGCACCAGTATCGAGTGGTGTTCCGCAGGGAAGCTGCCTTGGTCCAGTTTTGTTTGTAATCTTTATTAACTATCTTCCAGACGTTGTGGACTCTCTGTGCCAAATGTATGCAGATGACACTAAGGTGTTCTCTAGAGTAGACAAGGAAGAGTTCATAATTCAGCTCCAAAGTGGTCTTGACAGCTTGGTACAGTGGGCTGATACATGGCAGCTTAGGTTTAATGCAGACAAGTGCCATGTCTTGCTCTTGGGATATAGAAACCCACACCATCAGTACATAATGAGAAAACGTGACTCGAGCATGACTGTCATACTTCATCCTACTGAACAGGAAAAAGATTTATGTGTGTTAGTTGATCAGCAACTGAAGTTCTCTAAGCATATAGAAACCCAAGTACATAAAGCAAACAGGATCGTTGGCTTCATTAGGAGGTCGTTCACTCATCTTGATAAAGATAACATGAGACAATTGTTCACTGCACTTGTACGTCCCCACTTGGAATTTGGCAATGTAGTATGGGCACCACGACTGCAGAAAGACAAAGAGCTCATATAAAGTGTTCTAAGACGCGCAACTAGGGTTATTCCTGGATTCAAAGATCTACAATACACAGAAAGACTGAAAAAGATACGAATACTGAGCATGCAGTCAGTAAAGGAGAGATAGAGGAGACCTTATCGAAGTGTTCAAATACACGCATGAGCCTTCCCAATCTTGATTCCACAAGCACCACCAGAGGACACAGATTCAAACTCTCCAAGGAAAGGTGTTTTCTAAACCTTAGGCAGAACTTCTTCTCAATTCGGGTAGTCGACAAATGGAACCGCTTGCCTGCAACAGTTGTCGACGCCCCTTCATTGCAGGCATTCAAGTGCAGTCTCGACGCTCATTGTGAAACAGAAAAATACTGTTTGTAGAGTTTAATTCAGACACCTCCTCCCACTATGTGGCATGCCCAGTTTTGATAGACGTGAATTAAATACGTTCACGAATGCACAAGAGCAGATAAAAGGATGTAAAAGCCTACATAAATCTGGACTTATATCATATCATATTATGTATCCATGCCAAAGATATCAAATAACCGACTGCATAGATACACCCCACACCCAAGCCAATTTGTTTTAGAGGATGCAAAGCTAATGGTAGACATATGGGTGCGTTTTATTTCTTGATAGTGCAAGCTAAAATTATTTTTAGTGTTTGTTGTTTGTCATTGGATTGATTTTTTGTGTGTGTGTGTGTTTGTATGTTGTTGTTGTTGTTGCTGTTGTTGTTGTTGTTGTTGTTGTTGTTGTTGTTGTTGTTGTTGTTGTTGTTGTTGTTGTTGATATTACACTTTATCAGAAGTGTGAAATTTTGTTGAAAGTAGAGTCTTTCTCCTGCTAAATTGGAAAACTCCGTCATATTGAGAAAAATACGAACAAAGCCTTTACTGTGGCGATCAATGGGAGCTGAAGGAAAATTTTCAGTCTAACGCAGGGAGACGGAATTTTAGTTTTCGTTTTCACGTTAGACTGGTTCTTTTATACAGAGAATCAAACTAGACGAATTTACGCTGGGAGCGACGTGTACATATATGCAGGTCTGACATCCGTTGTAATGGACAATACTTTGCGTCATTTTTAAAGACTTCCATAAGAATGAGCCCATAAGGGATTAGGTTATCAGTGCAAATAAGGGCACGTCGGTTGGGAGTCTTTCATCTTTGACAGATTCCGTCTTATTTTTAAAAATTGGCAGTTGAGCTATTAGGCTTCCGTACAAGCCTGTTACGGACTAGGTA
Source organism: Berghia stephanieae (assembly GCF_034508935.2). Taxonomy (NCBI): domain Eukaryota; kingdom Metazoa; phylum Mollusca; class Gastropoda; order Nudibranchia; family Aeolidiidae; genus Berghia; species Berghia stephanieae. Next base: position 73,363,959 of record NC_088363.1, read on the forward strand.
CTCTTTTACCAGACCATAGTGAGAAAAATTTGATTAAATAACTTTTTTTCGGGGACTCAACTTTGCTCCACCCACAGTGGGGATCAAACGGTTGAACTACGTGTTACAAACTGAGTGCCTTACTACTGGACTGCATAAGTAGGCTCTTATTCAAACTTTATGAATGGTGAAATAAAGAGGGTGACGGTCTTCATTGACAAGACATACTACTCTTATTACTGGTTAAGAAAATAAGATGCCATCAATTTCTTTAAAACCAGAGGACTAAAATACAAACATTGCGTTCTCAATCTTATGGAGTCTGGGGGGAAAAAAAGACACGAAAAGTACTTCAGGAGGAGGAAGGTGAAGAGAAAGAGAATGATGAAGAGGAGACGAAGAAGAAAGAGGAAGAAAAGAGGAAGGAGGAAGAGGGGGAAAATGAAAATAAATATCACAATAGATATTTTAAACCTCTTCCCGAAATCTGCATATCGCGTATAACGCACTTATTGTTTTAAATGAAGAATTTTCTTTTTAAAATAGATGAATGCAAATTTTTAAATATATTTTTTCAGTATCTGAAATGTTATTAATTGGTGGCATTATCAACATTCTCTTGTAGGTTGTTCCACCACGATAGGGAAATGACTATTGTTTTTCATATCAGGGATAGTTAAAGGTTCTAGTATGTACTAGGTTTTATTTTTTTCTTAGGGTTAGTTAAAGGAATACTATGGTTGTTTCCCTTAGCAAGAGGAGGTTACAGAAGACCTCCCAAAAAGGTCTTAAGTCAAAAAGAAAAAAAAATCTTTTAGAAGAAGAGGCGAACTGTGGGAAGAGAAGATAAAATTGGAGAAGGAGAGGAGAATCAGAGAGTAACTATTGAAATGCATTTTTTTTTTTTTTCAGAATTGCAATCTTGACCAGGGCTTTTGGTATCTCGCTGGGTGACCCCTTGTTGTCGAAGCTGTAAGCATTCATGTCATATTATATCTATCTGAGACTTAGGCCGTTTTTCTCCAAACGTTTAATGATATTTATTAAAACTAGGCAATCTAACCAATTTTACTGACATCAGACACTTAAACCCAGAGGACCAGCTACACATATGTGATATATACCCTTGTGAATGACTCTTTATACACTTCTTGAGAATAGTATGTTCTTTTACTCTCCATCAAAGAAGATTTCTCAGCCAAAACAAAAGTCGCTTCAAACGTCAAAATGTCTGGGGTCTATGAGGTAACAACAAAGTACTCAAGGAATTTTTTTTCTCCATTGAAGGGTTTATTTATATTATCAGTGCCCAATAGTATTTTTCAAACATCCTTTAGGGATCAATCTCTCAATATAAAATAGCTCCGTGCTTTTCAACCTGTTGTAGTGTTGTATTTGTACACCATCGCCGTCGTAGGTTGTCTGCTGATACTGATTCAATCAAATCAAGCCACTCGTTCTCGTACACCCCAGGAAAGGGTACCACATATGATGTTCTGGGGATTTATAACATACCGGCATAAAACAATATTGTCACTCAAAAAAAAAAACAACTTCATTTGTAATACACCATGAGACTTCACTACATTGATCTAACTGAATTCCAAATGACATTACTTGAAGTTGGAGTTGGACGATGTCGATTTGCTAAACTAACAGAATCAGCTGCTAACAATCTAACAATAACAAACACTAACCAATACGACGGTTGTCACTGCCTGTGTAACTTTTACAGATATACGTCTCAGCAATTCCCTCCAATTATTATATAATGATGGCTTAGAATTGTCTCTAATTAATAACATTATTGGTAGTATTTTCACTGTGAATCTTTTGCCAGGCGTTTATCTATTCAATTTGTAAATATATATCTAGTATCTAGCATTTTAAAATCTCCAAAAACAGACCAGGATAGATTTGTGAAAGTTTAAAATTTCCTAACATTACCATTGTTTTGGTTCATCACCGCCATTTTGTTGTTGAAGTATTGAAAGGTAGTGCAAAGTAGTACTATCTAGTTTAAAAATTTTTTAAAAGTAGTGTTAGCTCGAGGTGGGAGGATTTTTTTTCCTTTTAGGGTTAGTTATAGGTCTTAGTAAATGTCCTAAGGTGATTGTTTTTCCCATTAGGGCTAGTTAAAGGTACTAGTACTAGGTTTTATTTTTTCTTAGGGTTAGTTAAAGGAATATTAGGGTTGTTTCCCTTAGCAAGAGGAGGTTACAGTTACAGAAGACCTCAGAAAAAGGTCTTAAGTCGAAAAGGAAAAAAAATTTTTAGAAGAAGAGGCGAACTGTGGGAAGAGAAGATAAAATTGGAGGAGAAGGAGAGGAGTATCAGAGAGCAACTATTGAAATGCATTTTTTTTTTTTTCAGAATAGAGCAAAACATTTAATTCCTTTTAAAATTGAATTAGGTTTTCATACTTTGTGTGAGTTTTAAAAAAAAATCTTTAATCTTGATTTATTTTTTTTTTCAGAGTACAGCATCAGATGGGAGACGAAAGTGGGACAGAGACGAGTATGAAAGATTAGCACAGGAGAGGCTTAAAGAATTGCAAGACAGCAGCGATAGTGATGATGATGTTAAAATTCCTGTTAAGCGTGAGCTTCTCAAGCCTCGTGATTACAAGGTTAATTTTTATTCATACAGTGGTCTCCGTTTATAAGCACTCTGGCTATGAGCTTACTCAGGTGCCAAACATAATTTTCACTATTTAATTTTACCCCTTTATAAGCACGCTCACAGAAAAGGGCTCTGCTTATAAGCACGCTCAAACAGGGTTAATAGAAACCACCAAAATGATCTACAAGTGACGTATGATTCACACCTAACTATTTCATCATCTCGAGCACGGAAATCTCGAACCAAGTCAGGACCAGGCCCATGTTTTCGAGCTTTCTATGTTGAGTATTTTCCAAATGATATGAGGGAGGTAAATGTGGGTGGTCTTGATAAAAGTCACATTATAATGATTACTCCCCTTATTGTGAACTCGGTCAATTCAATTTCAGACCTGCCAACCAGTACGATTTCGTGTATTTTAGTACGATTTTTGGACCCAAATACGCGGATACGATTCCAAAGGATTAAGTACGATTTTTTTAAAAGTATGTGATGTGAATGATGTTGATGATACATTTGATGCATTGATATACACACATGTCGTACACCAACAGTTGACCATGTTTCTGAATGAATGATGCATCACATTTAGTACTATAGTTATCATTTCAGTTGGTTATATGATGCCGGTTTTCACCTATATTTTTCTCATACATTTTTTAGGATTTGCATAGATTTATCCATATTAAGCTTATTCTATACTTTAAATAGTCTCAGATCACATTTAAGTTTTTGCCACTTATTAAATAGAAAATTCGAAATGAAAATTTAATTGAACTAACATCTTTGACTATGAAGCCTTCAACTAAAAACTGTATTGCTAATAAGCTTAAACATAAATGGATTATCTCCCTTTATAATAACTAAAATTTTAATTTATAAAATTTAAAAAAATGATATCTTTTTTTTCTTAATTATTTTGTACTAGTCTTGAATTACAAAGTGGGCAGCTTTAGGAACAGTATTTGGTTTAAAATGAATTCTCTAGAACCATTTTAAAAGTATTTAACTTGTCTTTGCATATTACATACTTGCGAATTTCCCATCATTTGACCAAGTAATAGTACTAATAGTAGTGATAGTACTAATAGTAGTAGTAGTGGTAGTAGTAGTAGTAGTAGTAGTAGTAGTAGTAGTAGTAGTAGTAGTAGTAGTAGTAGTGAATGCTCAAATGCTCAAAAAAAAAGAAATAGAAATAAAGAGAGAGAGAGAGAGAGAGAGAGAGAGAGAGAGAGAGAGAGGAGAGGAGAGAGAGAGAGAGAGAGAGAGAGGGAGAGAGAGAGAAGAGAGAGAGAGAGAGAGAGAGAGAGAGAGAGAGGAGAGAGAGAGAGAGAGAGAGAGAGAGAGAGAGAGAGAGAGAGGGCGAGAGAGAGAGAAAGAGAGAGAGAGAGAGAGAGAGAGAGAGAGAGAGAGAGAGAGCATTGGATAACATATATGGAAAATATCTTGCTATACTGTTGCAAATGTCATCTATTGAATTGAAGACCACTCTCCCAGATATTTTATCTTAAAACTTACTCATAACTGATGAACTGGGCTAGTAGATATCTCCATCACAACTTTATTTGGTACATCAGTATCTCTTACCATCACCATCATGGTATCCCCACTTCTACCACCACCGCCACCACAGCGTCATCATCATCACCACCAGTACTAGAGCACCATCGCTACAACAACCACCACTTCTTCCACTGACACTAGCATCAATACTACCAACATGTTTGGGGTCTTTTGGTAATTTCTTTGAGTGTTTCGAAAGCAATTTCCTTTAATATTGCAATTTCTGAGCCTTATAATAGTCATTACGTTTTAGTTTCTCGATAAATCGATAATTCGTAATCACTAGAGATTGCTTGAATGATGAAGATCAGAGAGTATTTTGATTTGGGTTTGGTGTTAGCTTTTATATAAATTTTTGTATAGTGCGCACTTTTTTTCCCACATGTGCGGACAAAATACACTTTTTAGGGTTATAGAATACACTTTTCATTCTGGGAAGGTTGGCAGGTCTGCAATTTAGCTGTTGACAGGACCTGGTGGAGATCCCTGGCATCGCTTCAAGTACCAGCTGGCCCAGAGAGGATTGAGTGAGTGAGTTACCACCTAAGGCAATCACTTCCTTGCTAGTCTACCGTCTCAACGGTACTGGTCAGTTTGCTTTGGTACACAAGACAAAATAGAGTGCGAGGTAACGTCGTCTAATACAAAAAGTTGATGGAGTGATGGGTGGTGTGCATAAGACCCTGGTCAAACATGCTTCGTTATTCCCTCTCATTTCATCAAACATGCGCGCTCACACACACACATGCGTAACGTATTAACTGACTCTTAGCACTAAGGGGAGAGTGATGGCATCTCTCCTTTCCCTTCAACACAAACAATTCACGAGAAAAAATATTTCAACGGGCGTGCAAAGGAATGTCCAGTTTTTGGTCGAGATTTCTGTGTTGGCCTCAAAAAGTGTTCAAGATTTTCGTATTGCTAATAAAGGGATTAAAACGGGAATTTGTATCGAGTTTGAGATTTACATGCTCGAGTGTATATGTTTCCCTTTCACAAAACAATTGACACCTTTGTGATGAAATGAACAGTGCACGACGAACATAAAATGTGATAATAATAATAATACGCAGGCTCAGCAGCTTATTGAAACACTACTTGAGGATGGGAGGGGGGAGATGGAGTGAGGGATGTGCGATGACATGTCACTGGCTGAAAGCCGTTAAGGGAAAGGAAAGCTCAGACTGTCACAACATAGTCATAATTAATCATTGATCAGTCATTTTGATGACAACAGTTTGTTTACACAAGTGTTAAATGTCCTTACGATATGAGGTATGAAGACAAAGTTGGCACCTCTGCTGTTTGTCTGTGATTTTCTTGATTTCACTCATGCATCTGTTGACAAGTTTATATTATGCTACATATATGCACTCTAAAATAAACAACCCAACCATCAGACTTTATCTTCAACAGAGTCAGAACTAGATCACAGAAATAGAAGATGACTTAAACAGGCACATCCAATCAAAAGTCAAACAAGCAACAATCTCAAGCTTCTTTATCTCTCGTTCCACACCTAAGGCATAATCCTGTTGCATACTGTGGCAGAAAAGAAAGAGTTTGTTTACCCTAAAAATTAAATTTAAAAAAAGAAATAGAAGTTAAAATTACTCTTTCATGGTCCAATGGCAGTTTCAAACCTGCAAACCAGTGCATGCTATTATGTATATATGTATATATATATGGAAACTCAGAGGAAAAAAGTTATTTTTATCGTGATGTGAGCATTTAACAAAGACTTCAAAAGAAAAGACGAATCTGCATATAAGTAAAAGCACAATCCAGCTATAAACACACTCTGCTTGATTTCTGAGGACCTTGCTTAGGATCGAAGACCACTGTGCTTACTTCATGCATGTCATACTTCTCTGTGTTTTACAAGTAATTATTAGTCATTGTTCAAAAACTAATTCTGAACCTATGATTTTTTAATTTAGTTTCCCAGTCCCTGCTCTTTAAAATTTATCACTCTCAGATTTCTATTGAGATGATGCAATTGCTGTCCTCAAAAAACTTGAAAAATGTGATATCTCTGATAGTTACAGATATAATATATTTTAGTTTACATACTTTCTGTTTTTTCACCATCAAAAAGTGAAAAAATAATGCTATGTTGTATTGTTTAACAAGAAACACAGCTAACATCATAATGGTTGATCCAAGAGATCAGGGAGGCCAATAGGTTTTGAACACAGAAAAACACATTGAAATAGGAAAAAGAAACATTTTTTAAAAATGGGGGGGGGGGGGGGGGGGGGGGGGGGGGTTAAAATGGATTTATCAAAAGTATTTAAAATCATTTTCCATAACTTGTCAAAATAGAATTGTGTCTGTGTGCTGTGTTTCATAACAACTTTCCTGTCGCAATTCTCATGTTCTAGATTTCTTTATTATAATTGAAAATGAGGATTGGAACAGTATATTTTTAAAATTACAAAAACTGCTTACATTCATTAATGCTGTGCTAAAATTTTAAAAATGAAGCAGTGTTCATTATTCCAATGAAAATATAAAGAGGATGAATGTGTCATACTAATTTTGTCTTTAACCTCACAAGACCCATTATGTTGTAACAGTTATTGTGTTTATAGTTACAGGGACTGAACCGTATGGTGTCTTATGACATAGTCAAGCAATGTTGAGCATGTTCATTGGCTAACTGGGTAACAATAATTGCAAAACTAAGGCGAGACACTTTAAACCACATTTCCCCACTTGACTCGGGTTTGAATGAGTACTTGTCCTTGTACAGTGAGAGAGTAAGGAGAATGATGGTACAAAAAAGGACAGTTAATATCAAATTGAAATTTGGTTCCTTGTTGCAAGTGGGGGAATAAATGAAGCATTCTGTAGCACATTATGCATAAATTTGTGCACTTATTTATTTATTTACATTTAATACACCCTTTTTAAGTACTGACAATTAAAAGTTTGTCTTTATGAAAAATTTTCTTTAAATTCAAGGTTTAGATTATTTAAAAATAGTTTCCGTTACTTATTATTACTACACATTGAAAACTTTCAAAAACTTGGCGATATAATCAAAGATTTATTTATAATTTGATAAATTCTGCCCATCATCATGCTGGTGCTAAGTGAGGTGGGTATTAAAGTGGATTTCACTATATATTGCTGTTGCTTGTTAAGGTATATTTGCATCCTTGAAATTGAATGAGTATCAGATATTTATTGCAGAAATTTTGCAAACTCTGTTGCAGGTTGACCTTGACTCCAAGCTTGGTAAATCACAAGTTATTACAAAAACAACTCCAGCATCTCAACAAGGAGGGTGAGGCTGTTAAGATCAAAATTATGCTAATTTTTTTTCTTCTCATATCCAAGTCATATGTCAGAGCCGGCTTTGGAGAATGATCTGTTATCAGAGCATTGTCCTGTGTCAAGGATGCATTTTGGTTGGGTGACTGACTATTTGGTTCGTTTGTTTTATCTGTCTAATGATGCAGCTCAGATGGTTTGGAATCTATTTCCATCCTTTCGATTTGAAAGCGAGTGCGCAAACTGCAATGTTGCTAGTGATTATGTATGCATATATTATTTATTCTGACTCTGTTCTATGTTCTTGGATAAAGCAATTTACACTCATTTCTCCATTAGATTGGGATGTAAATAATTATTTTGTTTAAGACATAAATCCAAATGGAAAAAATCTCAAGTGTTGTAAAACTGTTGTTTTGAGTTGGAAGTAAAGGGTGAGGTGGTTGAATGGTTACTGTAACCTTTAGGACCCAGGTTGGACCCCCCTCTTCAAGCACTTTATTTTTTTTCTTGGGCAAAATTATAAACCCACAGTTTACTCACTTGGACAACATGACTTTTCTATGTTGATCTCAGATGTTTGAATGAATGATTATATATGTCCCTTTATGGGCATCAAATTGCTGTGCAGAAGGGCAGTATTTTTTTTTTTTTTTTGCAATCAATATAATTGAATATATAATTTTTGGTTTAGTGTGGTCCAAAGAGCCTTTTCCAAGGACTAAACTTTACTCACTCTTTCTCACAGTCTCTCACTTTATTCAGGTATAAAATGAATCCAGTAACTGCATTGTCTCTCTTCAAGAAAATGTACAGTAGAATTACTTTAAACCGAAATGTTGGGGACCTTCTAAACCATTTCGGTTTAAAGACATTTTGGTTTAAAGCAAGTTCCCGTTTAGCAATGTTTTTCAAGGGTTGTAACTATTTAAGGAATTTGCTCATTTAATCGTATCATGGGTTTCCCGTTAAATGGAGTTGTTGAATAAATGCTGTCTTTGTAACCATTAAATCTTTTTTTTTTTTTTTGTGTTCTAAAAATATTTTTGGGGGTTTTCGTTTTCAATTCAAAATTGTTGAAAGAGTTGAGTTCAGGATGCCGTGTATTTTACATATCTCTGTCTTGATCAACTTTTTTTTCATCGACTTCACATAGTATTTTGATTTTAAACTCCAACGTGTAAGGACAGTGCTTTCTTTTACTTTTAGACATCTTTTAGTAAAATACAAAGCTAAAATAAGATCGAAAGTTCTTGTACGATAATTGATAAAGAATGTTGCGCAGCTACTCAGAGGTGAAGTGAAATGGAAATGAAAAGGCGTGTCAATGCTAAGCTGTCTACTACACATCTCTCTTTTGTTGAAAAGCCATTAGGTTCAAAGGCCTAATTACATAGAACCCCCCCCCCCCCCCCCTCACACACACATTTAAACAAAGTGGGAATGAAATGGCATGTCAATGGTAAGTTATCTACCACCCCCCTCCTTATTGTCGTGTTGAAAATCCAGTCAGTTCCAAAGCATCAACACATGACTGAGAACATCTCGCTTGCGTGATACTACACCCCAACTCCCCCTCTTTCCTCATTTTTTGCCTGCCAGTCACCCGCTGTCTTCCTTTTCCAATCTGTGCGATTGTGGTGTTGGCAATGCTATCTCTAGATTGCTATGGGTGTTGGCCAAGCCCAAGTGCAGTGATTGAAGTGTTTGCCTACCCCCCACCCCACCCATCACCCTCATCTTATACTTAGGCTCTTTGTTTAATATCGCCGGGCATTATTACGTGTGGCCTCCTTCCCAAATTTTTGAAGAAAAATAGAGAGAGAAAAAGGGAAGGTGCTCTCAAGTTGTTTCGGTTTAAAGAAAGTCCTGCTTAGAAGTATTTTGGTTCATCGTAAGAATTAGTACAAAGATAATGAAGAAACTAGTACAATTTATTAAATTCTTTGCGGTTTAAGGTATTTTTCGGTTTAGCTTCTTTCGGTTTAAAGTAATTTTACTGTATTATCTACTTACAAGTGTAAAATCTCATCCTACGTGTTGAGTACTGCTCTTGGCTTGGGACCCCTTGTAAACATTTTGACATTTAGCGGATATTACACTTCATAAAAGCTCCAGTTTTTATTTTTTTTAATGTTAGAAATGATAAATCATTTAGATTTACACAACTAAAAGTTATAGGGTCAGGTGTTCCACACAGATGGTCCGAATCGAGAAACAAGATCTTGCTCCTGCCTTCTGTTTATTAGAAAGGGCATTTAATTTAGTAGGATCATGGACTGAATAAAAGATGTGAGGTGCTGAAAATGTTTTAAGTCAATGCTATTTGTCATGCATCGTACCCTCCATGATGGGTGGGAGGTCACTTGCTATGTCTTCTATCCCCCCATATATTTGTTTTCTGAGTTGCTCTTTGTCTTGGCCTGGCCTTTGCCAGAATCTTTGGCTGAGAGTTTGGGAGATGATATTTCTTTTCCTAGAAAATCATCTCTTTGTTATGTAATGATATTTTTATTTTTTGTTTTAAACATATGTTGTAAATATTGTAAACATTTGAGTGTTTTTCGCTCAGTGGGACCTGTGCTGATATTTGGATGAGACTTTTAGGTGATCTCAAACTAAGTATATTGATGGTATGTTCTTGGAATCTACATTTGTTCCCTATTCAAACCATTTCCCCGTTGCCTTACCATTTCTGGTGTGCTTTATTTTCTTCTTACTGATACTGGACCTAAATGTGCAAGTGCCGCAGAGCCCTTAAATTCAAACAAACAATAGATGCATTGTATAGAAACAGTTAATGTTTTGGCTTTTGTGTGTGTCGTTTTTTTTATTTACTGTTTCAAATATTAAGAAAAACCAAACTTTTTTATTCCAGTTACTATTGTAATGTGTGCGATTGTGTTGTCAAAGACTCCATTAACTTCCTTGACCACATCAATGGCAAAAAACGTGAGTTTTTATTGTACAAAATTGTTGTTTAGGATTTGTATATTGTTATCCTGATCATTACTATTATTATCATCTTCATCATTTTTGTGTGTTTTTATTATGATTTACTTGAATAAATCAGATGAATTAATTAAATCCTAGTTTCATATTTTCGTCTTGTGTATTCATTTTCAGCATCTATTTACTCTTGGGTAATATCACTTTGAGGTGGTGGATCACTCAGGGAATCAAATTCCTGATTCATGATATTATACCTATACTGTGAAAACAATTATTGTTAATTGAGATCGAGATATATTAAGAGGATCTAGGTTCAAGTCTTTGACATTTCATTGTCCTTTTGAGCAATATTTGAAAGGGAACAAAACTAAAACAAACATTTCCTTTTGTCCTTTGCAGATCAAAGAAATCTTGGAATGTCTATGAAAATTGAACGATCATCATTAGACCAAGTAAAAGCCAGATTTGAGATGAACAAGAAAAAGAAAGAGGATAAGAAGAAAGAATATGATTTTGAAGAACGTGTGAAGGAACTTCAAGAAGAGGTTAATTTAAAAAAAATCTTAATTCCAGAAAAGATTTTATTAAAGAATAAACTCTTTTTGTTGCAAAATGATGTTCTCAAAAATAGTAGAACTATCTTCCTTGAAAGTTGTGATAAAATTTTGGAAACGTTATTTGAATACAGTGCAATATGGATGCATGCCATAGCTCGAACAATACAGAGTACAAGTGAAAGTAATATAATTTATAATCAGGGATGTTAATGTTACTTCATGAATTCCACCCTCCCCCCCCCCCCCCCCCCCCCACCAAAAAAAAAAAGGAGAAAAAAATCAAGGCGTTATAACTGTTTTGTCTATCTAAGTTTGTTCTATCTGGATTGCTATGTACCTACATAAAATGATTTTATTTTTTTTTGGTATTGTTTTTATCTTTAACGAAATTGGGGCTTGATCCACTGACTGACAGTGACAGATGGGAGGAATGTGACACTTAGTCACTCACCTTTGAAACAAAATAAAAGTCATGAATTGGAATAATTGTACTGAAAGCCATAAACTTGTCTTAGTTAATGTTGACAGACTGGGAGTATTATGGGATGAAGGAAAGGAATTGTGCTTTTGATTAAGTTAGGACTTAAAAGTTTTAGAGGTATGTGCAATCAAAATAAGAATTAGAAAAAAATACAGTTAATGTGACTTTAGTTTTTTAACAGAGGAGATCTTTGAATTGCTAATGAAGAGCGTTCAGAAATAATTTAAAAGAACTGCAGTTAAATGAATGGAAAATTAATGGAGATTGAATGCAAGGCTGAAAAATTTTTAAATGGAGAAGAGAAAAGCTTGGAACCAGAATCGACAAGACTGACATGAAGAAACTCAGACCAAGAGAAACCTAGGATTATGAAAAAAAACCGCCTTTGTAGATGAATAAAGTGGATACTTTATATTTGTTGCCATATGTACTCACAGACATACCTTTTTTTTTCTCTTAATGACTATGAATGTGAAATTTTCCAGCTTCTAATTTATTTTTCTTTAATTGTTTCTATTTCTTCCATTTTCAGGAAGAAAAGCAAAAAGCATACAAAAAGGAAAAAAGGAAAGATCGCAAACGCAAGGCAGACACCTCAACTTTTGATGAAGATGCAGATCCTGATATGTCAGCTCTTATGGGGTTTTCTGGGTTTGGTAGTTCAAAGAAATAAATATGTAAATAAATGCTTCAACTGTTTGTTTGGCTATTTCATTATGTATAAAAGTTGCTAAACTAAAATCACAAGGGCATGCAGCAGTCCTCTTAAAATCCACACATCATGAAATCATTCATCAACGTAAATCAGGCCTGTAACTGGTTGGTGAAAACAAATTGTCAGAACTTTTTGAACACCCGAAAATAGACCAACAGGACAAAAATATGGATTAATTAATAAACACAAAACAGATATGACATGTCAATTGACTAATCAACAAATCATGTCACTTACTTATAATACAGAAGAGGAGGAGGAGGTGGTGAAGGAGGAAAAAGAAAAATTTAAACAATCACAGTTGTGAGGAAAGAAAACTTCCGTTGAGAGCAGTCAATCACCTTTCGAAGAAAAATATTTATTTTGCATTATTTTTTCAAACTGAAACAAAGAAAGTACAGGGAGGACAATAACCAGTTGGAATAATGTGTGCGTGTCGGTAGCAAAATAGAAATGGCTCTGTCCGACACACTCTGTGCATGTTAGTTGATTACTGACTATGCACCATTTTTGATCCAATGAGAATGTTTGCTTCATGACCAATTAAATTTTGTAGGTACTTGATATAATATAATAATAATATTAATAAAAATTCTAATAATAATAATACTAATAATAATAATGGCAATTAGTTTACAGACGTGGCATGTCTAAAAATGTATAAAAATAAAGTTAAGAATGTATGGCTTTATTTATATATATATATATATATATATATATATATATATATATATATATATATATATATATATATATATATATATATATAAATTTTACAAAGTGAAATATGTTGTCCCCATGACCCCCAGTTTGAATTTATATGTAAATGCATAAAAATGTATAAATAAAGAATTAAGAATTATTAGCAACACTTTATATATTAATTTTATAAATTTATAGGCCTCTAGTCCGAGCTTGTGTGTGTATATTTAAAAAATAAATAGTATTTAATTTAAATCACAGGTGCACATTAAAAATTTGAAGACTATGTGGTAAAAATGAATTAAGGTGACCTGATGTCTTTGGAGAACTTAATTTATTTGTGAAAGGGGTGATCGCCATCCTTCATAACTTTCTCCAGTTTACTAAGACTAAATCTCTTGAACAGTTTTTCCACATTTGAAATTCGGTGAGTGTAACTCCTGGCTTCATTAATATCCGATCAATTTTCTTTATGTTAAAAATACTGGCATTTCCCCACCCAGAGATGTTGACGGAGACATGTTCCATAGGTTACCTTGATAAAGATAACATGAGACAATTGTTCACTGCACTTGTACGTCCCCACTTGGAATTTGGCAATGTAGCATGGGCACCACGACTGCAGGAAGACAAAGACCTCATATAAAGTGTTCTAAGACGCGCAACTAGGGTTATTCCTGGATTCAAAGATCTAGAATACACAGAAAGACTGAAAAAGATATGAATATCGAGCATGCAGTATTATACTGCATGCTCGGTATTCGTATCTTTTTCAGTCTTTCTGTATAGGAGAGAGAGAGAGGAGACCTTATCGAAGTGTTCAAAAACATGCGTAATCTATAATCTGTAAACATGAGCCTTCTCAATCTTGATTCCACCAGCACCACCAGAGGACATAGATTCAAACTCTCAAAGGAAAGGTGTTCTCTAAACCTTAGGCAGAACTTCTTCTCAGTTCGGGTAGTCGACAAATGGAACCGCTTGCCTGCAAGTTGTAGAGCCCCTTCATTGTAGGCATTCAAGTGCCGTCTCGACGCTCATTGTGAAACAGAAAAATACTGTTGTAGAGTTTAATTCAGACACCTCCTTCCACTATGTGGCATACCCAGTTTTAAGAGACATGAATTAAATACGAAAAATAAAAGGATGTAAAAGCCTACATAAATCTGGACGTTTATCATATCATATCATTAGCCTAACTGGCACTTCTCATTGCACAAGCTGGTCATTCAACTAGTAAAAAGGACATGCGTCATTTATATTTGCTGATCATATACATGAATATGAAAACAAATCACAATGTCCACTCCTACTTCTTCAACTTTTGAAGAAAAAAACGCTGACTACTATATAATACTTTGAGTGACACATGTGCAACCCACAGTCCTACCTAATCTCACTTTTTGTCTTGCCTCGCCTACAGAAGGGCCTCAGGATTCCCCATAACAGCTTGACCATGATCATCAAGAACCAGACGAATATCGAGTTCAAGCATAGAGAAAAAAAGCAGTGACTGCAGACGAATGCCGATGTTGATGCAGTTGTACCAACATAGTTAAAGCAGAGTCGAGCATCAATGCAACGATAGTGGCTTATCCTTATAAGCTAGGGGAAAATAATTGTAGACAAGCTCGGAGCAACAAGTTTTCAAGCAGGCAATGGCTGGCATTATTATAATTATAGTAATATAATACAACCAGAGTATCTTCATCAGAGGAATCTGCAATGGTGAAAGACAGTGTTATTCAGTCAATGCGGCGTCTTATGGAGAAAGTAGTCAAAGCCTGTGACACATTGCTTGCAGACATATGTCATGTGCTGTCTGTGTAGGGTCGGCTTTAATAAAAAAAAATCCTGGAACAGTTCCAAAAGTGCTTTTTTCTTCAGATTTCTAATTCCAAAGATTTCAGAATGGAATTAGTAATTATCACCAGCACCTTTACCAGATCATTATCATCACTACAGTCATCTTCAAATCACACACCATGGTAACAGGGTCAATATGACGATCTTCACCTTCATCTCTTGTCATAGAAATAAATAAATGTGAATATTTATATATATGGCGTTTTCATGGATTTACTATGCTCCATGCTCTTCAAAATTATTCATTTATTCACAAGCAGGACATATGGAACCATATTTCCATTTCATACAGTATACCAGTCACCTTGAGCATCACTTTGTGCTAACACTCTTACGAAATTTGTAACTGCCTATAGCCAGGCACTTATTTACACCTGTGTTTAGTGAGGTAATGTGTGTTTAGCACCTTGTCCGAGGACCAATATCGGACCAGAAATTTCCTGCCACTGCCACCCATCCAACCACTGACCATGCTTAACATTGCTTGACTTTTGTGACAAGATGAGACACCGTACTGCTGAGCCTTACATCATCACTTTAGACAATATCGCTCCTTGGATAAATAAAGGAAATTCAATCTCAGAATAAATAGGAAACATTTTTTTTGTAAATTAAGTAAAATATACAGAGATGGGAGTCTTTGAATCAAGAAAGCTTTATTGATGATAATGATAACTGAAATTAGATAACAAACATGAATATACTATAAATCAACTCTACAAATTGAAGCCATTTCACAGTACATGACATGGATACTGGGTTGTATCATATTTCATGTGCACCTAAGGATGCTTAAGTAGGGAAACTGCCATACTAGTTAAAATGAAGCACCTCGGCGCCATACCATTAGATCCATAGAGCTGAAATTTATCCCAGCCTCTTGCATCAAAAAGAAAGTGATAATTGCTTAGTACCCTTTAAACAGGATGTTGGTCTATCAAAAAGCACACTCTTCCAGATCCAACATACTCAGCTGCCCAATCAATGCTCGGTGGGTAGAGGAAATGTGATGAAAATGCCTTTACTGCGCTTGCAACACATTTAGGTCATATCAGCGCCAGTAAAAAGGAAGAAAATAGGATAGTAAAATGTTATAGAATTACAAATAAAGCACCCAAGAATAAGCAAGACAAAAAGGAAATTGGTTCAAATAGGGAACAGATGTAGATTCCAAGAGCACACTATCAGTGTGCTAAGTTTTGTTTGTCTTGTCTGTTTTTAAGGGTTTTACGGCGCTTGCAACACATTAAGGTCATATCAGCGCCAGTAAAAAGGAAGAAAATGGGATAGTAAAAATTTCTAGAATTACAATTAAAGCATCCAAGAATAAGGCAGACAAAGGGGAATTGGTTTAAATAGGGAACAGATGTAGATTCCAAGAGCACACTATCAGTGTGCTTAGTTTGAGATCACCTAAAAGTCTCATCCAGACACAAGCTAAGAGGGAAACACTCAAATGTTTACAAATATATAATATAATAACAAAACATAATACTGTGCATAACAGAGAGATGATTTACAAGGAAAAAAATATCATCTCCCAAAACTATAACTATAACTATACATTTGACTGTTTCCCTCCCAGTCAAGGACTCTGGCCAGGGTCAGTCAGGACAAAACCAAGTAATCTCATTCCAAGACAAAGACAGAAAGCATGTTGGAAAACAGACACAGGGGGATAGAAGACACAGTATGTACCTCCCAGCCCACTATGGGAGGTCAGGAACCCCACCAAGTGTACTAAGTTTGAATCACTAAATGTCTCATCCTGATTCAACCACAGGTCCCTGCCAAGAGGAACACACTCAATTGTTTACAAATCATATGTAAAGTAAAAAAATACAGTGCATAACAGAGAGATGATTTACAAGGAAAAGAAATATCATCTCCCAAAACTAACACGTTTGATTGTTTCCCCGCCCAACCTGGGTATCTGGCCATGGCCAGGACAAAACCAAGTAATCTCATTCCAAGGCAAAGACAGAAAGCAAGTTGGAAAACAGAGATATAGGAGGATAGAAGACACAATATGTACTTCCCTACCCACTGTGGGAGGTCAGGAACCCACCCAGATGCCTATCTTACTTAAGGGCATACTGATCAGTTGCCTAATCTGCACACTTAAATCAGATTAAGTTTCGAGTTCAAGACTGTATTGCTAAATCACTGCTTTTCTGTCTTACTATTTATTATGTTTACAAACAATAACTTCATTTCCATGATACCCCAAATGAAATCATATTATCAAGGTCACTTGAACTATATTAATAATCGTTTGTTGAAAGCAGCAGAGTGTAATAGTAATATATATAATATAATCATCCTCATTCACACAGCCTTATGGTATTAATATCAATATAAAAAGGTCCCTTTCACAGGTAAGATGCTTTGTGCATAAAGACTAGGTTTATTGGGTCTTTTGTATGACTAGCAATTTAATTGTTCGCCAATTAAACAAATTTAACAAAACAACAACAAAAAATGATGATAATGAATGGCAATATTCTGAATAAAACTTGGAAGATTGCACTGAAAATCAAATTGAAAATGGTAAGTATTAGGCCAATTTATATTCTAAACCAAATTTCTGACACGACACAGAGTACATCACACTAAATAACACGTTTATGCCATAAATTTCTGAGTCAGTCTATTTGGTCAGCAGTTGTGCAAGATAACGCCATTCTTGAGCAATCACTGTTTTAAGTGGTAGAGGTTTTCAATGGTAAAATTCTAATTTAATATACTGATTCGAACAGACCATTGAATACATGGTGAGAATGAATAATAATATTTATATATATATATTTTTTTTAAAGGCAGTGTACATTTACATCCTTTGTCCAGTCGGAATATTCGAAAATCCGAACTTGATTTTGCTTTTTGTTTGTTTGTTTGTTTGTTGCTTTAGGTCTCTTCCAACACAATTGAGGTTATATGAGAGACCGCTGAAACAAAAAAACAAGCAATCTAACAAAAATAGTACAAATGTAAATCAAAATCATAACCTAAAGATATCATAAGCTAAATTATAAATAACCAAGAACAAACAGGCAGAAGATTTACAGAAAAAACAATATCCCCTGTCAAAAATACAATCACAAACCAAAGAAGCAGGATAGGCTAGTAAAGAGAAGAAGAAACGACATTTTGCCATACCATAACAAAGGGCATTTCACTTCATTGCACAAAGTTTTACTCAACACATGTTCAACATCGTTAGGCTGGCGTTTTAATTAATTTTTTTTTTTTTTTTTCTTAACTAAGTTTCAAAAGTTCCCATAGTAAATACAAGAATCAAAGGGACATAATTTTCTGAGAAGTTTGAGAAGCATAGGTCATAAAAGCTCCAGGAAAAGTAAGACAGGTTTTGGTGAAAGACGGAACAGAAGCAGATGAAAGGAGAAAGTAACTATACTCTCATATCTAAGACAAAAATCTCTGCCTCATTTGGATTTTTGCCGAAAATTAGAATTTGTAATACAATTAACAATCTCTAATACAGATAATATTCAACATATACAATACAACATCTGAGTCATAATTTACATCAACATATTAACTGATACATTACCGAGAGATGATCACGAGTAAAAAAAAAATACTTATAAAAAATGCACAATAACAGTGGCCATACTGCAATAACATGATGTGATCCCTAGCCCAGGGTTTATTTGTTTGTCCTTGTTTTTAAGGGTTTTATGGCGCATTAAGGACATATTAGCGCCAGTAAAAAGAAGAAAATGGAAGTCAAAATATTCTAGATTTACAATCATATCATCCAAGAAAAAGTAAGAAAAGGAGGAATTGGTTCAAATTTGGGGAACATATGATAGATTCCAAGTTCCAAGAGCATACCAATCCCATCAATGCACTTAGTTTGAGATTACCTTAAAGTAAGTCTCATCCAGACACCAGCACAGGATCCTGCTAAGAGGAACACATAGAATACATAACTAGCAATACATAGCAGAGATATGAATTGCTTGTTTTTAAGGGTTTTACGGCACTTGCAACACATTTAAGTCATATCAGCGCCAGTAAAAAGGAAGAAAATTGGATAGTAAAAACATCCTAGATGTACAATTAAAAGGGCTTGAGGAAAAAGACAAAGGGGAATGGTTCAAATAGGGAACATATGTAGATTCCAAGAGCACACTATCAGTGTACTTAGTTTGAGATCACATAAAAATCTCACCCTGACACCAGTACAAGAACCCACTAAGAGGAATACACTCAAATGTTTACAAATAATATGTTAAAAATAAAAAATAACTACATACAAAACTAAAACTATACATTTGACTACTTCCATCCCTATCAAGGACTCCAGTCAGGGATCGGACAAACTAAGTAATCCCATTCCAAGACAAAGACCGAAAGCAACTCGGAAAACAGATATTATAAGGTGATAGAAGACACAGCGTGACCGCCTGCCCACCATGGGAGGTCAAAGGATCCTGCCCAGAGCTCATGGTTTTCTACTGCCCTTTGTGTACTTAAGTACTCAGTGTAACTAGAAAGTAAGTTTAGTAAGTCAACCAGATATTTTTGTCTCATAATGCACTACCAAGAGATGGTCACTGTCAATGTCGGTAAACAAGAAACAAAAAATAAAATTTAAAAAAGAAATCCAGACAATACAACTTAATTTCAGTATAGACAGTTTCAGAGTGTATAATGTTGCCACAGGGTATGAACTCTGTAGTTATACGAAATAAAATGTATAGTAAAATAAGGGAGTAAAAATTACTCTTATAAATAGCAAGGTCTGTTTTAATTCGCCATCCCCACACCTAAGTAAAAAAAATGATGCTTCAGTAGGTACAATCTAAATATTCTCGTTGCTTCCACAATCAATAGCATTATGACGACCAATACATTTTTTTACACTACAGCAGAACATAGGATATGGCATGGGACCTAACATAAAGGGAATCAGTGAATGAATTAAATATCCATTCTCATTCTCATTTAGTCAAGAAAATACGTATCAATTTAATTCTTTACTGTCATGAATATATGTATGCCATTTGATGGATTTCACTCAATAATAATATAATGTACAGATTTTTTTTTTTTACAATCAATATCAAAACTTTTTACAATCTTATGGCAGGCCATAAGCATGCTACGTAAATTACGTTGGAAGGAGAAAGAACTATCATAATGTCCCAAACCAGAGAAGAAAAATGAGGAAAATATGTAAGTAAAAATCTTTGTAACTTTTTTCATAATTTAAATGTTGCATTCATTAATAGCAGACAAATGAAATTATTGAGTTAGTTTATTATGTTGACAATTTGTTAGTAGAAAAGTTTAAGCTTTTACAAAATTAATCTAATTTATATAAATATATATATATATATATATATATATATATATATATATATATATATATATATATATATATATATATATATATATATATTTTAAAAAAAAAAAAAAAAAAAAAAAAAAAAATATATATATATATATATATATATATATATATATATATATTTATACATATATATTGGCACTTATTCAAAAATAACAATTCATTTGATGATTCTGTTTTTAAAACGGTTGGATAATCTAATAGGGTTCTTTTTCTGCCTGTCAAATGGACCCCCACTTCCACCATGGTCTTGACACACATTTTCCTTGTCCTGCTGACTCTCTATTCCACGGACGATTACTTCAGAACTAGATATTTTAGTTAAGGAGCTCGATTTAGATCCTTGTTTTTCCATTTTCGGTGGGCGTTTGCCTTCAGCTCTAGCATTCTTTCCACCTCCTTCTCCAAAACCAACATGGTCTATACCCTCAGCAGTATTACGTGGTTTTAAAACCCGACGAGATATTCTACTCAAAAAATTGGTGAGTGCAGACTTCCGTTCCACTTTTTTCCCGGGCTCAACAAAAACGTCTGCCAAATTGTCATCTGGTGGCAATTTCACTGTTGGTCCTTGAACCAAATCGATGGCCTCATTTTGACGATTCACATAACGATGTACCCCTCTGCCTTCTAGGTTCAGTGTGGCAAGAGTTATAGAACTTTCTGGTTTCGCAATTGGTGCTTGCCCTAGTTTAAGCTGATCGTAATACCTGAAGGTAAGAAAATAAAGATTTATTTAGAGAAATTTAACAGCAAAATCTAATACAAAAGTAATAAAAGCTCTCATATTTTATATACTTTAACATTATATTTAATATCAACACAAATATTATGAATTGTGTCTGTTTTTAAGTATTTTACGGCGCTTGCAACACATTTAGGTCATTTCAGGACAAGTAAATAGGAAGAAATGGGATAGTGGAAAAGGTTATAGATTTACAATTGAAAGCACACAAGAAAAAGTAAGACAAAAGGTAAGGGTTCAAATGGGGAAAAGATGTAGATTTCAAGAGCACTCTAAGTGTACTTAGTTTGAGATCACATAAATGTCTTATCTAGACACAAGAAAAGGTCCCCACTTAGAGGAATATACTCAAATGTTTAAAAACCATTATATATTTAAAACAAAAAAATGCAACAGTACATAACAGAGAGATGATTTACAAGAAAAAAAAATATCATCTCCAAAAACCATAACTATACATTTGACTGCTTCCCTCCCAGTCAAGGACTTTGGCAACAGCTAGGACAAAATTAAGTAATCCCATACCAAGACAAAGACAGAAAGAAACTCGGAAAACATAAGGGTGTGACCTCCTGCCCACGATGGGAGATCAAAGACCCCACCAAGAATATTATGAACGAACCAGTCATGAAGCTGAGGGCCTTTTGATATAATTTCATCAATTTTGTGTAGCAAAGATGGTACTCTCTCTTTAAAGAATTTAAAAAGTCACTTTCAATTAAAAAGCAAAAAATACAGAAAAAAAAAAAGAAATGTCGTGTTGAAAGAAAATCGCATACTGAGTGATGCTGATGATTTTTTTTGGTGTGATTATCAAATACCTAGTCCCAATGATATTTTTTCACATCTTTCAAATTGGAAATATAATTCTCTTTTCGCCATGTGCTTCACCCTGACATAAAACAGATCTTAGGAATCATATAAAATGTGGTAAGGCATCTGCTTTATTTTGTCGTTTGCAAATACCAGTATCAGCTTAATTTAGAATCAGAAAAATGATTAAAAACAATAGATAGTTTTAGATATGTTCGAAGTTAGTATTGATAAGAAAGATATATAATATGTGCAGTTGCTTGAGAATAGGTGCATATAGGAATATTTTCTTGTCCTCAACTATTCACATTTATAAATTAATCAAAATTAAATAACATTTCGCTTTATTAGGACCACAACGACAAACATTTATATACATTTTATGCTAGTGATCAAAAATGGAGAAAATCAGTAATCAAAATTAAATAACATTTCGCTTTATTAGGACCACAACGACAAACATTTATATACATTTTATGCTAGTGATCAAAAATGGAGAAAATCAGGTTAAATATTAGGCTTATATGAAACATTCCGTCAGCTACCAGTTACAATTTTTTTTTTTTATAAATGGAGACATGTGAAAGTCCACCAATTAGCAATGGAAGCAAACAGTGATTAATCTGAAAATCGAGGAAATGATAATTTTCCTCTTTTTTCCCCTCCATTTTCTCAAAATCAGCCTGTGAGTCATCGGACACATTCTATCAGTACGATATATATATATATATATATTCCAACATTGTGGTAAATATTAAAATAATATATATATATATATATATATATATATATATATATATATATATATATATATATATATATATATATATATATATATATATATATATATAAAGACTGGATACAATGTGAAAATATTATCAGTAATTTTATAATTTGCAAAATTAGATATCTGAGGAGAGAGAAAAAAGAGAATTTATGATCTTTTAAAATTTTGACATGTAAATTTTACTTTCTTCCAAGCATCAAACAAAATTATCATTATAAAAGCGATTTTATTTTATCTATACAATGACTTAAAATTCTTACCGAACCCATTTGGTGTTTATATTAGAATCAGCCAAGTCACTGCGACTGCGATGGTGACTCTTTACTCTGTTTGGAGTCAGTCTATCTGGAATGGCTAGGACTGGTGGAATTCTGGGATTATCCTTGGGCACTGCAAGCTTCTCATCTAACAAATCATTCTCTGTTAGAAATAAATATAATAAGACTTCAAAAGTGGTACTCATGAATTCAAAACAAATATCCAAATATTCAGAGTATTCGTGTAAAGGAAAATAGACTATTTCAAATGAAAAATAGTTTTATGAGCAGCCCTTACAAATATTTTAGTCCTATCAATGCCCAAATAACAAGCATAATCTGATTTTTCCTAATGTTAAGAGTTTCTCATCCCCCAATTTGTCTTCATGGACTAGTTAATCATTCTTGATTAGATTCAAAAGTTCCGTGGTGATTGTAACAGCACTATTTAGGGCTAGAGCAAATTAATCTCATTTTAGGAGAGAACGCAAATAGGAAAAGGAAAAAAGATGATATATATATATATATATATATATATATATATATATATATATATATATATATATATATATATACAAAGAAAACAGAACAAAGGAACATAATTTCAGAACCCTCAATGATAGCAAATAAACTTCAACACCAATGATACCATATCTAAAATGCAATACCTGAACTTGTGGAAAATTTTGGCTTATCATGAACTGTAAGTTCTTCATCATACATCTCACTACATGGTCGATTCATCATTGGTGTTCCCACAAGACTGATTCGACTTAATTCCATGTGGTTTTTTTCTCGGTCTGGTGTTTTGGGCATTTCCTTTTGCTTCAAACTGTCTGATGATGTTGTTGCGGGTGTTAGTTTTCTACTTTCAAGTTCTTTGTTGGCAGATATTAGAGGTTTCATGTTTGGTGAGAAATTTGCACGATGGAGCTCAGTCAAGACACAGTCTACAAGGCGTTTCTTTATTTCCATAACTGATGAACTGGCACCTGGAAAGATTCAAACAGTAGTTTGATTTAAGAATTGAAATTGAAAGAAAGCATCATTTAAAAAACTGTTTTGTTTGGGGTCTCTTAAAAAAAAAAAAAGACATAAAAAGAATGATGCATAGATTGAATAAAACTTACCAGCACATTGTCCAAAATGATGAGCAGATTGTCTTGAATGAATCTGTTGGTAAAACATACTCGTCTGTTTTGTAGCTAGACATTTTTGTTTCTCCATGAGTTTCATTTCCTACAATAAAAAGTGGTGAGAAATGGTAAAAACTGGTTCTTAAACAGCCAATTTTTTTTGGTCTCATACGTCATATGCCAGTTCACTGGAAAATATTTCGACAATAATGTTATCAGATGTCCTTCAATAATTGTTTCATGCAAGTTATTGAACACAAATCTGACTGTAATTGTATGCTATGCACCACAAGAAGATAAGACTCAAGACGAAAAAGAAGAATTCTATGAAATGCTTGATCTGATCGTAAGTCAGATGGCAAACACGATGTCCTGCTAGTGCTTGAGGATCTCAACGCAAAAGTAGGCAACAGTAATCATCTAAGGGAAGGACATATGAGGAAAGAAGGTACAGGCAGTATGAAAGAAAGCAATATAATTATACAGCGTTACATATAAGAAAAATTAAAATCTATTGTAGAATTTTAAGAAAATCACAAAAAGTCACTCAAAATTATTGATGAAATCAAACATTATGTAAATCCTCAATATGTTTCAGAGTAATTTATGAACTTCTAAACATTCATTCAAACACATTCCAAACATGTCAGAATCTTGCAAAGCACAAATTGTATAAAAATTGCAGACGTCATTACATGACAATTCTACTTATGAGAACCAAAAGAAAACATGTTTTGGCAACTTTGCAAAATAGCGAATTGGAAAAAAATGGCATGATGTGGCATGATGTAATCAAGAGTATCAATGCCTTATTTGAGACTAAATCAATTTATTCAAAAATAAATAGAAAACACTTACCTCCCTGTACATTCTGAGCTCCTCAAAGAAACCTAAGAGATGTTTAAAACAGGCTTGAAGGTCAAAAGTCTCTGATTCACAGAAATACTCAGCAAGTTTCCTTGATTGCATTTTCAATTCAGTTATGTGGGATTGAAGCTCTCTAAACTTCCACTTGACTTCCTGGTGAGAGACAGTAACAGGGGGACAAGTATTTGAAATATCGACTACCCATCAGCACAGCAAACTTTCTCATAGCATACAATCTTTCAAAGGTGAAAAAAAAGCATACAAATGGTGTATGGTTGGCAACCCTGGTGATACAAGAGCATTATTCAAGAAAATTAGTTATTTTTCATTAAATCAACTTTTAAAGGTGGATCGGTCCTGACAGCTCAGTTGGTAAGAGTGCTCACTTCAGATGCAAAGGAACCGAGATCTATCCTGGGTGAAGTCGAGAATTTAAAAAGATGCCCTTGTCCACCAATCGTGATCTATCTGGGTCTATGTGACCTGATAATTGTTTGTTTTTGTTTTGTTTTTAAGGGTTTTACGGTGCTTGCAACACATTTAGGTTATATCAGCGCCAGTAAAAAGGAAGAAAATGGGATAGTAAAAAGTTCTAGAATTACAATTAAAGCACCCAAGAAAAAGTAAGACATAGGGGAACTGGGAACAAATAGGGATCAGATGTAGATTCCAAGAACATACCACCAATGCACCTAGTTTGAGATCACCTATAAGTCTCATCCAGACACAAGCACAAAATCCAACAAAGAAGATTACACTCAAATGCTTGCATTATACATTAAAAATAACAAATATAATAACGCATAACAGAGAGATGATTTACAAGGAAAAAAATATCATCTCCCAAAACAATAACTATGCATTTGACTGTTTCCCTCCCAGCTAGGACTCCGGCCAGGGCCAGGACAAAACCAAGTAATCTCATGCCAAGACAAAGACAGAAAGCATGTTGGAAAACAGATATAAAGGGATATAAGACACAGTATGTAACCCCCTGCCCACTATGGGAGGTCAGGATCCCCACCCAGACCTGATAATTGTCAGCATCCTGACACCATAGATACCAGCATAAACTACAGCTCCATGGGTCATATGTCTCTGAAGGACTACTTCATCATCTTTATGCAACTGTATATTTATGCCAATATCAATTAAAGAGTTGATTTGAATATTGAATTGAAAATAATATTAACGGTCCATAAAACAATGAAGGCCAAAGAAGAGAGTTCCTCTTTCACAACAGAGTATCCACTTACGTCGAGAAAATTATTGAAGCTGTTCCTGATGATAGGGTTAGTTGTACTCAACTGTTTGACGAATGCATTGATCTGTGTGTTCATCTTGTCAAAATCCACTTTAATGTCTGATAAACTGCAACTAGAAAAATAAGATGATAGAGACATCCTGCTTGGGCTGGTTGTCAACCGTGGTTCCAAGCATAATCTTAGAGCCACATAAAGCATTGTTCTCTTATTTTGGATGCTTAAATAAAATTGGTCAGTGCTTATCCACAGTAAACACGATGATTTATATCCTCAGCACTGTACCAATCTTTTTTCTTTCTTTATTAGCAAGACAAGTGTGACACAGCATAATGCTAAATACAGCAAATTCAGAAAAGTAGAAAAAGCAGGCACTTATATAAGTGGCAATAAAAAACAAAATAAGTAGTGAACTGCTAGACTAGAGGATAACAGATAAAAACTCGTGCAGTGACTGCAAGTGAAAACAAGAAAATGCAACCAAAATTGGAAAATTCATATATTTATGGTACAAGGATATTTTAGAGGGAACATAAAGGTGTTTATATTGACCATGAATATATTGTGTAAGGGGGAAATAAATCAGGTCTATCTTAAAGTTTCCACTGAATCTTCATCCATACATTTTATATTTATTTTTAAAAATTCATTCAAACAATGATCATACCTTGCAGCCCTTTGTAATCGAGGGATCTCACTAAGGAAAGACAAAATGTTCTCATCCTTTGCTTCAACTGTTTTGATGATAAAATGTAGTAAGCAGTGTCCAGACTCATTTGACTTAACATCTACCAATCGTGACAGACTCGACAACTTGTAGCCACCTGCATAACCATTGAACTGTCCCTGTCAAAGGTTAAAAGTGACAAAGACAATGACTGAGTCACAATTACTTTGACATTTTACCATTAAATGAATACAAAAGCATGATTACCAAAATGAAATACCAATCCAATAGGGAGATTATTTATCTCAATAATGAATGAATAAAAATATATGTAGCATATTATAATATCCTTGTACGGCTATGTGGTCTAGTGGTATGACACACGCTTTCGTATCGGAAGGTCCTGGGTTCGGACCTCGTGCTCTGCGCATAGTTGAGTCCTTTGAAAAGGCTCTTTACTCACATTCTCTCACTGTACTCAGGCGTAAAATGAGTACCTGGCTGTTAACAGCGTTGTCTTTGTCCGAAAATTGTAATATCGCCTAACAAGCGTCATGTCCCGTCCTACATGTTAAATGTTGCTGTTGACCAGGGACCCCTTGTAAAGCGCTTTGTTGAGCACATTTAGTGGATATTGCGCTATATAAAGCTCAATTTTAATTATTTTTTTTTTTACGTTCACTCTGCTACTAATATTATTGAACCAATCATCCTCCTCACATCTATTCGGCAGCTATAGAGAGTCATGAATCAAAAGTGTCATAAATCCCAACTGTGGTAACACAACATTTCTTTTAGCAAAATAGGACTAACATTTTGGAATGTACTTCCGCTATCAATCAGGCACTGATTCAACCTGGAAATAGCTCAAACTCACAAGCATGAGTTCAATACCTGTAAATAGTTTTGAATATTCTAGTTTTATCTATGTGAAATTCTTTTACTTATCATTAACACTTATCACTTCCAACAAACATGAGGGATGATCTTTGGTCATGAGAAAGACATGCCTCATGCTTCTTTTCTGAATCTTTTATGATAGAATATGAAATCAACATGACAGGCATGCCTACCCACAATTTCAAATTTCAGGGATATTTTATGATTAAAACCTCAAATTTCAGGAACAAGACGCCACGCAATAGTAATGTCTAAAAAGATAGTCAAACATCTGATATCAAGAACATATAGTGGTTACAATGTAGCAATTAATCTGCTGGCAACAAAAGAAGTATCCTCAATCATCACTGGTTTAAAAATACAATATATTACTTGGATAACTCCTCAAGATAACACCACCACTGGTGAGAGTAACTGACCACAAAAAAGGAGGAAATATTTTTCCAACCATGATGATAGAGAATAGCTTACCAATTTCCAAATTATATGGTTTGTTGATGTTGATGATGTGGTGGTGGTGGGGGTGGTTGTAGAAGCGGTGGCAGGGGTGATGATGCGTTGGGGATGTTGTAGTATTGGTTGTAGGGATGATGATGTGGTGGTGGTTGTAGTAGTGGTGGTAGAGATGATGATGTGGTGGTGGTGGTTGTAGTTTTGATGGTAGAGATGATGATGATGATGTGGTGGTGGTTGTTGTAGTAGTGGTGGTAAAGATGATGATGTGGTGGTGGTTGTTGTAGTAATGGTGGTGGTAAAGTTGATGGTGTGGTGGTGGTTGTTGTTGTATTGGTGGTAGAGACGAAGATGATATGGTAGTTTTGGTGGTGGGGATCATGATGATGTGGTGGTGGTTGTAGTTGTGGCTATAGGGATGATGACGACTGATGATGTCACAGTAGTTCACAATTGCATAAACTTCTTAATTCCAAGATGTAAATAACAATGTGAAATTGAATATAAGCTTCAATTTGATATACGAAAACAGATAAAATGGACGTTTCAGGTTTCCCCTTTATCAACAAAACAGGATGAATGAAACACTCCAGACGAATGAGATAATGTGGTAGTGATAAAAGAAACCCGAAACGTCCATTTTATCTGTTTTGGTATATTAAATTGAAGCTTACATTCAATTTCACATTGTTATTTATTTCTTTGAGCTTCGAACAGCACCAGTTACATAATTCCAAGTTGCAATATAATGGTCGATTTTATCATTTCAGGGACAAAAAGTAAACAGCCATTATTTTTTACAAAATTCCTGAACAAATCTGGAAATTCCAGGACAGTAGACATGCCTGCTATGGCAAACTATTTCCAGCTATGACAATTGTACTGGTATGCAAAGTAATTTTCAGACAATCAATAAAAAAAAACCCCAACAAACTTTTAATTAACTTACATGGTTTAGAAAATTTCCAAGTTTTAAGATGAGACGAAGAACTTCAGATAATCCTTTGTTTGACAAAATGATTCTGGAGGTCTCCAACATGCTAGTTAAGATGCTTCTCAACCTAGCAGCAGTTGCACAAAGTTCTGAGCGCCTCAACTGTCCATTTAACAGTGTGCGGTAATCAGGGACATCCCACAAGTGGAGGACAAACTGTTCAGCCTGGCCCAAATCCAACAGATTTCCATTGTAAAATTTCAAGTGTTTTATCTGAAGAAAATATATCAAATACATTATGTAACTTAATAAAAGTGCTTTCTTATTTAATGCAGTCACAAATTTCTTCTAAGGTATGAGTATTATCATAACTATTGTCATTATAATCATTATAATAACATTACTATTATTATGAGAAATGTCCTGATTACAAAATCAGATTCAAAGTGTCACCTCATCATGCTCTGGCAATATCTCCAGAAGGTGTTGAATAAAAGCCAAAGGAAAAGCAGGACCATCAACACGAACCAAGCGTTTCACAAGCTCTGTCGGGTCTTCATCACAGCGGTTTAGGAAGAGATTTAATCTCAATCTGGTGTCATTACTCAACAATGGGGTCTGTAAAACATCACGAAAACAACTAAACATAAAACTGTGTCATCCAAATCATAATGAATAATCATTTGAAAGAAGAAAACTGAGTGCTCTATAATATTGCCTAAGTGATACATCAATGGCATGTGACCAATGGGACTAAAGTAGTCCTTCAGAGTATAGGGCTAATGAAGCTGGAGTTTATTCCAGTTTCTATAAGCCTAAATTGACACTAGCAACTGCTAGCTACCCTTTAGATAAGACGCCGGTCTAGTGTAAAGTACTTTCTGCCATATTTAATAGACCCAGCTACCTTATTACTGCTGGGTGGACAGGGGGCGGGGGTGGGTGGAAATAGATCTTCGACTTCAGCCAGGATCCATCATGTTCCCTTTATGTGTGAACAAGATGCCAAAAAAGTGATCTTAAAATCAAAGTCACAATTAATGTGAGATCTTAGCTTTTGTCATTTCAGGAAACATCTATTACCCTCAATAAACTTTACTCAATCCTCATATTTTTGTCTATAAGTTAAATTTTGAGGATTTAATCACCCTGACAAAATACTAGTTTGAGGTGGTAGGTCACAAATCATATTTCAAAATATTTCTAATCATTCATGAGTACCTGAAGAAATTATTACAATCTGACCATAGCAAAAATGAAGACAATAATATAACAACATGACTGGTCTGGTCAAACCGTGTATGATGCCTGACTTCAGATTATTTGCGTTAAAAAATAGTTAACAATGTTCAAAATCTGAAAGGCCCAAATTCTCATCTGGTCAGCATTAATTCGTTAGCATGAGCTATTATCACGAGAAAAGGTTAACAAACATATGAAATGAATATGATTTCATATCTGAGGCTAATAAAACTTGGGATCTTATATTCACCTCTGTCAATTGCCAGTTGCATCTTTCTTTGAACAGTTCTTCCACTTCATTAAAATCCAAGTGATTATTCCAGTTTCTGACATTTTGCTTCAACCAAACACAATGAGGAAACTCATCTGGGTGAATCAAAAGTTAAATTTGGAATACATTTTGATGAAAATAAACAAAAACAAATATTAAATCATTGTAAAATGTTTATAGTGTAGTGTTTGTAATCCATCGAGAAATATCATTAGACACATACAATAGGTCTCAATAAAAGTGATCCATTTTTTCATGGAATTTGTGGCTCATCACGTCACACTGGTATTATGTTGGAGTAAAACAGATGTCAAAAAGTGAATTAAAAATTTAAATAATCACATATAATATATAATTTAAAGGTTATGGACTTTATAAAACTTAAATTAATCCTAAGTATTCTACTAATTAAAAACACACACGTAATCCAATTTAATGGAGATAAAGATAAAGGGAGTAAATCTGACTTATGAGTCAGATTTACTCCCTTTATCTTTATCTCCATTTTATTGACTCATTTAGGCACCTCTATTTATTAGTTTTACAATCCAATTAAATATCTTTGACCATAAATTCGATTTTCAGGATCATTATCCCCCAGGATAATACAAATTTGAGACAGTGGGTCAGAATTTGTAGGTCTGATTATGTGTCTTCCTTACTGTACAGCTGTGATGATGGGCTCAGTATATATGTTATATGAAATAAATAATTTATATAGCGCGCAGAATCCCCAAAGTGCTCTGAGGTGCCACACATACAAAGACGATAGGTATTACAAAATGCAAATATTATTACTATTCAAAATCCTGTCTGAATAATAGGAATGTGTTCAAAAGTTTCCTTTAATTACTGAATCAGGGTCAGCTTTGATTTCTTTATCTAATTTGTCCCATACTTATAACTCACCTGCTCAAAACAAAACTATTATGTTAGGGTGAACCTGTTGCGTAAAATTTAATTGTAAACTCAAGGTATAACATTGTGTAAAGTGAGATTAGTATCTAACCCCCCCCCCCCCCCCCCAAAAAAAAAAAAAAAGAAAGAAAATCTCCTAATACGGATCATTAGAACTTCAAGCTTACGTCCATTCATCTAATTCATTCCGACCTAATACCAGATTTATGAGCCAGGTCTGGTCACACATTGTCTCTATCACCCAGATCTAAACAGCAGTGAGTTTTGAGCAAGATACAAAGTAAAATAGGTTTTCAAATAATTTAAACCCATTTTTACAATGGATATTCAAAATGGGGCACCTGTTTTAATTTTAAAGTAGGACAGACTCTCTTGCCTCTGAAAATGACATTTCAGGGTAAATCCATTAACTTACATCAATCAATTAATCTCACCCAATTTATTGTGAGAGAAAACCATAGTGACACTTAGAAAACACCTTTCACTCATTTCAGTTAGAAAACGTTTGCTCTTGTCAAAATATATTAAATCTGTGACTATATGCCATCATCAATTTTATCATATTTATCATTATTATTTTGTATTTAAGGCATTTATTTACAATTTGATAGGTTGTTAACTTTTTTTTTTTTTCATTTATGTTGTTTGAGAGTGAGTTTCCCATATCGATGTTGCGTATTTACAAAGTGGTTGATTTTGCCATTTATTTTGTATCTACACTATTGTTTACGTACTGTGTGATGGATTATATTCTATTTGTATCTATGTCGTCAAACTGCATTGTAATTGATTTGTTTTCTTTTGTTAATTGGAAAATTGATTACGATTTTTATTGATAAATTACTCAAAAATAAACATTGAACTTTCCTGACAAAATCAAAATGAATAGATGATAACAGACCTTACCTCTCAGATTCTCATTCAACTTAATCCACTTGAGATTTCGCATCATACTTGAAGGAAATACTATTTGGCTTGTATCGCTGATTTTACTTGAATCCTTTCCTTTTTCACCAATGCCCTCATCTGTTTGTTTAGACTTCTGTTCATTGTTCCCAATGACATTCAATTTAATTTTATCATCACTCAAGGGGTCTACTGACCTCATATTCAAATTATTAAGACAATCAACTTTCACAATATTACAATCTGAAGGAGAGGTTTTCATTTCTTTTTGACTTTTCTTTGGGGACGTATTGTCATATATGCTTAGATTTTTTCTTCCTTGTTTATTGCACACATCGTCTGTATTTCTGTTCTCTGAGATACTTGTCAAAGTTGGAGAATTAGTATTTATACAAACGACATTCCTATTTTCCTTTGAGGCGTCATTCCTGCATTTGAAAACAAATTCATTCTGCACATCAAAGTTGGATTCTGGCATTTGTGCATTTTTGAGTCTTTTCTCAGCCTGAGGGCTAATTTTATCTTCACAACCAATGAATCCAGAATCAGCACAAGATACTCTCTTTTTCACATTGATAACAGAACAATCTCGAAGCAAAGCTCTGGATGAAATATTCCGATGCATGGGTAAGATGACACTGACAGGCTTTGTGCTGAATGCCTGATATGTTTTGTCATTGGAGTCAATGGCTTCTGTCAGAGTGGCACACATGTGGTAAGGATCATTGGCTTGTAAGGAGTCAATGTCATCTACAGCATGGATTACATGATGAACATGTTGTTCTAGAACTTGCCAAATTGAATTACTGAAAAAGAACAAGATAAATTTTTGACAGCATTGGTCATGGCAGGTGTGGGTAGAGGATACAATGCAATCATAATTATTGTGAGAAGGCCACACCGGAGGTCAATGTACAACTCAATAATAGTGGGTACACAATGGATTAAGATCATTTTATTGTGGATTATTCTGACATGTAAAGGGGAGAATATGACATCCTTGGAAAAAAAGTTAAATATTATTTATTCTTTAAAATTGACATTTTTCTGAGGGCGGTCATATTAAAATAGTTTTAAAGTTATAAGAATGCTTCAAATCCAGAGTTTTTAAGCTTGAGGTTTTACAGAAGTTACATAACTTGACCCTTCTTACCTTTTATCCTTTTTTGATGTCTCAATTGCCAGCAAATCTTGTAGTATGTTTACAAAACAAACCATCTTTGATCCCCCAAATACCTACAATGAAAAATGTGGAGAAACTGATGTGAATAAAGAAAAGTGTAAAAACTTTTGTTTTCAAATCTTCTACGCTATGGGCAAAATGAAACTTAAAACTCTTCAGACATATTTCCTATCATTTCCAACACCCCGACCAATAATAGAAAACAATAATCTCTTCTAAAAACAAAAACAAAACAAGGTTCATGGGTGAGGAGAGGAGAATGAAGAGTTTCCTTCAAGCTATTAAAATTCTCATTTTCAAAACGTTTAACTGGACAAACCTGAGTTTGAATCAAATCTACAAGATCTTGTGGTGAGTTGAGGTCGACATTGGCATCAATATTGGAACTGAGTTCATCCTCATGCTTTTTCTCTTGAAACAACTTGAAAACAAAAGAAAAAAACAAACAAAACATAAACAAACCAACAGTGAAAGATTTTAAAATAACCAACAATACATCACATAAGCTTCTAAAATGTTAAGCCAGTAGTAATTCAGGTTTTAAATTTAAAAAGTAGCCATGAGAATATAAAGATGTGATTTCAATCAAACTAGTATAAGACAACAAGGCTCGTTTCCAAATATAAGTGATAACTAAGGGAGATTCTTATAAGATAAGTGGTCTCCCAAGCTATTAACAAATAGAAGTGATTGCTTAGACAGAAAGCTGGCACAAATTTGTACCGAAAAAATAAATAAAGGAACAAATAAATAAAATAAAATTAAAAAAACAAAAACAAAACAAAAAAAAAACCCGAAAAGATTTTGGCTTTTGGGGTTTTATCGTTTTTAGAGTAAACAGATAACGACTTTTTTCATATTTTAGAGAAATGCATTTAATTCTAAATATCAAGTTTTGACGATTGTCACAAGCCCGACAATGAAACTTGAATCTCACTTGAGCTCAATAAAATATTTGAATAAATATAAAATTAAGAATTCCTGATACAAACCCTATGTCAACATTATTATGAGTTTTGACGTACTAAGACCAAGTTTTAAAATTCATATTATCAGCCAATGGGAGGAGAAGAAATCAAATATCATTATTTATACCCACCATAGTTTCGGTACATAAAAATTATAAATATATATACATATAATGATCAAAACAAAAAAAAAAAACAAAAAGAGAGAGAGAGAGAGAGAGAGAGAGAGAGAGAGAGAGAGAGAGAGAGAGAGAGAGAGAGAGAGAGAGAGGGAAAGAGAGAGAGAGAGAGAGAGAGAGAGAGAGAGAGAGAGAGAGAGAGAGAGAGAGAGAGAGAGAGAGAGGAAAAAATAAAAACAAATTAAACTCACCTGTAGCTGAACATAAAGATCTTCATCAGAATCTTCTCTCTGTAAAAACGATAACACATCGAGCAGACCCAGACCTTAAAAATAAAATAAAACAAAGAGAAATAATGACATATTTTATGTCAGTTGTGCACATCAAATTTTGAGAGAGGTTGCCAACACTTTATTTTGAGTCTGAAAAAAGGGCAACAAAATAATATTTTCAAAATACACTTTGTTAGGCTAAGACCGGGAAGACCAAAATAGTCAATCATTGTATGCCATCCTTCATCCAGTTTGTGCATACTTTCAATGACTTCCATTACAAATTTTGAATATTTCATATGGTACAGAAAAACTAAGGATTGATTCGTTGACTGATTAACTGATTAATTTATTTAATGTAAGATTAACTGACCAATTGATAATGATGATAATTTTTGGTGTCGAATTGCCACAATCGTAACAAATTGAAAACGAAATGAATATGTTTATGTTGTGTATATCGCACGTGTGAAAGAAAGAAAGAGAGAGAGAGAGAGAGAGAGAGAGAGAGAGAGAGAAGAGAGAGAGAGAGAGAGAGAGAGAGAGAGAAAATAAGTAGGAGTGAAATATCTGTTCAATCTTAGTTATCGTTTAACATTATAACAAGTGTAACTAAATGACAAATTGCCATATTTATGGACAATAAAGATCTATTATTATTATTATTATTATTATTATTAAAGAGCAAGCAAAATGAAGAAGAAGCAAGGAAGAGACTAGACAAAGACGGGCTCTTCAATGTCTAGTGAAAGGATTATCATTAACATTTACAGATTCAAGATTCTTGCTTATATTGTAGGCATAAGATTTTTCGTTAATTTTATATTGTAGTAAAGACCTTTGAAATCAAAATAATAAGTATGTTTGGAACCATAATTACCTAAACATTATAAATCCTATTGTCTCTATTTTCAATATTTAATCTATTTTATGACGGACACATCCTAAAAGAAAGCAATTGAATACTTAATCGTACCTATAAACTGACTTCTGGAACGCATCCTCTGGGCCTTATCTATGGTCGAGCACAGAATAGCATTGATAAAAGTCAACAGACTTGTCTTGTGTGGAACAGTCTCTGCCAGCTTCAACTCATTTACCACAAAGCTGTACTTGTGGTATAGATGATTATCTTGCTGAAAATTTGAGGAAATAAATAATTGAACTGTCATTGACACTCTATGCAAGACAACAAAAACAATATCTCTGGCTTTTGTTTTTTAAACCACATTCAAGCATGAACTCAAAGCCATTATTGAACTTATCAAAAGACCTTCATGGCCTATGGAGCCAAAGTTAATCCTGGTTTTCAATATAAATAAATGGAAAATGTAGCTTTATGTTTTCTGGACCCTCAAAGTATCTGTTTTAACAATTGTTAATAACCAGAATATTAGCTTTTAGAGGTAATGATGATCAATCTGTCATTCGGTTTTGGGTTCATATTGAGAAAATCATTATAAAATAAAAATTGGTAGTTCGTGTGTAACTACCAATTCGTTTGTTCCTATCAAAAAGTTACAAGATTTACGAACAATTCCTCACTTATACAAATGAGCACAAATACAAACATGTAAAGAACCACAGAACCTACTAGACAATATTCAACACATGCTTAAAATCTATATATTGAATGGGTTAAAGAAAAATAAATGGAAAGTATAGAATTATCTATCATGATTTTGTTGTACATGAAAAAACAAGATTGGGGTAAGGCTGTGGGTTAGACATAATGTCCCAAAGCCAAGTACAATGAAGCTCACCACCTAGCAACAATCTAGGAGGAAATTGTAGTTTTAAAGTTATGTTTGAATTAATATGTATTATGTAGAGACTAACCCTGTGTTTTTCCATTGCGTCCATGAGCTTGTTATATCCCATGCTGTCATACACACAAACAACAGAAAGAATCTCGAACACAAGCTTTCTTGGCAGGGTATTAGCAAGATTCACACCTAAGAAAAGAAACATAAATAAGAAATCCAAGCCAAAATGACACATACATTGTTTTAAATAAAACAAAAAAAGGTCAATAAAAAATAATAATAGTTAAGTAAACGGTCATTAAAATAAAAATCTACACACCATTTTGGATTGCTTGATGAATGTTTTTGATTTCCTTTCAACAACCATCCAGTTGCTGGGATTTCCTGCCTAGATTTTGTAATAGGCCACTTTTTAAAATCTTAACCTGTTACTCTCATGTAAGTTTTACTGAAAACACTCAATAGCCCACTTTCTTTGTAGGGTATATGACAGAGCAACATAATTTTAATTGTAACGGTGGTCTTGTGATATGACACTCGCTTTCGGATCGGAAGGTCCTGGGTTCAAGCCTCGCTCAGCGCATAGTTGAGTCCTTGGAAAAGGCTCTTTACTCACATTCACTCACCATACTTAGGTGTAAAATGAGTATCTGGCTGTTAACAGCGTTGCAGACCTGCCAAATTGAAAACTTCAAATTTTGTAATTTTTATGTCAATTTTTAGTAATTTGACAAGGTTGTACAAACAACCACAATTTGACATTGATGATACTACAATGTCACATCGTCATGCATATGCGCTGTAGAAATGCTTTATTATCATTATTACTATCATCATCATCATCTTCATTATTATTATCATTATCAATATTAATATTATCATCATCATCATCACCATTTATATTATTATTATTATTATTATCATTATTGTAGTAGTAGTAGTAGTAGTAGTAGTAGTAGTAGTAGTAGTAGTAGTAGTAGTAGTAGTAGTAGTAGTAGTTATAGTAGCAGTAGTAATAGTAATAGAAGTAGAAGAAAAAGTAGTTATTATTATCATTATTTAATTATTGCTGAGAAGTAAAAATTCGTAATTTTCCATACAATTTCGTATTTTCGTAATTGGCTCAGAAATTTGTCTAAAATTCGTAAAATTACGAAAAATTAGTAAGATTTGGCAGGTATGGAATTGTCTCTGTTAACAAAAAATTGTAATATCGCATAACAGGTGTAATGTCCCGTCCTAAATGTTAAGTGTTGCTGTTGGCCAGGGACCTCTTGTAAAGCGCTTTGAGCATGTTTAGTGGATATTGCGCTATATAAAAGCTCAATTAAATCACACATCTCAATGTTATCGAACAATAGAATCACATTTCTTAATAGCATAATGAACAAATTCATACGGGCTGCTTTACATCAGACTCAGACCCTGTGACACCTATGTCTACATGAGTTGAATCTTTAGCATTTGGCAGATTAATTATCACCGGGATGTGCAGGAAGTGTTTGCATTATGGCACTATATCCCCGATTCTGGTATGTTAATCAAAATAAAACCGTCAACAAGTAAAACATTTCAAAATTACAATGTTATGTTACATATGATTGGCTATCAAATAGTAAGGGAGGTATAATGTCTTTAGGTTTGAGGGGAACTGCTTCCTGTTTCCTTTTCAAATAAACCCGACGGATTCAACAGTACTTCTGTCGATGTGCAAATCCCTCTACTGTCAAGAAAATGTTAAGAGGACAAGAATAATAAAACAGGTTGATTCTAGAGCTGTCAAAAATGAAGCCATGAAATCCTATTCAGAAATGAAAGGGCAAAACTTAACTGTTTCCTGTAAGTTAAGGATTTCAATATTATCACCTTCCCCCAATACAAACACCTCACTTTATATCATACTCAATAACAAAGTAGTCATGACCCAAGAGGCAAGTTGTTGGGTAGTGCCCATTGTACAATACGAACTATCAATAATATAGTGATTCGTCTTCTCTTGTAACTGCATCATAGCCATACCTTTTACAAGCTTAGAAATTCCATGTTGGCTGTCAATCAATGATTCCATTCCAACTTTGGCGTTGATGACAGCCTTGATACAGGATAAGCAGTCAATCTGCAAAATCGCATCTGAAAACCCATTGAAATTTGGATTTGTCATGTGCACCAAGGCATCCAGGAGGTTGTCTAGACCATCAAGCTCCACAAATTCCTAGAAGAAAATAAATTTCAAAGAATTTAATGCAAAGATTTCAAAAGCGCAATTAGTTGAACGCTTGATAAGAAGCAAATGAACCAGTTCCACTTCCACCCATCAGTGATTGGAAAGCAGAGCTTTGATCCAAGCCGGATTTATTCACATCACCAAAAATTTTAAGTCAAGAAAAGATCTTATATCCTCATTAAGGCAGTCTTTTTATGAAAGCAAATGATTGATGAATTAGAACTCATCCCTTTTTGTGGTTCATAATCGTCAAAAGCAATGATAAAACAAAGAAAAGTTAAGCAAAGGCACAATGACTGGGTGACCTTCTTTAAAAAGCTAATTAAATTTCAACCTCATCTGCCACCAACTGATCTTGCGGCAGAATTGATTTCACTCGATGAAGACTTACCTGGTGACAACATAATGATTTTCACACTTACAATGCACAAAGTGACATTGACTCAAGAAGTGAATACAAAGCAATTCGGACATGTAGATATTCAGGCTGTATGATGTTGGATGAATAATAATAATAGGAAGAAGAAGAAGAAGAAGAAGAAGAAGAAGAAGAAGAAGAAGAAGAAGAAGAAGAAGAAGAAGAAGAAGAATAAGAAGAAGAAGAAGAAGAAGAAGAAGAAGAAGAAGAAGAAGAAGAAGAAGAAGAAGAAGAAGAAGAAGAAGGAGGAGGAGGAGGAGGAGGAGGAGGAGAAGAAACTTTTGGGTATAACTTTGCTTAACTTAATTTTCAGTGATTTTTTTCCTCCATCTGTTGTCTGTTTAACGAGACAAGAACCAAGTTCAACTTCAGCTACATACCCCTCATGCATCTGAAAGATTCCTTAATCTTTTTGCAATACCTCTGGATGTAATAAATGTTACCAGCAACAACAATTATATGACTCTTAAGAGGGTACACACACATATATATATGTATCATTGATTGAGAAAAGAAAAAGAAAAGACAGTCTAATATTTTAATCTGATAATTCAATGTTAAACTTTCAATGCAACAAACCCGAAGCCATGATTCTGAGCTGGATTCTAAGCGACTCCTCAGTGCAAAGTAAACTTGAACTGAGGGTGACTGGGAAAACAGCACACAAGCCAAAGGGTCACATGAGTCCAGCTGATGCTCCAACTGTTGGGATGACACAGTTGTGTAAGGATCAATTTCTTGCCTTAATGCCTGCATCTTTAACCATGATATCAAGAAGCCCAAAAATCATCTGACTGTAATCTGAAGATATTAAATATATACAAGTTTGGGGCTTTCTTTTCCTAGCAAACAAATATGAGCCTCTGTAATATGATTTTTTTTTTTTCATATGTACAGATTTGCACATAAACAAAGCACAAAATTCAATTTCCAAATTTTGACAACCCTTTCGGTTGCTTTTACAAAAAAAACAAAAATTTTTTTAATGGGATCATTGTGTGAATTTTGTCACTGGCTGTGGTAAAATTCTTAATGAAAAAAAGAAAAGGAGATGAAGGCACAACATCAATATAAAAGTAAAACCAAATAATAATAATAATAATAATAATAATAATAATAATAATAATAATAATAATAATAATAATAATAATAATAATAATAATCATAATAATAATAATAATAATAATAATAATAATAATAATAAAATAATAATAAAAATAATAATAATAATAATAACTTTTCAGCTCAGTTAAATGGAAAAAGCAATATGAAGCTTTTCTTCAACAGCATATTGAGGATATGAGTAAGTAAAACAAAATTAAGAGAGTGTACTACATTAACTACCAAGGAGCATGTTGGTATAATGATCCGCAGACCATCAAATGCCTCATCTCACGTCTGCTTTACTATGTTCAAATTTCAAGAAGGAAGATTTAAAATAAACTATTTCATGATTCATTTAGAATAAAAGAAATTTCGTGTGATTGACTATTCGTCATTGGAGTGGCGCATGTATGCAGAATTTCAGCTCAATTGAAGCATAATATTACGGTTTAAAATGCTTTGTCACATCTAATTAAGGTCAAAGTAGATAACAACTGTTTAGTCCAGTCATTGGCAGAGACCCCTGCCTCTCAGTCAACGTGGCGATGCAGTGTGTGTGCAATAATTGTCATGCATCCATCAAGTATGACTGGTTGGTTTACCTTATCCGATCGACAACCCTTGTCATTTGATATTTATGTCCCTGATCAGACAAAGGCTATTGTTTTACAATTAAGGCAAAGGTAAGTCTTTGATGGGTGTTTGATCTCACCGCTGTTTGACGATCCTACTTTTCAATCGTCCTTACATATTATTAATCTGATTCACATGCCTAAGTTGCTCATCAAGAATACCACCCAGCTCAATTTATCAAGTAATTTCTCTACAACTTCATCATGGCATTACCATAAAATAAAAAGAAATAATTTCAACAAATCCTCCTTGAAAAATTAGTCTCATGCATTGTTTTAAAAAAATCCCAGCAATCCAAACAAACATCATCTCCTTTTTGAAAAAAGACAACAAACTAAACACATGTAAAAAAAATAAAATCCCAACAAAATCACCCCCTCCCCTTTAATTAAAAAAAAATTCATAAATAAAAACTTTGGCCATTATAGGCATAGGACTTAGTAAAGGTCCTAGGGTGATTATTTTTCTCTAATGGTTGGTGAAAGGCTTTATTTTTTTCTTTCGGTTAGTTAAAGGGGTACTTGGGTTGTTTCCTTTAGCTAGAGGAGCTTACGGAAGGCCTCCGGTGTTCGGATTATGGAGACGTGACTGTATTTATTGCTTGTAATTGTAATGCAAGTGGTGGACGCATTTGAAATTCTCCTCAAAATGCGAGTATCTTTGCATATTGATTAACCGTAACCAACATTGAGTGATAATAACGATAGTGAGGATTGTGTGAAGGCTAGTCTTGTCGGCCGAGTTGGCGTTTGTTGAAAAGAGTGGCACTATACCACTACTCTAGTGGAGAACTCGTGAAAAAGTCAAAGTTAAAGTGACAACTGCTCGGTTAAGAAAAAAAAAGTCAGCTTTGCAAATTATCATACTCACCATATTTTGATGTAATCCTTAATTATTCACTCATTCTTCAGTAGCCGTTTAAGTTATAAATAATATGAGTCATCACCTTTCTTTGAAATCCCCGCTCCGGCTACCGAGTGGAGAATCGGCGTTGAAGGTAGAGAGTAGAGAAGGCAAAGGGCAAAGTTTACTTGTTGCTGTGAACCATAGATATACACCTTGTACTACCAGATCGCTTGCGAGAATTGGCGGGGTTACTTTATGTCACTAAAAAATTACCGTGACGAGCACGCGAGCTTGTTCTTCGGTCGGCCGCCATAACTTGGGGCAAAGTGAGGTGTATGTGTGTGTTTGTTACGGTGTGTTTCGCCTAATTTGAAAGTAATAATAGTAAGAGTATATAGTTGAGGTTAAAAAAAAGACAAAACAAGACGTGCTTTTATTATTATTATTATTATTATTATTATTATTATTATTATTATTATTATTATTATTATTATTATTGTTATTATTATTATTATTATTATTATTATTATTATTATTATTATTATTATTATTATTATTATTATTATTATTGTTGTTGTTGTTGTTGTTGTTGTTGCTGTTGTTGTCGTCACTGTCATCCCCCCCCCCCCCATTATTATTGATAGTGGTAGTAGTAGTAGTAGTAGTAGTAGTAGTAGTAGTAGTAGTAGTAGTAGGAGTAGTAGCAGCAGCAGCAGCAGCAGCAGCAGTAGTAGTAGTACTAACAAGATATGAAGTGAATAGAAAAGTGCCA
>NC_088363.1:73411517-73459017 GCF_034508935.2 Berghia stephanieae
CATTGAACACACGACTCATTATCTTCTTTGTATTTGCTCATTGCCCATACGCTAATAATAAATAAATCAACCTTGAAACGGGGTGCACTTGCATGTTTGATATCGACAGAGTAGAATATAACAACAAACTCCAAAACGCAGGAGAGACTTTCAAATCTCATGCACGAGCCACTCACCCTCAGGGATGGTCCTATTGCCTCTGAATTGGACAGAATACCGCATTACACAACAGGCTTACCACAGCAGGTCATTCATTGGCAACCACTGCCACAAATACTTACAAGAAAAAGTCTACACTTACAATTATCCAACAAACAAAGAACTGCACCCACGACCCACTCATCATTGATGACGCATGCAGTATTGGATTAATTTTCGACAATATAGACAAGGCCTATAGTCATGTGCACAACTTTATATCACACACAAAATCGATCAAAGCAGACACAATCCAATATATTCAAAGTGCAATAAAACATTATACGGATACATACAGAAAATATTTTCCAAACAAAATAATC
This sequence comes from Berghia stephanieae, assembly GCF_034508935.2. Classification (NCBI taxonomy): domain Eukaryota; kingdom Metazoa; phylum Mollusca; class Gastropoda; order Nudibranchia; family Aeolidiidae; genus Berghia; species Berghia stephanieae. The sequence goes on from NC_088363.1 coordinate 73,412,039, forward strand.
CCAAAACAACACCTCCTTGAGTACCACTGCATACCACACATCACTCAATATAAGTTTGGACTTAGACTTCTTGGAGAACAAGGCACAGAGAGCTGTCACCAAACAACAGCAAAATTGGGAAAAAAAGAGCATCCGACATTATCAATGATATGAATAAAATGCGATTTGTCATCAATGCAATGCAGTTAAAGACCAGCCCCAAACTACACTGACGAGTTTGAATGCTCGTAGCGGATATATTTTTGTTGAGGAAAAATACGTTTTTTGTGAGGAGAAGTATTTACATCTTGTCTTTATAATACATAAAATTCAGACAAATCCATAGCAACGTTTTTTTTTTTCTCTAATTTTTGAAATGTTGCACCCACTATATTTTTTGTGTAATTTGTTACCGTTCATTGAAACTTATATAAACTTAGTATACTATGAAAAATAAAAAACTACAGTAAAAGTAGAAAATAAAACATTATACCAAGTCATATATTTCAACCTCATTCAATATGGGTGTCTAACAGACAATAAAACAAAACATTGTTAAATTGAGTGAAACGGCAATCCCCGTTAGGTAAATTCCTCTCTGTGATTGACCGCTCACCGTGACCGGGTCAGCAGGTGTCAGGAACGGGATACCGTCTCAACTAAACTGTTGTCGTTGTGTACGCCGTGTAGTGTCTTAGTCTTGATGAATCATGAATCTTTCTCTAGTCTATTACTATTATTTGTCTAATTAGGACTTTCTATCAACTCGGTTGTAATTCCATGACTCCACATATCTTAACCGAACTGCAGTTCCACTTCCCTAACTGGTGAATTCATTGAGATTAGAAGTAAATACAAATACAAAGCTGATATGTTGAGAGCATTGTCCTTAAGTGACACAAAATTTATAAAACTAATTAAAATAAAACGTTTAAACTTTAATTCAAGATGAGTAGGCTACTGGCCGACACGTTTGGACCCCCCCCCCCTTTAATTCAGTAACTTGGATCTTTTCCCCCACTCACCAATTTCAATGCTAACTCTACAACAAATCCACGTCAAAAGATAGTCTGATACTGATATTGGAAAACCCGGCAAATCAGGGCGAAATCCGAGGGAGCAGAATCGGAATTTTCTCTCTATATATAGAACCCCTTTATTTGGACAAGGTTCCTGGCCGATGTGCACTTATTTTAAGGTATGATAACCCAATTCATTGTGGGCTCATTGTTGTGATGGAAATTTTAAAAAACAAACATGACGTCCATTACAACAATGTTAAACTAGGCCCATAAGTGCGTTCGGATGTCAGACATGCATTTGTACACTTTGTCAATGGCTATTTGGGACAATTTGTCTGAGGCTGATTTTGTTGCAACTTTTCTGAATTCTCCACCTCTAAACGTCATATGAATATGAGCAATGCAAACAGACCGGGGACAATCAATTAAAAGTTTGCAACTGCACATCCACATAAGAATAGTGTAATATGCACTTACACATGTGTGCTAAGGGTAAATTATTTCGTGATCCATGTACATTGCTTTTCATCTTCCGAGGTGTGAAAAAACTTATACTATCAAATTCAAGTGGTCTGGTTAATGCATTGACCCAAGTCCAGCTTGAATCACCATCTTGCTTTGTTAGGTGTGACACCTACAGGGTAGGAGCAAGTGTTTGTGCGAAGAATAGATATTCCCTTTTTTCATCCCATAGGGGAAATTTGTCTTTGGAGTCTTTTCCAAGATTGGACTGGAAGAACCCATGCAGCCAGGCATCAGCTGCAATGCAGCATTGCAAACTGAACTAGGGCGAGGTGACTTGCTCAAGGCCACACAGTGCAGTGGGTAATTGAACTCAGTACCTTTCAGGTATGAAGCAAAGCCTGAACCACTGAGCCATGCTTTGTTGTTGACATATATCACATCCCTATTAACAAGAGATTAATAATATGCTCATAAATGCACAAATATGACGTCACTGAGGTTTTCATTGGCCAATTGATTGGGTGAACATTGTGGAAATTGTATTTCCTCTTGTCATATAACAAAAACTATAATTCAGTTGACAAACTAATAAATGTGATGACTTATTTTGAAGAATTTGTTACCAGAGATGTCACATAAAACAAATGTTTTTGCTATAAAAAATACCTCCCCCACCAAAAAAAAAAATAAAATAAAATAAAATAATGATAATACCAAATTATAATTCAAGGGAAAAAAAGACAAAGGGACGAACCCGTTTATTGTTGTTTTTTTTTTGACAAGTTCTTTTGAAGTGGACTCTTAGAAACCAATCAGTTTCATAGCTATACATCCAAAGAGATTACCTTGACTTGACTGAAAGACTTTAGTGCTCAAGTCTCCATGGCTTGTTGAAAACGTAATATTTCCACCTCCCCAGCAAATCGGGAAACCTGGTTAATCAGGACTATTTGGGAGGCAATGGAATTTTCCCATTAGATAGGTCCACTGTATTCTTAATATCATTGTTATTATTGGGGGTCTTGATAGCTCAGCTTTTTATTATTATTATTATTTATTATTATTATATTTATTATTATTATTATATTATTATTATTATTATTATTATCAACATCATCATCATCATTATTATTATTATTATTATTATATTATTATTATTATTATTATTATTATTATTATTATATTATTATTATTATTATTATTATTATTATTTTCTATTTTATTATTTTTTTATTATTTTTTTTTTTTCTTCTTCTTCTCTTCTTCTTCTTCTTCTTCTTCTTCTTCTTCTTCTTCTTCTTCTTCTTCTTCTTCTTCTTCTTCTTCTTCTTCTTCTTCTTCTTCTTCTTCTTCTTCTTATTATTATTATTATTATTATTATTATTATTATTATTAATTATTATTATAATTATTACCATCACAGTAGTAGTAGTAGTAGTAGTAGTAGTAGTAGTAGTAGTAGTAGTAGTAGTAGTAGTAGTAGTAGTAGTAGTAGTAGTAGAAATTACTATTATCATGCATTATTTAATCACATTGCTTTATTTTAAATCATTCGGCAAGTCAAAGCTTGGTCATGCAGCTTAGTAAATACCCTCACCATTGTCAATGGTATCCTTATTAATTTTTTTTGTTGGTTTGTAAAAAACTATCCAGACCACTGCCTTATTTAATAGAAAAAAAATTAGAGGCTTTAAGTGAAAAAAATCCTTTATATTGTGTTTAATTTGCTGTAAAGGAGGGTCTTTTTCAAATTATAATGAATACACTATACAATAGTTTGATTTATGTCTTTGATAATCCTTTATTTTTAAAAATAATTTCATCGATTTTATAGATCAAGGAATATTTTGATAACAATGGATGACTCTCAAGATCAGAAAGAACCTTGTATAAAGAAGATCAAGCATGAATTGTCTACCAGTGAACCTGATGTGGTGAAATCAAGCTCTCATGTGAAAAATAATGTCATTATCTTTCAAATTAATGGCAAAGATACCCCTGAAAACGATGATCAAAATAGCATCAAAAGAACCAGAAGTCATGGCGACATCCCGTGCTGGCTGTCTGAGGTAAAAAATTAAAAGATACATAAATATGAAACCATGTTAACTCTTTTATCGACGAGATTTAATTTATTTCATATTACAATTTCCTCTAGTATTTAGATGTTTGGTTATAATTACAGCTCCCATTGTAGTCATTAAAAGTGTAGTAATTGCAATACAACTTTAGTTTCTTATGAAGCGTTATGGTATCAGGTTAGAGTTGAATTGAACCCTGTCTTTGAAGAGTCAAAGAGGCCTTAATAGTAGAGCATTAGATTGACTCGCACTGTTTCCAGGTTTAAGTTGGCATTTTATATCAGATTCTTTACTAACCCCAGTTGGTAGATAGCTGTGTCTATTCTAGGTATGACAGAGAGTATTTTAAAATCGAAAAGTATCCAAAGGCTAGCATATGACACAGATACTCAGATACTTAGAAAACTCAATCTCCTTGGACCCTTTTTGTGTAAATAAATTTCTTTTTAAAAAAAATCACATTTAAAGGTTTTTGTTCAGAACAAGTATCCTGTCAAATCATCTTTTTCTTGTCATGTTAAGGATACTACAGATAAGTCATGATTAGACATAATGAAAAAGCATGCAAACTGTATATTTTTTAAGAGAAAAACTTTTCTTTTCATCATTTACCAAATAAATTGATGTTAGTTTATATTGCATATTAAGTTTAACTGTCATATTATCAACGAGACAAAAAAGATATCTTTGTTTACTGTTGCCACCAAAAAGAAAACAATCCAAAAAATATTTTAAAATAACAACATAAAAACAAAACAAAACCAAACAATTCACAGTTCAACCACCAATGGAAAGTTGGATCATGTGTTATTCTCCCACTCACTTATCTCTCACTCTAAATTGACCCATCTTATCTTTTTCAAAGTTCTATATTATACATTTTTATTCCACATCTTATCATTCTTCTGTAGTTGACATGAGGAACATGACAAAAATAAATTATCTGAGATTCACAAATATATTGTATTCTGCCTTACATTGAAAATGTGTTTTAAAAAAACGCTTTTAAATGCTCTCATGTTTGAAACTTTTCAATAAGCTCAGGTTCTTTTTAATCAATTCACGTTTCAACTAAAAGTTTTTCTAGCCACAATGAGAAAATATGGGTCCTCAGGTCTTCAATTCATATTTTTGCAATATAGATCCGATGGGCCCATCTGCAAAATTCACAAATCTGTCATGAAACAAACCAACACTAAATGTATGTGTCGGCTGTCTTAATCGTTTTAAGTGCTTTATTGTTAGGTCATTTTAATAGAATGATATTTGAAGTAAAGGTCAAAACAAATAAATCCTCTTTGTCCCATTTTGGTAGCATATTATCTCCATTAACCACCCCTCCCCTAACAATATGTCTTTTACTTTTTTTAAAAAGTGAAAAATAAAAGGCTGGAACAGAATAAAAAATAGAAAAGCACAATCTGAAGCATCATGATCTCATCGATTACTGTATGAAATGTATGCACCTATATTTATGTTTAGGACAGGGAGATGTTGGCTTACAAGACAGAAAGAACAAAGATTACTCTTATGTTCAAAATTACAAACAAAATGGTGGTTACCTCACCAGAACAGCTGGTCAAACAACTAAATTCACATCCTCAAAGAAAAACCAACTCAAAAACACTAAAACACCAATCGGCAATCTCAAACATCTTCAAGTATTCATTTGCACCCCACACCATCAAAGACTGGAACCCTCTTCCCGAAACATGTGTGAATATAACAGATTTAGACACCTTCCAGAGATGATTATCAATATACTTCAGTTTAAACACTAACAATGACTGCCACATTCAACAACTCTCCCTGGCCTCAAATACAAATACTCAGAATTAAGTCGACTTTGAGTAATATCAGATTCAGACCAGTTGTTCAAGATATGCTTGGTAGGATATGCAAGGCAACTTCATTATTATCAACAAAATCACCTATGTTGTCTAAGTGAGCACATTTAGGGTTATTAATTTTGTTCAAAAAGACCAAAAATGCCTGAAGCGTAGCTAAAACTTGGTGACCCCCCAAATAACAGTGTAATGCCAAATGACTTGGCTCTTATGTTCAAAATAATTTTTAAAATTTGAACAAGTGTGTATGAAAGGTGCCAGACAAGCAAGAAAGAAAAATATAAGAAAAAAAACCATCCCAAAAAAGCAGTCTACCTCAACTGGGATCGAACCTCAGACCTCCTGGTTACCAGTCAGAAATGCTACTATTACTCGTGTAATATTGATTATGAAAGAAATAGCATCTCTTACCTTTGGCATTTAAATCAATTATATCACTTAAATGACAATTTTTGTAGATTAATTAAAGGAATTCAATTATGTATGTTCATAAATAATATAGGAGTAAAGATCCACTTAATTTCAGGAATACAAGTGCAAAGGTGTTGAATTTTTGTTGGGGCGTGTTGTGAAGCCAGCAGTCAGTAATCATCACATTCGTATTACAGAGGTAGCACCCACCAACTCTAGTATTCGCCAGGGTAAGATGAGCATGGATATGTGCTGTAATAATATTTTGACTGATAAGCAAATTATTATGATTTACCATATGGCCAGTTTTATTTAATGGGGTTCCAATTGTTTGGTTGGTAGAACACTTGCTTCACAAGAATAGGTACCATTATTTATCCAGGGTGAATGAGATTTTTTTCTGACCTTCCTGTCCGCCCAGCGGTGATTGGGTAGCTGGGTCTGTTTGCTGTGGTGTAAAGTACTTTGACATAGAGTTTGTCTTTTCACAAGGGTAAAAATCAATTGCTATTGATTATTTAACACTGCAGCCATGGGTCTTATCCAGGTCCCAATAGCTTAATTGGTAGAAAACTCGGTTCACGTGTAAAGGGACCAAGATTGATTGCGGGTGAAGTCGAGATTTTTTTTCTGACCCAGCAGTGATTGAGTATCTGGGTCTGTTAGATATGGAGGAAAGTACTTCGCTATAGATTAGTATCCTATCCAAAGGGTAGTAAGCATTTGCCATTGTGTTTTTCACGCTATAGAAACTGGGATAAACTCGGGCTCCATGAGCCTAATGGCTCTGGAGGACAACTTGGGACATGGTTTTGAAAGTATATTTTCTTCAGTCTGGTTAGCTCCATGATTGATTGTTATGTTTTATGGCCCATGACCACTATCTGAAGACAGTTGATTTGATTTTGTAACCATCCTAATAATTTGAGTCAGCTGATCATGCTGTGATATTTCCTTTCCATGTCATATTCTTAATTATTATGTTTTCACACACATTGATACTTTTTGAATCAATTTTAATTAAACTCCATATATTTGAGCAACAATTTGCAATTAGTTTATATACGATCTTTTGTTTTTAAAAATCTTTAAATTGTGATTCTCTATTATTGTCATCTCACAGATGATCCAGTCTCAACATGGAGGATGCCTGTAGAAATCTTCTCTTCCAAAAAGCAAACAAATGTCAAGCAATTGTCTCGTCGAGTAAGGTCATATTACAAGGCTCAAGATGAATTGATCTCAGCCTATGAGGACATTGCGTTAGGAATCGAGGTTGAAATGTCACCACATAATCTGCCGCAGCAGTACCGAAGGGCCATCCTGTTTTCAAAAGTGACTCTTCTACTCAATTTCCTGTTACTTATCGCCAAGCTTGTGGCCAGTATAATATCTGGCTCCATGGCCATCATCTCTAGTCTTGTTGATTCATCCCTTGATCTCTTCAGTGGAATTATTATCTGGTGGGCAACCAGAGCTGTCAAGAATAGAAACATCTATCTCTACCCCCAAGTAAGAGAAATTTCTTTGTTTTTACTAGGTTATTAGGGGCAAGCAAAGGAATAAATATTAGTCTCGGATGTAGCCGATGTTTATCTAACTCCTCTGTTTCACTAGAGGTGATTTGATTGCCTGGTCTCTTATATCTGGGGGAAAATCTTTGTCATAAATTAGTGTGTTATTAAAAGGATAGCAAGCAAAGGATTCTCTCTGTTTAATGGTACTGAAACTGAAATATGGAATGACTGCTTTTCTCAAAAATGTCACGATGAGCAGTGATCAAATTATTTTCTTTTTGAGTTATGTTTTGAAGATACTTTTAAATTCCGGTATAGTTTGTGGCATGCCTTGGCTTTAACTATAATTGTTGCATCTTTCAGGTATAATTAATTTTTCTTGAAATGATGGGTTTTATATTTTTATATGCAGTGTTATTGAATTAAGTGAAAGATTGGATGATAAAATTATATAACTGTTTTTGATCCTGGACGCTGTTGAGATTTTTCTAACCCCCTTGTCCACCCAGAAGTTATGGGGAGTTGGGTCTACTAGATTTGATGAAAAGTATTGTGCGATAGACCACTTTCCTATTAAAAGTGTACGACTGTCTGTTTAACACTACACAGAAACTGTGTTAAACTCCAGATCTATGAATTTATGGCTCTGAAGGACCACTTATTTTTATACCAGAGAGCCCTTCGAGATTTACGTCTAACTCCAGTTGGACAAGGAATATTATGTGTCTAAGGGTATCCCTGGAACCCTCGGCCTTAACTTTTAACTTCTTGTGAGTCTTAACCATACCTTTTCTGGATGCATTTCATTAACACGTTACATAATTGACTAAATCGGCTTTTTAAGGGCTTTTTTTCTTTTCCAGAGATGGATGTTTTAAGTTTTATTTTGAAATATCTTGAATGAATGCATTATTTACTAACAATGTGAATATTGTTAATGATAATTTTTACATTTAATTACTTCTTTTCTAGGGCCGCACAAAGCTAGAGCCGGTGGCCATTATCATTCTGTCTGTGGCTATGGCTTTGGCATCATTACAACTCATCAGGGAATCAGTGGAGAAGATCATTGTCCTAGCAAATTATACCAAAGATTTGCCTAATGTGGAGGCAGTTACCCTCTCAATTTCTGGTATCATCTTCTCATATTTTCTTTTCTTTTTCTTCCATCGCATCTTCATTTTCTTCTTTTTCTTTCCTTGTGCTTTTTTTCCTTCTATATTTCTTTATTTTACTTTCTTTATCCCTTGTCTTTTTGGTCCATCGTTATATCTTTTGTCATAATTCTGTTATAAATTCAATTCTATCTCTCATCATGATTTGTTTTATTTGATTTTAATGATAAAATAATGAAACTATACAAATTATGACATTGAAGTTTATATTCACCCATTCTCGTCATTAAAACAACTCTTTTTACAGTCATATTCAATAACTTGCATTGAAAACTTAATCTTTAGTCCCAAGTCAATAAGAAAAATTGTTTCAGAGGCATTTGAACAACTGAACACGGAGAGGGAAATATGTGTGAATTTGCGTTATTTTATTTATTTATTTATTTATTATCACATGCCTCACAAAAATACTTACAACCTATTGAATTTTAAAACACAACCGATAAAGATTAAAAATTTGGAAATAATTGTACTAAAAACTTGATCATGTTTCTTTTTTTATCCACCTGATATTTTTATTAAGCAGATGTTTCTTGAATAAAAGTCGTTTACTCAATATGAAAAACTACCCCAATATCTTATTCATGACCATTTCTTTACTTTATTTATTGCCTAACTTCTCCTAGAGCAGTGTGCATTGGTTGCCAATTGCTGTTAATGTTAATGATTAGCGTTGCAACATGCACTCATTCTTTTTCATTTTTCTGATTCTTTCCTAGGTGCTACTGTAGTCATCAAATGTTGCATGTGGTTGGTTTGCCGAAAAGAAAGATCAGCCACAGTACAGGCCCTCGCTCAAGATCATCGAAACGATGTTGTGTCAAACCTAGCTGCTATTATATTTGGCTATTGGGGCTCCGGAAATCTTTTTCACAAGACAGATATTTACGGTTTTGTCTTTCTTGACCCAGCTGGTGCTATCCTTATCAGTATTTACATCATGTACAATTGGTGGCAAACTGGCTCAGAGCAAATCAAGTGTTTGACTGGCCACACTGCCAGACCTGATTTCCTCAGTAAATTGACATGGGTCTGTGTTAATCATCATGTGGAGATAAAAAACATTGACACTGTACGGGCTTTTCACTTTGGTAATAACTTTTTAGTGGAGGTTGACATTGTTTTGCCTGCCGAGATGCCTCTTAGACAAGCACATGATATTGGAGAGAGTCTTCAACAACGTCTGGAGAGTTTACAGGAAGTGGAAAGGGCATTTGTTCATTTGGATTATGAATTTACTCATAATCCACATTCTGAACATAAGATTGTGTAAGAACAAAAATAAGTGGGATTTTTTATTGTTGTTACATATTTTATTGTTGATTTCTTTAAAGATGTTCATATTAAAAAAAGACAGAAATGAATCTGTATATCATTTGACCCAAAAATATGAATAATCGTTGGAGAATAATTAATAAATGGCAATAACAGAGGAGGGATTTTCCCCAAGTAGCCAATAATAATGTGTTCATTTTTATTGTGCACATGTGATTAATTCTGTGATCAGATATAATCTAAAGCCAGTAAATGATTTATTAAATATTAAAGCTTGCAGTGGTATTCATATTGAACTTAATTTTTCCACAACATTACAATTTTTCTAAGCTCAAAGATCTCTTATGAAAGAGTGTCAAATTTATTTTTAAAGTTAAAATTTTCTCTCGTTCAAGAAATGATGTAAATTTTTAATTTTAGAAATTCACCCATAATCATTAAAATTTGTGTATTTTTAGAAAAATTCTATAGAATTTATTATTTCAATATTGAAGGGTTTTGAAAATATCACTTTATTGTGTAGCTCATTTTATAATTGTGAAATTAACAAAGCTAATGAAAACATTTTAAAGTTTTGGATTGTGATTCAATTTGTGGCCAGCGGGGAGTGAGACTCCGCAGTTTGGTCTTTAGCTTGTTGCCAAATTAATGTTGGGTTCAAATATAACTAGCTGTGCTTTGTTGCCTTGAAGTTATTATTCTTATTGCCTCCCAGAGTGATTCTTATCACTCGAAAATAATTTGACTTTAAGAAATTTGTAAAGTATCAAAACAAGAATTAAAAAAAGAATCCAGTGTTCTGTTCTTGTAGTATACTTATCCTCTCGGTTCCTTGGTGGACCATAAGGTGGCAATGACTATGAAAAATGTTTTTTTCTATTTTTGAGGAAAAATTTGTCTAAAATCAAAGCCCTATCCCCACTGAGTAAAATTGTTTTTGAATTTTGAAAATCCATTAATAAATAAACAAGTTATGCAGTTTCAAAGGTGTCCTTTATTTGGATGACCCGCAAAGAGGAAAAAAAACGCGAAAATATGGGACGCTTTTTCGGCATTTTTTTTCGACCTTTGGTTGTATCTTGCATAATAAATGGATTAAAAGATTGAAACTTGAAGAGCAAATTAGGATGGTGTTTTGTAAAATACGGGAAAAGTACTCGTCATATTCATATGAAATTTTACAACCAAAAAGAAAAAATGCTCATGTATTACCTTGTCAGCGACAAACCTCCACGTCCGGTAGTTCTAGAAATATTTTACTCCAAAGAGTAAAAATCTATTTTTAACGGTCTTCTGCTAATCGCACGAGTTTTGTCGCTTGACATAATCTAAAATGACCTTTTTTCTAAATGTGTGCCAACTTTCAGTCATATTCATTGATAAACAGCGTCGTAATTAATTTTTTAAAATAGCATATACGAAACGGCTTCGTCCCATTTTTTGACACGAATTCGGGCACTTCGTGAGCGAAAAAGAGGCCCAAAGATTTGTGCGGGATAGTCATTGCTACATAAGGTGCCAATTCTTGTAGTATAGAATATAGTAATTTTCAGATAGTCTTTTTTATTTTCATCATATTTTATTAAATAGTGAATGCATAAATGATCTACCATTTTGGATATGATTTATGGATTTTTCACATCAGACTGAACACTGATTAATTTGAGTAAATTTAGAGCTTCAACATTTTTTTTTCTTTCTTACAACTCAAAAAAAAAAAAAATTCTCATGGAGAAACAAAAAATTGAATATCTTATGGTTTTAAATTAACCAGTTTATTCACAATTAATTCTGCTATTGAGTCATTTACAACCTATTATTCCCTTTTATCTTACCTAATAAATTTGATCATCAATGAGAGCAATGAAGAATTAACAAATGCGTAGTCTTATTTGACATAAAATTTGGTTGAAAATGAAAACAATTTATATATATATATATATATATATATATATATATATATATATATATATATATATATATATATATATAAATTGTTTTCATTTTCAACCAAATTTATATATATACACTGCAGAGCGGATATATCGACAATGGTTATATAGTCATCAAGCATATATCGACTTGACATCAAAGTCCCGTTTTTCTCACAGAGAGATCCCGTAAAATAACAGCCAGAGAAAAACCAAGATAACATCCAGTGGTCAAGCCTAGTCCCAGGCCGTGCCATCATATCTCGGTTCTAATACAAGTAATGGGAATTTCCTATATCAATATTATTGGCTTTCAACAAATAGGCTAACGAGAGACACTCCCCACATCACCCACTACATGCAAGACTGTCAACATGTCTTTGCAAGCTGCCTATTCAATCCCAGTCCGGAGCAGAGAGACTTAGTGTCTGTAAATGAGACGGACAGTAAATTAGAAGGAAAAAAAAATTAACAAAACAAAAATAAAACTATTTCTCTAAAATGTAGTGGTCTCAATATTATGGGCATGGTCAATGTCACTACTTCTGGTACTCAGCCTCAATACCACTTGACAATAGTTAATTGCCGATGTGGAGATTGGGACCAGTTTCCAGCCATGCCACTATAGTAGCTATCAAGGCCATCCACTTTTTTTTTTACAGCAACTTCATGAGGACGCTTCCCTATTTGAGGTCCTTGCCAGAGCTGTGGAAAGGGTCCATAAACTTATGATTGGCCTTCAGAGAGGCCCACAAAATTAGACTATTAAAGTCATATATCATATATAGTGAACCGTCAAAAATTTCAAAATCGGCCCTTTTAAAGGCCATCATACCATCAAGATTGACTCATTTTGTAATTCTGTTTTTTTCTTTTCTCATTTGTTTCCCTTTCATTTGTTATTTTATATATTTTAATGGATGTTTATTCAAAACAATCCCCTGTGATATGAAATTGTTGCAATAATGGCTGAATGTGTACTGTATCTTATTTGTTGATAAACTTCATGATCAATGCTCACATGAGTGGCAAAGCTTAAAATCATTGTTGTACTTTACATAAAGGGCTGTGAGATCCTTTCATTGTAGATTATAGAGAGTCAAAAGAGTATGATCACTGTTTTTATGATTTTTTCTATGGATTTTCTATAGATACTATTTATCCATGTTATAGTTTATATAGTTTATACCCATATTGTCGTTAATAAAATTAGATAAATATATTTTCATTTGCTGGGACAATCTGGGAGAGACGGTAGCAGATTAGAAGAAGTCCTGATATGAAGATAAAACAAAACAAACTGGTGTTTGTTTTGAGTTTTTTTTAGCCGTCATTTTGACTTTTCTCTTTCGCTTGTAAATTATTGCAAGCTAACAGGCAATATAGAAAGACTCTGATGAAATACGCATTAAGTAAAATGCTAATTTGGTTACATATGAGCTGCTAAATGAATAAATGCAACATTATGAAGCATATTGGACATGTTGTATTCATTGGAAATTCACTATAAAATCTGCCTATCTTTATATTTGGGGTAAAAAACAGAGACGATTTGCAAGCTTTTAATAGGCATTGGCAATAGAATACTCTTAGTCCCTTATTTTTTAAAATAGATTTTACGTACACTCTCATATACATTGTTTTTAGAAAATTATTTTGTATGCGAAAATTAATGTATAGCTCTCAAACTTACCTTTTGGTCTTGAGCCTCACTTTAACCATTCCTTTGTTTTTTTCTTATGAATAAATACAGTGACCATTGACATTGAATTAACATGTTTAACCGTTGTCTGTTTGTTAATGTTTATTCTAATCCTGTCATCATATTTGATTTCCTTCATGATTTTATTTATTAGTCAATATTTGTCTTGTCAAATTTGTTATCTGGGCATTACACATCATGAAGTGACATATCTGTGATTTTGATAAAGCTGGAATATGCTTTGATATTGATATTGGGAACAAGATGTCAATAACAATGTTGAGAGATAATGGGATGGCTTGTTTAAAAAAAAAACAGTTTGTTTATATATATATATATATATATATATATATATATACATTTATATTGTGAGTTTATATAGCGCAATATCCACTAACTGTGCTTCACGCACTTGACAAGGTGTTCCAAGTCAACAGCAACAATTTACATGTAAAATGACAAATGATGCCTGTGAGGCCTATTATAAATCTTGTGGGTTTTTTCTGTTTGTTGTTTTATAGTTTGTTTTTCTTTTTCTATTTGTTTTCCAAAAGGTGTCATATTATGAAGTATCATGGAATGTGTAAATTAGGAATAATTTCCGATAAATCTGCAGTAAGCTTTGATCTTGTCATCGGGAAACGGAAGTACATGACATTATAGAGAGATAATGGGATGGCTGGTTCAATGGTCAGAACATTTAAAATACTTCTTTGTGTTTATGTGTGCTTGTGTGTGTATTTGTGTTTATTGTTTTTTGTTTTATTTTTATGTTAGATTAAAAATAAAAAGATGTCATTTTATTGGGTATCACGAAATGTGTATAATGAGTATTTTACCTGCGCCATTAAAATTAAAAAAAAATTATTTCTTAAAAAGGATCGCATGGTTATCTTCTATATGCGTGTGTCTGTGTGTGTGTGTTTGTGCTTTGCATGTCACGGTTAAAGATATATGTTTGTACACCATATATACATGAGTACATTTAAGTTGAAATATTATCTTTACCGCGTGTATCATTATTGTAATCTTTAATCCATAGATTTATGGCATTACTATTAATATTAAGGGCATTCAAGGGATTTTATCCCATTTTGCCCTTTACCATACCACATGTTATGTTATGCTTTTATACCCTATCATTTCTTTGTATCCCTGACACACACTCCATGCACAAGTATATCCAGAGTAATTAAAATAACATCCCAATTTTTATTTTTTTTCAACTATCATTTCTTTTGTGACTTGAGCATGCATTAAAGACCTGTAAGTACACAATCATGGTGTTTTACAAGGGTTGCTAATGCACTATACTATTACTTTCATAAAGACACTTAGCGACATGCACTTATTTGCAGGTTTGATATCCCAATTCATTATGGCCTCATTGTTGTGATGGAAATCTAAAAAAGAAAAAAAATGACACTAATTATTGTCCATTACAACAATGTTAAACTAGACCCATAATTACATTCGGAAGTCAGATCTGCATATATGTACACGTCGACACTTAGCAACAGATACCAGACTATTTTTTAAAGATCAGACGACAAAGCAAGGGAAGTAATCGAAGAATACTTTCTTGTAGATCAATGTCACTTATATAATATTTAAAGGTCACTAGCAATGTTTAGATTTTTCAATCCGTCAACCAAGCACCAATAGCACTGAATGTGAACCACAGCAAACAATGATAAAACAGCTAGGTAATCTAAAATAAATGTTACTTTTCTCAAGACCAATGTGTACACAGGTCTGACATCAGAACGCAGATATGAACCTAGTTTAGCATTGTTGTTGTAATGGACAATATTTTGTTCCATTTTTTGAGATCACCATTAGAACAATGAACATAAAATGCATTGGGATAACAGACCTGAAAACAAGTGTACCTCGCTCAAAACACATACTAGTAGTAAAAATGAAAAAAAGTATGACAATGGCATGTATGGGAATATGAATACAGTTTAGTGCTAGGAAATTGCCAAAATAGAATTAGATTGTTTTTGATGTTTTATTTTTCCCAAATTAATCATTGTTAATCAGGAGTTGTAATAAATTCCTTTTCAACGTATGTTGTTCTTTGCACATTGTCTTGATCGAGACCTCATGCCGAAAAACAATTGAAAAAGTGTTTATTCTTTGCATGATAATCACAGTACGCTGTGCTAAATCGAGCGAGAATTATCATGTGTATCCTCTTGGTTCTGAATAAGGAAGGTCATATGTTTGTTCCCCATATCATAACTTTTGTATTCTTTTCTATCCTGTTTTTTTTTTCTCTGAAATATTTGATAGATTAATATTCATACTGCATTGATTGTCTATTTGTTTATGTAAATAATTGATTGCACTGCTGATTGTTTTTGATTCATCACCTTCTAAAAAATGTTAATCTCTTTTTAAATATTATTGGAATGCCTTAATTTAGTTACTTTTAATATTTTTGTAATCAAATTTAGTTACTTAGGTGATGGTTTTTTAATTGGTGAGGGAAGTGGGTTAGGGGATTTCAATTTTTAAATCATCTTATAAATAAATAAATTTAGCAATATTCATCCATTTGGGTATGGATCAACCTTCTTCCCACTGTGGGCAGGGAGGTTCATGCTGTGTCTTCTATCCCCCCATACCCGTTTTCCAATTGTTTCCTGTCATTGTCTTGGAATGAGATTACTTAGTTTTGTCCTGACCCTGGCTGGGAGGGAAACAGTCGAATGTATAGTTATAGTTTTGGGAGATGATATTTTTTTCCTTGTAAATCATCTCTCTGTTATGCATTGTATTATCTTTAGTTTACATATTATATTATATGATTGGTAAACATTTGAGTGTATTCCTCTTAGTTCGGACCTGTGCTTGTGTCTGGATGAGACTTTTAGGTGATCTCAAACTAAGTACTTTGACGGTGTGCTCTTGGAATATACATCTGTTCCCTATTTAAACCAAATCCCCATTGTCTCACCTTTTCTTTTGTGCTTTAATTGTAATTCTAGAACTTTTTACTATCCATTTTATTCCTTTTTACTGCCGCTTATATGACCTTAATGTGTTTCAAGCGCCGTAAAACCCTTAAAAACAAAACAAAACGACCAACCTTCAATTTCCCTTTGTGGACCCAAGAAGCCAATTCCTGTTTTCTCTTTTACCTTTCTGTTGTCACTTCTATGGGTGGGGTTTTGATCTCCCATGGAAGGCTGAATAGGTCAATCTTACTGTCTTCTCTAACATTGCTGTAGCATCTGTCTTTCTTCTGTCTAGGCTATGGTTCAGGTCTAGGATTTCTTTTCTTTTTAGGATTGGTATATTTTGTTTCTTCTGTAAATCATCTCAATATATATATATATATATATATATATATATATATATATATATATATATATATATATCAGTGATGATAATCTTCCGAGGAATTCCGGGATTTGGGGATTTTCTTTGAAATTTTCCGCTATATTTTCAGTGTCAAAACATTTTTCTACGAAAAGCGCTCTGGTGGCTCCACATAGATCAATGAAAAAAAAATCACCATCATGTCTTGTGTAAAATTTTGACACCTGTGCTCAGTTGCATTAATTTTTGGTGACACTCACATTTTTATGTCGTCAGCTAGACACGGTGGCACCAGTGGTGTCCTTGGATGAATAGATGTTGGGTAGGGGATTGTGCCAAAAAAAAAAAAATCGATTCGTAACACACACTCTCTCTATCTTGTCATAGAAAGATAAAATATAACAATAAGCAAGGATGATGATCGACTCAGAAACCAATTGTTCCAATTATTTTTAAATTACTATTAATTTTACCCCTTGTTTAAATAGACTATGTTTTTCAAGTTATTAAATAGTTATGAGTCTAAGTTATAAACTGCATAACTACTATACTAGGTTGCAGTAACAAAGGTATTGTGAGTGCTTTATAAAGTAAAACAAATACTTTCTAGTCTTTGGGCCAAATGTTTATCATTTCTTGATGTAGATCGCGGTATGATTAATATTGTGAGCTTTTAAAATTATTTTCGGGAAAGGACAATTCATTAAAATTTTCAAAAGAAGTATATGATATAATGTTACGTAACTATCATATTGTATATTTAATTTTTGTATTTCGGCTTGAGTTTGCGCGATGGATCGATACATTTTCCTCCTTTTTGACTAATTGCCATTGTCATCAGTGACATATTTATATATACTTATATATATATATATATATATATATATATATATATATATATATATATATATTTATATATATATATATATATATATTTATATATATATATATATATTATATATATATATATATATATATATATATATGCGTGTGTGTGTGTTTTAAAGAAAATTATTTATGAAATTCTTTGTATTTTGTAAGCATTTAATTGTCTTTCTTTGCCGAGAACCTCTGTGCCTTGCTGCAAATTTTATGTTTAGAAGACAAGATAGATTATTCTTGGTTTTTACGATTGTGCATTGCCTGTTTGAACAAGTCCCTTTGTCCAATTCATATTTTAGTGCAAATAAATCCTACATCCTGGGTGGGGTTCCTGACCTCACATAGTGGGCAGGGAGGTACTTACTGTGCTTTCTATCCCCCTATATGTTTTCCAACATGCTGTCTGTCTTTGTCTTGGAATGAGATTACTTCGTTTTGTCCTGGCCCTGGCTGGAAACCCTATCTGGGAGGGAAACAGTCAAATCTATAGTTAGAGTTTTGGGATATGCTATTTTTTGTCTTGTATATCATCCCCCTGTTCTGCACTGTATTATGCTTTGCTTACATATTCTATACGATTTGTAAACATTTGAGTTTTAGTGTATTAGTCCCCTCTTAGTGGAGACCTGTGCTTGTGTCTGGATGAGACTTTTAGGTAATCTCAAACTAAATACTTCGAGAGTGTGCTCTTGGAATCTACATCTGTTCCCTATTTGAACCAATTCCCATTTGTCTCACCTTTTCTTGGGTGCTTTAATTGTAATTCTAGCACTTTTTACTATCCCATTTTCTTCCTTTTTACTGGTGCCGATAAGACCTAAATGTGTTGCAGGCGCCGTAAAACCCTTTGAAAAAAAAACATAATTCCTACACCCATAATGTTTTTATTATCTTATTAGTTTAACGTACATTTTAAAAATTATCGTAAGCACATTCTATCCCTTAATAAACTATTTTTTCTTTCCGTGTCATTTTCTGTATGTTTGTCTTGCAATATCTTATTTATCCTTAGGCCCAAGCTGGGATCTCTCGCTGCAAGGCACATAGTCATAAATACATTGCAGTATAGATATCGACAATGTTCTTTTACTCACATGCCACCTCATTGACAGTTCCATTTTTTAACATAATCATTCCAGTCCCATGGATCCAAAGTTTATCTCGGATCTATAGCGGTTAGTATTTTTAACAACTTCTATATGTGAATTTTTTAAAAACTACTACTATTGCGTTTGAATGTCCCACTCGTGTTCTTGTAAGTGCTAACCTGTAATCCCCCATCTTCTATGTTATTGACATTGAAATGACATAATAGTGCTGTGAGCACTACAACAAACCATACAACATAACATCACACAATCATGTTAAAGTGACTAGAGTGTTTAACATGAATATTCACCGTTATTTATCACTCACGAATTATGCCGTTTTATTAAAGAACACAGTAGGTATGTGCTATATGGTTAACATTCATATACTGTGTTTTTAAAAACAACGGCAGAATTTGTCCAACCCCATTCCACCCAATATGATATTTGTTTTATGTTTGCTTTTGACTAGAGAAGGGATTTAACCTCAAACATACTTATTTTCAATTTAGATAAAGACGTTGAATTAACGTTTTGCATTATAAAAATAGCTTTTCGATTCCTATCTCTAGATCACTGGCGGTCGGTCAATAGAGCGAAGTTGTTTTGTGCCGCCCTATATTTTCCGTAGATCAGCATGTCAACCAAACAAAAAACTTCAATTTTACAATTTTGATAAAATTAAAAATTTAGCACATACTGCTTTTTGTTTTGAATTTAATATTTGATGACTCGTGCGTCGCTCCGCGAAGGTAGCGTCAAATCGGCACGTTTCATCTTTCCCCCGTTGCCTGCGCGGGGTGAAAATGAGCGGAGGGTGTGGTGTGGTGGGGAAGTTTTTTTTTGTTTATATGAGCCAGTCTTCGTTTGGCCGTCCTGTCCTTATCATATACTCCGTTGTACCTTGAGAAAGTTAGTTACTACTCCCCAATCTCCCTCCACCCTCCCTCCCCAACTAACTATTGTCTTTCACTGCTAAAATAATTAGGCCAAGACGGCCAATCTAGCGATGCACGCCCTGAGGTCCTACTTGGGATAAATTAAAACCATATCAGTTTTATCACTGAAAGAAGAGGCTTTGCTTCACTTAGATATACGGATGAAGAGAATGGCAATAAATATATATTTTATCATTGTTTGTTTTGCTTAAATATATATTAAATATAAAAAATAACAGTAAACAAAGTATGCACCGAGAAGAGCCCCATGGTACTATAAATAAAAATCCCTGACCCCACGTAGTCCTTCATCCCCGCACATTCCCAACGATCCCTACTCAACTTGTATTGTGTGCATTGTCTAATAATAGTATAATTATAAAGATGTCGCTGATTGTGTGTGAAGTTAACAAGTGCTTTGCGTTTGGAATTAAATGTGGATTTTTAAATTCTATTATTCTAAAGTTGTCTGTCATACCGTTAGTCGTTAGTATTCAGAGAAAAGTATTATCGCTATTGTCATTGTTTATGAAACCTACCTGTTTTTATCTTGAATCATTTTATTTTAAAAAGTTATTTCTGTAATTTGTAACCAATCATGAATCATGTTGATTTTTTAATTGATAATCAATTCCGACACTTATCCCCTCAAGAGAAAATAGTGGTGAAAGATTTAGGTCCACACAAACCAGTGAATTTTAACTTAGTTTCTAACACTCCGAGGAGACAGCGCCGATTGAATAATGATTATTTTTAAAATGTTGAATGGCTTACTGCCAGTGAAAGCCGTAAAACGCTTCATTGTTTTTATTGCTTGATTTTTGGTGATGTATGCTATAACGGACAACAGGAGGATTCAGTGATATTGCGCACATCTCTCAGGCACTGAAGAAACATTCTGAATCAAATAGCCATGTCACAGATGCTGTTAAATATAAACTTTTCAACGTTGTAGATATAAGAAATCAGTTGGAAACAGGACATGCTGCGTCTGTGAGTCGTTATAATGAACAGGTGAAAGTTACCAGACAAGTTTTGTCCAAGATAATTGATGCTCTTTTGTGAGTACGTCTCGTTAATATTCTAACACACACACACACACACACACATACACGCACACACAAATACACGCACATATATGCAAACAATTGCAATACCGCCCTCCACACACACATACACACATACACACACATACAAAGTAGGTCAAATTAAATTAAATTAACTAGACCAATAAAATTTGATTCTGTATTTCGGATTTGTGCCGCCTTAAATACAATGTGACCAACCGCCCCTGCTCTAGATAATAAAGACCCATGAAGTCTTAGATAGCAATCAACCTTACACAATATTAACCATTAACGTTGCATTTCTTAACATGTTATCGTTATAATACCTAACCTGCTAGCATTCATTTCTGTTTTGCAAATTTTGTTGATCTCCGCAATGTTCCATTTGGTACTGCTTCTTGTTATGCAATAGCTCCAAGTATATAAAGTGTCGGTGCTTATCGATTTATTATTGTTGAAATAAAATTTATTTAGAACGCTAAATTTGCTTTTGGCTTTACTTTTGACATTGTATTATGTTTTGGTATTAAGATTACAAGCTAAATTTATAATGAAAGAAAAAGGAGGAGGATGAGAAAAGAGTGAAATTACAATGGTGGCGCACATCGACGCAATGGATAACACATTTTGATGCCTCAACTTAACCGTTCACGTCAGCTAGTGATTTTGTCACCGCTTTTACCTAACTCATTTAAAATCTGAGTTTGGTGAGAAGAAGAGCCTTTTTCCAAGGATTCAACTTTATACCATGCATAGCAGGACTCGAACCTGGGAGCCTCGTCACAATATAAAAGCGGAATCCGAATGTCATACCACAAAAAAAACCCCACAAAGATGCGGAGTGAAAGAAAAGATAATACAGTATTCTTATCTACCGGAATTATCGGGTCGAAAGCGCGTCTGTGCTGGATGTGACCGATCGTGACAGTGGGTTGAATCATGCCGGCGCCATACTTGTTACAGTCAACTCCACCCCCCCCCCCTCTCTCTCTCTCTCTCTCTCTCTCGCTCTCTCTATCTCTCTCTGCTACGGAAAATATTTGAATGATACGGAACGACACCTTATCTTAAGTAAACTGGGTTTTTTTTTATAGCACTTGAGAAGCGACAAACCTCGAGTCCGCATAGAGTGAGGTGGTGTGGGTTACTTTGTGGCCCCTCTTTTCACCCATAAGTTGTTTTGGTAGCTGGATCTAAGTTCTATTTAATGGAAAGCACTAGACTTGTCCTATCCAAAGGGAAGCAGACCGATTGTCACATATTTTTAGTTTAAGAATCGGCACATACTCAGGTAAGTCCATGTTTCTGTGTCTTCTTTCCCAGTCGAAGAAGACGGATTTTTTGTGATGATTATTTTTCTTGTATTTTTCTTTCTTGCTTCCTCTGGTACTGTTCCATGCATAATTTTTCAAATCTTTATCTTTAATCCCCCCCCCCCCTCCCCTTCCTCCTATATTTTCTTTTTTAGGTTGATTTCTGTCTTTGTCTTAGAATAGAATTATTTAGTTTTGTCCTGGCCCTGACCCTCGACTGAGACTCAAATGTATAGTAATAGTATCAATATTGTATTTTGTATAATATCTCCCTGCCGTGTACTGTTATAATTTTTGTTTTGCATGTATTTTGTAAATATTTGAGTGTACTTCCCTTAACGGGATCGGGTCTATGTGTCTGGATGAGACTTTCAGGTGATCTCAAACTGAATAGATTACATTTTAATCATCCAACCCTTCTCAATGGATATACTAATCTGAACTTTGAATGAACAGATTGAATTGCCTCAAGGAATTACAAATAATATACACTTTTATTAACAAAAGCAGTTATTAAATCACAATAATTTCTTCTTACACTAAAATAACATGATGTGTCGCAGACTTGAAAAGAAACGAACAAGCTACCATTTTCTTTAGTGTCAGCCACCTTTGAGTGTTACAAGCAAGTCATGATAAGCAAGATCAATAATCTTTTAATTGTTCTACCATCATTTTTATAAGCTCTTTTATGACATAAACGAGTTGCAAGCAGGTATGACTCTTTAAGATAAATAAAATAATCTAAAATAAAGGCTCTGTTAAAAAAAAAGTGCCGATCTTGTTTGAGTCCCGATATCTCATTTGATAGAGCACTTGACTCACAAGGGCGCCTGTTGAAATCCGGTTGAGTCAAGAGTGTGTTTTATTTTGGAGGTTTTTTTTTTTTTTTTGTTTTTTTTTTTTTTTTTGTTTTCTTTCTTTGGCTCAGCTGTCCGCTCATCAGTAATTTGGGACGCTGAGCGTGTTAGATCTGACGGAAAGTACCTTGCAATAGACTAGAGTTCTATAAAAACGATAATTAACAGCCATTGATTTGTGTTTAAAACTACAGAAATTAAGATGAACTCCGGATTTTTTAGCCTTATGGTTCTGAAGTACTACTTTCATTACCTATCTTCAAATCCCATGATAGAAGTGTCAGTCTGTTTCTGAATTAGCCACGCTTATCCGGGCCAAATATTTGCTCTTCGGCTTCCACCCTCATTATCTCCGTTCCCTGGACGAGCGGACAAGGGATACGATGGCCTGCAACAGCTGATAAGACAAGAGTTGTTGGCTTATGGCGTTATTGGTTGCCATATAGCAACGGGTGGGAGAACAATTTATTGGGCTGGGTCACGCCCCTTTTATGCATCCGTGTAAACACCAAGGATGGGGAAGGATAATAATAATTTTAAAAAGCTACCGAAATTTCAAAATTATTCCAGGACATATAGATTATAGCCTGGTTGCGGGTTAAAGCTACATCTTTGATTAGATTGTTTTAAACAGAAATTTTTAATCTGTGATCATGATTTTTTTAAAGTCGCCATTACTAAACAACAACGGGTGGGTAGAAAGGCGTGTTGGTTATTTTGATTAAATGCGCCATTGCCTTGTCCAGGGAACTTGGTTGATGACAAACAAGAGAGATCCATTCTCCCTAGTTCTAATAGTTCATCAAATAACTATAATGAAAAACTCTTATATTTTTTTGGAACAAACATAGATTTGTAACCAAAAAATTTACTTCAATTGATTCCGTCAATATTGCTATTGCTGAGGAAGTCTATCATGATGAATGAATAATAGGATGAAAAACTACCAATTTTTGCTATGTACAATTAGCAATGTATTTTATTTAATGAGCTTTACATATTCCATGTAATTATTTTATTAATCTTAAGTCGGAGTATTTTTGTATTCTACGAATATAATCAACAAAAGTTCAAAATTGTCTTGTGGTGTATTTAAAGGCATATTGCCTATTCGCTCTGCACATTAATATGATATGGTATAATATAATATGATGGAACTAATGTTGATAAAGGGTTATCTACTTCCTTCAAATGAAGGAAAGAATTTTTTAGAATGTTATAAAAGCACAAAGCCAATGAAAAAGAATGGCCTGATCATTTATTGACTCCAACGTCTATCGCGTGTTGTTTGTTCGAAAATAATAAGGATCTCGAGATACTTCATCGTAAACAACCGAAATAATCAATGAATTATAAATATCTAATTAATATTGACTGGAGATGTTTACTCTCAGATAGAAGCCAGGGATTCCCGAACCGATTATCCGGGATATGGTAGAGTACAAATAAACAGTGGTCATTCAGATATTGTTTTGTTTAAGACTATGACAAAAGATTCGTTCTTCTTGATTATGGCAATTTTAAGATGGTTTCCACAATTTAAAATAATAATAATAATAATAATAATAATAATAATAATAATAATAATAATATAATAATAATAATAATATAATATTTAATAATAATAATAAATAATCAATAATAATAATAATAATAATAATATAATAATAATAATAATAATAATAATAATAATAATAATAAATAATAATAATAATAATAATATAATTATTATTATTATTATTATTATTATTATTATATATTATTATATTATTATATTTATAAAAAAAAAAATAATAATAATAATAAATAATAATAATAATAATAATAATGATAATAATAATGATAATAATAACAATAATAATAATAATAATAATAATAATAATAATAATAATAATAATAATAATAATAATGATAATAATAATAATAATAATAAGCCAAGACAAAAGGTGATACTGAGTACAAAGTGGTTATTTTGGTCTTGGTTTGATTTTTTTTAGTTTGGCAATCATCCTAAATATATCATCTCTGTACCAACTCCTAAAGGTTACCACAGAAAAAAATCATTTTCATCTATTGCCCCGCGTCCATGGAATGCAATCACTCTTCGGATAAAGTCCTGTGATCGTTTACCATCATTCAGAAAATAATTGAAACCTGAGTTAATCTATAAGGTTTATTTTTTTGTGTAGGAAGTGTTACCCTTTAATTTGTTTCTACGAGGGTCACTAGATAAGTGCGGAATCGGGTATAAGAAGAAATGACATTACCATCAAATTTTCACAGCTTGAATGCAAAGTTTCATCCTCTTAAACAAATAATCAAAGCAGTTTGCCAATCTCCGGTAGTGAAATTTCATTTTCAAATGCCCTTCCGGCATCTTTAAGAGTCTCAAATTTAACCCCAATGAGTTTTCCTTGACAAATGGGCACAAAAAGAAGTCACAGGGGACAGGCCGGGAGAATATGGAGAGTGGGTTAGGATTTGAAAGTTGTTTTCAGTAATTAGCTGTAATTTTGCAATGGCTGTGTGAGTACTAACGTTGTCATGGTGCTATAGCGACCTTGTGTCTGTCTTTGGACGCTGTTATCTCCACTAAAAAAACTGTCGGTATGCAGTGGTTAGCATATCAATCTGAGGTGACTGTGCTTCTGTCTTGGAGTGTTAATGTTGACGATATAACATTTCAAAGTGAAAAAGCTAGTCTCCGTTTGTTTTCCAATGCTGCTAGATCCTTTGAATTTCATAGATCGAGTCTCACCAGGAAAAACCCACCCTCTACATTGGTGCTTTGTTTTAGGGACATGCGTATAAATCCATTTTTCTATAATATCGATCTTCATCAAACCGTTGAAGCGTACGTAGTTGTGTAAAATTGAATATGTTGTTATTGTTCATCGGTGAGTTGGTGAGGCACCCATTGATCGGACACCTTGTGGACACTAAGGCATGCGCGCAGTATCGTCCAGACATCAAGTGATGAAATGCCCAAGTAACGCTCTATCGTAATATGTGCATCAGTTTCAATCATAGCCTTTGCGGCAGACACTGACTTTTGCATCACGGCACATGCAGGTCGACCCTCACTGTCATCATCTTTGAGGGGTTGCCTACCTCTTTTAAATTCACCAAGCCAGAAACAAATTTGAGATTTTGATGGAGCAGATTCCAATTTGAGATTGTGCAGAGGTTCATAACAAACCGATACATTTAACCCTTTCAAAAAATCGTAATGAATCAGGACTCGAAAATCAGTTCTATTGAGCTCCATTGTTGCTGACACAATTAATGAGATATGACGTTACATAGTATTCGTTTATTGTGCTCAAATTTGTGAATATAAATGAATGAAAATTTGCGGGAATTTCAACAAAAGGATACTTTATGGTTTGAAAAAAAAGAGAGAATTATAGATATATCTATCTTTACTGTTTCTACCAAATTCCGGAAACTTATCTAGTGACGCTTATCATGTTATGCCATGAATTGGTTGTTTTGATAAGTTTCTATTGTGCCACAGTGCACGGTTACTGGCTGTTAGACGCTATATAAATCATTGATTATTATGATTTTATTTAGCAATAAATGGCTAGGTAGAAATACTATTTAGCCAAATAAAGATATCAACTGGATCTACGTGCACATATTTGAAGGTCTGATAACGGAAATTTTAATTATGGACTTGTTTTTACTTGAGGCATTTTATCATTTATTTGGCAAATTAGATTTTTTAAACACTAAGGCTCCAAAACCACTGGACCAATCGTCACAAAATTTGCATAGTATTCATAATCGACACGACAATGATTTCAGTGTATTATGAGATTTGATTGGTCATTGTGATGATTATATCGAGAAATCAAATTTGTTTCGTCAAATCCCATCTAAAACAGACACCATCATTTTTAGCACGTGGGGTGTGTGTCAATCTTCCGGCTACCGAGTATGACAATGAGGTGCGAATACTTGCAGTTAATCAATACCAGGCCGTGGTTTCTCTCAATTTCTTAAAATTTATTTTAAAAAAACATTTTCCGTTCTTCATATTGAGAATCCATTCTACGATATGTTAGCGCACGAGACCCGATAAGATATTAAATACAGAAAATATTTCGTGCCCAAATAAAAGTCTCCGTGGAATTTCTCATATGAAGTCGGAAAATATATTGTCTATTATGACAACAGAATCTGAGTTCAAATTTATTCAACACGTGAATCATAAACTTTGAATTGATCGACTTATCATCACGTATATTTTACGGGCACCGTTCATTAAACGGACAACTATTTTTTTTAAACAATATTTTGCATTGGTTTCAAATACAACAGTGAGATCACAATAATAGTCTGACGTTATACTGACTTGGATTGGCATCGTAAGGATACTGAATTTCCGTTTAAAATACTCAACCTTATTTTTTACTCCTAATCGATTCTATTTTTGTTTGTTTTTCATTTGTTTTTTTTTTAATAGTGTATTTATTCAATCAATTAATTGATTAATAATTCAATCATTCAAACGATTCTTTAATCTAGATATCTACAGACACAAATTATCCACACAAAACAAATCAGCCTAACACAAAATCGCTGACACCAACTTGTCATTTATGAGTTTGGAAAAATCTTCGTGTTTTCTTTACAATAGTATTTCAATTGACCTTCAGATTGATCCCAGTGTCAAACCTATCTATATTGAATTCCGAAGGATTTTTCACACTAAATCTTATAAATCGGACAATTCGATTAAAACATTATTAGAGAGAGAGAGAGAGAGAGAGAGAGATGGAGAGAGAGAGGGAGAGAGAGAGAGAGGGAGAGAGAGAGAGAGAGAGAGAGAGAGAGAGAGAGAGAGAGAGAGAACAAGTAAGAGTGAAATTTCAATGTTATAGTTATATAACGTTTATAAAATCTCTCTCTCTCTCTCTCTCTCTCTCTCTCTCTCTCTCTCTCTCTCTCTCTCTTCCTCTCTCTCTCCTTCACGCGTGCGATATACACAACATAAACAAATGCATTTCGTTTTCAATTTGTTACAATTGTGCCCATCCGACACCAAATGTGACCCTTTGTCTCGAAACGGTATAAGGTCTATGTCGGGATGAATTAGACACCGGAAAGTGACTTTAGAATTAACCCTCTCCTTACCAACTATAGAAAAATCGTCACATTCGTTACGATACAGCCAACATTTTTCTTATTCAAAATTTATTTTGTACATCCGAAAATTTAAAGAAAATGAACAGAACATGTTTCGCTAAAGACAATTATTTATCGCAAGAACTTACTGCTATTTGTGTCAGTGATAAAAAATCTATTTTTGTGTTACTTGGGTGTGAAGTTATGGGGAAATTCCTGAAAATGGCTGGTAAGGAGAGAGTTAAATGGATACTAAATACCAATTTTTGAGCTTTGTGAGAAATTGGCCTCATTCTCTAACATAAAAAATCGAAACAAACCCCAGGTTTCATATTTTTGTCAATAAAATCAACTTTTTTCACCTAAGTCATCCCGACATAATACCGTTTAGAGACAGTGGGTCACAAATATTATCATCATTATCAATTGGTCAATTAATCTAAGATTAAATAAATTAATCAGTCAATCAGTCAACACATCAGTCCTTTGTTTTGCTGTACCATAAATATGAAATATTCAACATTTTTATTGCTGATGGAACGAATGTTGATTTGTACTTGTTAGTTTTACATTTAATCTGACAAAACTTTCTTATTAAATTCATAGTATAAAATATGTTTTTTATTGTTGGTAATTGCAAATGCTTTCCTTTCTATTGCATTTCCATG
This sequence comes from Berghia stephanieae, assembly GCF_034508935.2. Taxonomy (NCBI): domain Eukaryota; kingdom Metazoa; phylum Mollusca; class Gastropoda; order Nudibranchia; family Aeolidiidae; genus Berghia; species Berghia stephanieae. The sequence continues at coordinate 73,440,723 of NC_088363.1, forward strand.
AAATCTTTCTACTCCATCAAGAGGATAGTTTATTATTTTTTCTGTCTTTTTGAGAGATTTTGAAAGTTTTGATTTATCTTTAAGTCGGCATCCGCCAAACTATTTAGTGCAGTCAATGACAATTACACTTTTAATCAATTAATCATACGCTCTTAACATAGTTTTTTTCCCTTCTTGAAATGTTCTCAATTTCCTTAGCATGAATAATCTTTGGGCAACTTTCTTAGATATGGTATTAATATGTTGAGAGAAATTGAGGGAACTATCCATAGTTTTTCCTAAATATGTAAAATATTCAACTATCTCAACATCATCTTTACCGATCGTCACACATTTTAAGTCGTTTTTATTTTATTTTTACACCAAACACTTGTTCTTTTTTTTTTTTTTTTCAACATTTCATTCAAGCTGGTTTTGTTTACACCAATCAGTGAAGATATTAATTTGTTTGAAATAATTTTTTTCTGTAACTTTATCTTTTAATAAACCAAGAATAGCAGTATCATATGCATAATTCATTATAAAACAAAATTTCAAAGGATGATTTGTAGTCGTTGGTGTATAAGATGTACAAGATTGGGGAACTCACGCAGCCTTGTGGGCATCCGTTCGACAACGTTCTAGTTCTGTTAACTTGTTATGCTATTTTTCAGCTCTCGTGTTAATTTTCCTCTTTTGGGCTCCACTTTTATAACATCCTATTGACATCTTGCAAATAAAAGCAGGAGGTACTATATATAAATTTACGAATAATTTGAAGATTTCTTGCAATTTTGTGAGCCTTGGATACCCATTCATTGTGAAGACCTATATATTTCGTGGACTGATGTGTGATCCATGGAGGGTATTCTATACTATCCAAATTGTTCACTTGCACAACCATTTTTGGGCTCCCTAGAAAGTGGGTGCCCTAAGCTAAAGCTTATGTAGCTCAGGTGTAAATCCGGCACTGGGGGAGGGCTAACTAATCCATCGCAATCGTTTCAATATGTAGTAAAAATTTCTGAATGGTAGTTAATCTGAAATCGAAGACTTCATCTGAATAAAAATAAATGCGAATTGATGGTCAAAGTTTGTGTCCTTCATTTGGTTTCATCACGTTTCATCTCGGCGCGTTCCGCTGACGAGCTCCGAGTGAACAGTGAATGGCTGAGGCGAGGGAGGAGGTGTCGGCCGCGGAAACGTTTCGCTATTTTTTTTCTCTTTACTTTCCTGTGTGTGTCCCTATGTGTTTGTGTGTAGCGAGAGGCGAGAGAGGGCGAGTTGGTGAAAGAAGAAGGGTTTCAAGGAAGGAAGATTTCACACTGTCTAGATACGCTTCTTACAAAAGCATCGAGTGTTCATGAGGATAGTAAATCAGTAGAAGTGTTTATGTGAAGGATAATAATAATAATATACATACTTGTGTGCATATTATATGGATATATGCATAGTATATATATATATATATATATATATATATATATATATATATATATATATATATATATATATATATATATATATATATATTTTTTGCATTGTGATTTATTCATTCAAAATTTGGAATTAGTTATACTTACGTGTATTTTCACTTGAAAAAGGCAGGTGAGTATTGAGAGACAATATTAGTAATACGTCGGTTTCTTATTAAGAAGTTTATTAAAAGAAAGACTCAGTTAATGATAAGCGAGAGAGAGAGAGAGAGAGAGAGAGAGAGAGAGAGAGAGAGAGAGAGAGAGAGAGAGAGAGAGAGAGAGAGAGAGAGGTCAGGTAAATACTGAGGGATAAAACTAATGAATGGCATAGCTTAGGTAGCAGGAAGAGAATGATAAATAAATAGGTTTTCCAGCAATTTACATTCCATACAATTTCCTATCGTGTTGTGAATTGCCCTGTGTGTGCTCCCCCAACCGTTACACACCAGTATATAACAAACTACATATTATTATTATGACCTTCTCCGTGAATCATTTTCCAAATCTCCACACGTTCAGAGCTAGCACGAAAATCATTTGTCTTAAACGCATATTTAGTTGGACTCGCATTATGATAACTTTACTGTACCGAACCATCTCTGAATGTTGTGTTTTGTGAATGAAACCCACCTGTACCACTTCGTTTCAGGAGACACGAACTTTTCAAATAGACAACACACACACACACACACACACACATATATATATATATATATATATATATATATATATATATATATATATACACACACATATATAATGTGTGTGTATGTGTGTGTGATAATGTTTACTAGATTATGACTCAATTCATATTATATAGGTAAGTTTTTCAAAAAGGAAGTTAGAACATCGTTTTAATGAGATGCAAGGATACGCTGGTGCAGCTGCACTCATCAATTATTATGTGAAAAATATTTTGGCCACGCATCTGAGAGTTTGATACCGTTCTGTCTAGCAATTAGAATGGGTTTTGCAAACTAAGAGATAAAAAAAGACGGTTATGGGGTTGGAGGACGTATCCGAATGTAAGACATAATTGAGATATGTGTGTGTGTGTGTGTGTGTGTTTGTGTGTGTGTGTTTGTGTGTGTGAGTTGTTTTGTTTGTTATTATTCTTATAGTTACTGCTGCTGTTGATGATGTTACAGTTTTTCAAAGTAAGATATCATTTAGACTGGCGTTAATACCTCCCAATTCATTTGACAGCTGACCATCCGTGCGACAAATAGAAATACGAGAAAAGACTTTGATATATATATATATATATATATATATATATATATATATATATATATATATATATATATATATATATATATATAAATATAAAGCCCTAAGAAAATTCTGCCAAACTGCAAGAGGCTCGGATTTTAGTTCTTCATCATTACATGATCCGCTAGCTTGCCACTCTGCCATATTCTGACCCCCCCCCCCCCCCCCCCCCCCCACTCCACATCCACATTCACATATTTTTCCTTCAAATTTTGGTCAGAAATCCCGCCCCTCAAATATCGATCGATTAAAGTGACCCTTATCTTGTCAAGACTCTCAAACCTGGAGACTTTGATGAAGTCCGCACGATAGAGTTATTTGTTGACAGAATGAAGGAAACTTCCCAGGTTTGAGAGTTTTTGACAAGATGAGGGTCATTTTAATTGATCGGTATTTGAGGGACGAGTTTCCTGGCCAAAATATTTTTAATGTGTTCTTTTTCAAAGTACGCAGTTGTATATCAGTGCAGGCCTTCGTATCAATGAGACAATAACATAATTCCTACAATTCTTGTCATAAGATAATGTTGGTGATCTGAATGCTGTGAATTAATTATCTAACTTATTTCAGAATTCTGCTGATTTGTTTTCGTGAAACAATGACGGGAAGTTGTGCAATATTGCTACATACGTTGACTAATAAAAATTTGGTCAGAAAACCCGTCTTTCAAATATCAATTGATTTAAATGACATTCATCTTGGCAAAAAAAAAAAAAAAAAACCTCTCCAACCTGGGACATCACCAGACCATTTGTTGACTAATATATATATAATATATATATATATATATATATATATATATATATATATATATATATATATATATATATATATATATTGTGGGTATTAAAAGAAATTCTGCATGAGTTAAAATATTATCTGTTCAGATTTATACTACACTGATGATTTTAATTTCTGTCGTCGAAATTTTATTTATAGTGAGTGCACCCTCACCTTTCCATTATCAAAAATCGCTGATGTCTACGAAAGACAGACGGGATAAAATATAGAACACACAACATTTTTGACTTTTTGCGAGGAAAACTTTCTATCATCTTATTGGCTCAAATCAGTGGTATTTTATTCAGTTTATATTTAGTCACAGGTTGTCAAAACAATTTTGACTTATTTTTATTGATACTAAGCTAGTAAAAAATGATGAACAAAAATGAATATAACAGCTTTTTAAAAAAGAACAAAACACCAAACACGAAACGTTTTGGGCTCAAAACCCATCTTCAACCAACAACAAACAAAAACAGTTAAAACATAAATACATTACTTTAAAAACACCAGATAAACGGCACAAAAATAGAAGTTAATTAGAATCTTATTTTTATTGTGCGTTAGGCAGGCCTCGCTCATGAACCACAAAGCAAGATTTAAGTCTGACCTTAGACAATTTTGTCCACTACCATTGAGAAACTCTAGAGGACAATAACGCCTGTAAACGGATCATTGTCACACGCGTGAGTAGCACTTAGAAAGGTAAACATTCCGTTATTGATCGTTCACGTGATTTTTCGCCTCCTTCTTCTCTTCTTCCTCCTTTCCCCATTCTTCATTGCCTCCTCTCCTCCTCCTCCTCCTCCTTTTCCGACTCCTTTACTCAGTCTTCTCTCCTATCACTTTTCTTCTCCTTTCCTGCTCTCCCTCCCCGTCCTCCCTATCCTCCTCCTCCTCCTCCTCCTCCTCCTCCTCCTCCTCCTCCTCCTCCTCCTCCTCCTCCTCCTCCTCCTCCTCCTCCTCCTCCTTTGTCTCTCCTCCTTCTTCTTTTGTTTATTTCTGTTTTACACGATAAAGTTGATACCGAAACTAAAGGTAAATTTCTAAAGAGTTGCAAACAATTAAGCAGTAGATTTTGGACCAATCAAAACATTGAATGCGTAACACACCTTTACACGTGCTCGGGCAAACATAGTTTGAATTCAATCTTTCTCTGATCATTGTTATTGTTTTCATACCCCCAAATGGGTGACCAGTTATCACTCGACTTTCTCCCGCATATTAGGTTTACATTTAGGTTTACACATTGATTTCTGTTTTGGTTTTATTCATCAAGCAGTAGAACAGTGGGTATTTTACTTAGACATGTACCATCGACAGTAAAATATGTGTAGTTTGCTCTATATTTACCAATCACTTATGACGACTGTCCGAGAGGCGTGGTTAACTAAGTGTCTATTGTTTTTACCGGCATAATAAAGCTATCAAGGATGCATTTTTATTAGATTTGTTTTATACATTTTTGTAAAAAGTGATATTATATAACGCATATCCATTCATCATCGTCTCGAATTTCGTGTTTGTAGAACCAATTCTCAATGGATGAATAAATTTATCTCAGTCCTCAAAGAACATGAAGGACGTATTAATGGGGGGGGGGGGGGGGGGGTGGGGGGGGGGGGGGGGGGGGGGGAATTCGCTCACATTTGTGTAGAATTTTCTAATACAGTTTGTGGAAATCGTCACTTAAGCCGTGGAATATTTGAAGAGCAAATGATGATGATGAATGTTCCGTGCGTTGAACTCTGTAGATAGTAATGATAAGTATAGTGGTTGGACTTTCATGGAAAGCATTCAACACTATCACCACTTCGGAGACACTTATTGTATATTATCAGTATCACACATACTCGTAACAAGTGCTTTCTGTGCCATGTTAAGAGCTTTGGAAGATAAATTATGACCACGAGAATGTAACTTCATCATTCACAGCGTACTCTGCCTTACCGGCCCGGAAATTCGCTCACATTTGTGTAGAATTTTCTAATACAGTTTGTGGAAATCGTCACTTAAGCCGTGGAATATTTGAAGAGCAAATGATGATGATGAATGTTCCGTGCGTTGAACTCTGTAGATAGTAATGATAAGTATAGTGGTTGGACTTTCATGGAAAGCATTCAACACTATCACCACTTCGGAGACACTTATTGTATATTATCAGTATCACACATACTCGTAACAAGTGCTTTCTGTGACATGTTAAGAGCTTTGGAAGATAAATTATGACCACGAGAATGTAACTTCATCATTCACAGCGTACTCTGCCTTACCGGCCCTTGCGACAAATCATTCTAAGCATCGTTTCTGCGTACCTATAACGTTGTTGAAATACAATGTACCGCTCAGAGCAGTGTTCGGGCCAGAACATAACCATGGGGCCAGACATGGCTCTTCTCTATTAATATACATAATAGAGCCAAGGGTCAGACACTGCCATGTTATGAAGCAAATAGTTATTGATAGGTCAGCAATGTGAAAAAAAAACTCCGTCGTTCGAAGATTTCAATGTAGTTTATTATAGCTAAAGGATTCGGGACCAGAGGGTCAAACGGTGACCACAACCACATTATGCTTAATGGAGAAAATAGCACAGGACGTTCTTGGCCCTAAGAGTTCCAGAGAAGTTGGATGTCTATTCATGAGTTTTGTTATTCTTTTATAAATACTCTTGTTCTTCAAGTTCTTGTTCTTGTGCTTTCTTCTTTCCCTTTTTCTTTCTTTCATTCATTCATTCATTCATTCATTCTTCTTCTTCTTCTTCCATTACCACCACCACCACCACCACCACCACCACCACCACCACCACCACCACCACTACTACTACTACTACTACTACATACTACTACTACTACACTACTACTACTACTACTACTACTACTACTACTACTACTACTACTACTACTACTACTACTACTACTACTATTACTACTACTACTACTACTACTACTACTACTACTACTACTACTACTACTACTACTATACTACTACTACTACTACTACTGTTACTACTACTACTACTACTACTTCTACTACACTACTACTACTACTACTACTCTACTCCTACTACTACTACTACTACTACTACTACTACTACTACTACTACTACTACTACTACTACTACTACTACTACTACTACTACTACTACTACTTCATCTTCATTTTAATCGATCGATATTTGAAGGACGAATTTTTGGGGGAAAATCTTTAAAAATGTGTGTTTTTTCAGAGTGCCGCAGTGGAATAAATTACATCGACAGAAGAAGCTCCGAAAGTGATTCATCCCAAATTACGTCCTCTGGGAGCCAAACCAAAACCTCTCACTTTTTCGGCAATAGTGCTAATCATTTCTCTAGCTTCACATCAAAGCGCTCTAGGGACAAATTTCGTCTTAAACTTGTTTAAAAAGGGAATTCCCGTTGAGATTCATTAACCCACTTCTGTTTTGTAAACATGAAAGATACAGAAAATCCCTTTTATATCGGCACCGATGAGACAGAGCCGGCAAACCGAGTAGCATTATACCGTACTGATGTTTGCGTTCAAGTTAAATTCTCACTATTTCTTTCCGCCAGATCAATCGTGTCTCCTTACAAAACAATGTGTAGCCTTTAAATTTTATCATTTTTTCGAGAGAATTCAGTGAGAATCAACATCACCTAAGTGGTGTATAACGAAGAGCTTAGTGGCGCCATCTGTGAGTTCTTTGTTATTGTTTTCAGAGGGTATCTCAGAAGTCACGCAATATGTGGATTTTTATAAAAATTATGAATAACAATTTTAGTAATAATCGTAACAGATGCACAGATTGCTCACCCTCTGCATTGATACATACGTCAATAAATTCTCTTTATAAACTTTTCTTTTATTCTGTTGAGGGTTTCCTTTGACACTCAGTTGTTATCGCATCTTTCCAATCGCCAAGAGTCCGTGGATATTAGAAGCATTGAAACCGTTGTAATTGCGGTTGATGGAGCTGTCAGATTTGGTGGGAAATACTTGCGATAAACGATCGTCCTATCCAAAGGATAAATAACTTTATAGTCATAACGTCATAACTCGATACTGAATGTCTGCTGTAACTAAACTTTAAAGACGAAGCATGGCATCAGTCACAAACAAAAAGGGCGAGAAAAAAGGGAAGAGAGAGAGAGAGAGAGAGAGAGAGAGAGAGAGAGAGAGAGAGAGAGAGAGAATGAAAATATATATATATATATATATATATAAAATATATATATATATATAGAGAGAGAGAGAGAGAGAGAGAGAGAGAGTGAGAGAGAATAGATTGACCTAATTAGATATGTATTGTTTGTGGAAATTTAGTCATCAATTCGATAAGCCCATTAAAAAAAAACCGGAGACGTATTAAAAAGAGTTTATTGCTCTAATTATTATGACATTATTTTTCTTTTTGAAGTTAGCCGAAACATAAATTGTGAGGATCTTTATTAAGTCCATCTGATCAAAAATTTAAAAGATTGACAAAAATATCATAATGTAGCAGTTGCACCTCGACAGATAGGCATCTCCCATATCCACTCAAATGTGATTGAGTTGCTGGGTCTCTAAGATCTGACAGAGAGCACTTTGCAAATTACTAGAGTAGCCAGCAATTTCGTGTGTTTAGTCACCGAAGCCCCCAAGTTACTTGGTGCATTCATGTCGATATTAGTGACTAACCGTGCTGCATATTTAATTTATGTCTGAATTACTTTAAGGGCGGTTTTCAGTCGACATAATAAATCTCCGTACACGAACTTTATGTATCAATCAATGGCTATAATTATTTCAAGATTTCGTCATTTTGATTCTGCCATACACAAACAGAACACTTTTAAAACATTTTGGCCAGAAATATTTTACGTGAAATATTGATGGATTCAGATGACCACAAACTTATCAAAATTATTATACCTGAGTCCTCTTTTGAAGCCTCGTGTTCAAGAATTTTGGACAGATTGTGGGTCATCTTAATTTAGCATATTTGAAACCAACATTTTTTGGCCACAAAGTGAGAAAAAGGGTTTTGTAGCAAAATTTGACAGACTTATTATTAGACATTCATGCACACGTTTTAAAATAAGTCGTGTATTATAAAAGCTCGGCTCCAGTCATATTTTGCATAACAATAAAAATTATAGAAAAGATTTAAAACATGGTAAAAGAATTAAAGAAAAGGAATGAACGGGAATTAGATATGAAATATGACGCAATTACCACCTACGCAATTCGATCAGCTGCTTGAAAAGGTAAGAGTATGATCTATAATAGAAAGAAAGATAGGTATATAATGAACTTACTTTGACTTGCACACCCTAGGTACGTCAAATGTACATGGTCGTGATTTATGGTGATCGACGTGCGCCCGTAACACTTGAATGTTTTAACTAGTCTAAGTGTAGTTTTTGGCAAAGATTTGATATTATAATATAATATAATATTATGTATATATATATATATATATATATATATATATATATATATATATATATATATATATATATACTGCACCCATAGCAAACTAGAGACATGACTGCACCCAATCAACTGGTTTTCAGTTAAACTTGGCTCCGGATGTAACTATTTTAAAAAGAAATGAAATAGTTTCAAGAATGCCTTTGTGAAAGATTGTTTTCCTTTGTGAATTATGAAGCCTGTTACTCTTTTTTTTTTACTCCATTTGTTGAATAAGTATGATCATTTTATTTATTATGCACCCACGTAAGTCAATAACGTTTATTACTTTGTATTTGTAATATTAAAGATATAAAAAGGTTCTTTTATCTCACCGTACTCAGGTGTAAAATGAGTTCCTTCCCGTTAACAGCGATGTTTCTGTTGGGAAAAATATAATATCGCCTAACAGGCGTCAAGTTTTGTTCTACATGTTACGTGTTGCTGTTTGTCAGGGACCAATTGTAAAGCGCTTTGAGCACGTTTAGTGAATATTTTGCTATATAAAATCTCAAGTTTAAAATTATTTTTAAAAATCCTTATCTTACCCATGTGCCTTCTCCCTAATCTGTCACTTCGTAATATTTATATCGCTACGCTTATTCTAAAGTATGAAACAAACATATAGGATAACAGAAAATATAAATATTTGCATATCCTACGACACACTAATTTTACACGATCATATTAATTAGACTCTACCGTAAGTTAAATCTAGGTATTAAAAGGTTAATTAATTATTGACTTATCTCGCCTTTGAATGTGATATCATATCATAAGATAAATAACGGACGAAAATATTTATACCATGAAATAATTCTAGTCTCGCTATCATTGGCTTAAAATTAACTCCCACTCCCTTTTCCCATTTATTATGGAATCAAGCGTATGTTATGATAATCTGATACAAAGAATTACACCAACATTTTTCAACATGTCAGTAAGAAACACCTGGTTTCGTTTGTGAAATAAATCAGGAAATTACATATTATTTCAACCAAAAAATATGTCGAGAAAATTACGACGCAGATGCTATTTAACCTTTGACCACGAAAGCTCGGATCTCTAATTACTATGTATAAGAATATTCGCATGGTTTTCTTACCTGGCAGCTTCTAATGGTGCTCACACTATTATGATATGACGGTCGATCAAATCAGCAAATTCTTTATTTACCCCATTCGTGCACCGTCGAAAACCCACCCGGAAGCTTCGACACAACACACCGATCAACTAGATGCTCTGCGATTTCGGGTTCGTTCCCACAACGGGTACATAATATGTCCAATATTACTGGACAGGTGGAAAGTCCCCACTGATGAAGCGATTATTACCTGGCGATCGGGGGTCCCAATAGCTGAGTGGTAGAGAACTCACCCCACAAGCAAATGAACCGTGTCAATCCCAGGTCAAATGGGTATCTTTTCCGACCCCGCCCCCCCCCACAACCCTATCTACCCAACAATGATTGGGTAACTGGTCTTGTGGAAAGTACTTTGCAGGAGATTAACGTCCTATTTAAAGGGTACGGAGAAATTTTTAAAGTCCATTTAATGCTATGGTAACCGAGATATAAACTCATCCTACGTATGGCTGTGAAGGACTATCTTTTTTCATTATTGGGAACAGTGTTATTTTAGGCGTTTCTGCATAAGTCTCCTGGGTTGGTGGGGGGGGGGGGGGGGCAGGCGGTTGCGGAAGGCGAGTATTGTGAGACTTATTTTTAACTGTTGGTGATCCAAAAGTTAACTTTTGAGGGTTTTTTTTTTCTTCTTAAGCGGCTTTTTATAATGCAACACCATCAAAGCCATGGTAGAATTGAAGACGTCGAATCCAAACAATGGATAGAAGTAGGTATTGACATTAGAATCCGTTCATTTGATCATTCGGCTGGTTTCGTCACTTTTCTGAAGTGATAATTTAGGGTAGAAAAAAATCCATTGGCGCAAGTTTTTGACATTTATTGTCGTTTTAAAAATATTATTAATCTCTCTCTCTCTCTCTCTCTCTCTCTCTCTCTCTCTCTCTCTCTCACACACACACACACACACTATCTATCTATCTATCTATCTATCTATCTATCTATCTATCTGTCTGTCTATCTATCCTATATATATATATATATATATATATAGATATATATATATATATATATATATATATATCTTGTTCTCTCTCTTATTCCTTTTTTCCCTCATTGCCCCCTCTCCCCTATCCCTTTATCACTGCTTTTGTACCCCCCCCCCCCCCCCCCCCCCCCCGTTACACAATAAATTACTTACATCCTTTATTCATCATATTACTTACCACTTATCTTATCTATTTATTCCTTGTCCCCAATACTTAGCTGTAGTTCCATGCCCGGAACTCAATCGATGCCCAAGCTTTATTTATATGATCAGGAGAACAAATACAACAGATAACTATTTCTGGTAATCAAACAGACAATAATGGCCCACTTCATTGTACCACTAAGTGAGTTATTAAATCTTCTGTCAATAAAATCAGAAAGCTATCTACTGTTGGACCATGTCGAATCGGGGGTAGCCCGCCTAATCCTCTATCACATTGAACAGACATTTTCGAGGCTCTCCACTGAAGTGCCGTGTAGTAAATAACCTGTGCAAATACTTGTAACGCGTAACTATGTCAATAAAATTCTCTCATTCATATATTTCCCAAATCAAATGCTATTGTTTAGGAATTTGACCGAAATTAAACTGAATGAAATGTTCGATCCTTTGTCACACAGAGACAATTTTTATTTTTATTTATTTTATAATATATATATATATATATATATATATATATATATATATATATATATATATGTGTGTGTGTGTGTGTGTGTGTGTGTGTGTGTGTTTTATTTGTCCTCCGCTCTGGTCTATCCAGCAAGTAATTGAGTCAGAATTAATCAGGCGAAAAGTACTTTAGAAAGACTACCTTTGTATTCGGAAGTTAACCCAGCTATTGATAGTTTTTGTTGTATTCTGAAGATGGAATTCACTCCAGCTCCACACGTCTGATGGTCCAGAAGGACAAACCCATTTTTAGACGAAGCCGACCGAACGGTCTGCTTATCATATGTAATTTTTTTTTGTTTATCGAAACTAGGTTTTTGATATAAGGAACAAACCCGCAATGCAGAATGTCGTAATTTTGTCGTAAGTGAAAATAAACATGGAAAAAAACACCCAGCTGTAACTGTAAATGGGATGCTACGCTTATTCCACATCATCAAGGACTTTTCCGTCTTGTTTTCTTTTGATTTTTATTGGGTCAAGTACCTCGGTCACTGCCCTTTCGCACACTTGAAACAAGTGTGTTATGTTTATACATCATAGGTTTATATCGACGTGTACATAATTGCACGTCTGATAACCAAACGCAATTACGGGCTTGATTTACTGTTATAATGGACAGTATTTTGTATTGGTTTGAGAGTATTCCCATGACAACAACGAGTTCGTAACAATTTGGGTTGTCAGACATGTTAACACATTTTACGTCGGTTTTTATCCAAACCAGATTCTCCATATATGTACAATTCAAGAATCCTCCACTTGTAGGGGAGGTTTTAGTATAAGACTCGAGAACATTATATTGCATTGTTTTTCAGTTTATGAATATAATATATTAGCATCCACGCTAAATCCAACATTATTTGTGTGATTGATTCCCAGCGAAATACAGGGTACAATATTTGAAATGGTTATCGGTGCACCATTTTATTGATATTTACTAATTAAATAGATTCCGTCATCAAGAAGAGGCGCGCAATGCTACCGCCTCAACAACAATCACTTGGCATGCAAAACGCTGCCACGCGACTTAGATTGTACGACTTTGTGGTCTTGTATAACAATAAGCCCCCGACCTGTAGGTCCTTAGTTCATGACTTGTCACGGGAGGTACAAAGTTGATTCCTTGGAGACGGCGCTTTATTCACATCTCTCATCGTACTCAGGGATACGAGATGAGTACATGGTCGATTTTGACGAATAATGTAACATCACATTGGATATTACTGTATTTTGTATATCAATTATTTGAAATTCTTGAATGACAAGTTGGACATGCCAAATGAATGTAAATAGAGTTAATTATTCTACGATAATTGAATATGACACTAATTTATATATTAGATATTCAATTCTCAATATTATCAATTAATTGACATTTAATACTATTTATATGATTGATAAATTGCGTCCATGCATTAAAGTACACAGAGCATTTAAAGGTTTTTACAACCAATTAGCACTTAAACAATACGATGACGATAATAATAACATAAGTTACATTTTTGAGGTGATTTTTGGGTGCATTTTTTCAGGCTTTTTCGTTTTTTCCTTGGGCAAGATTATTAACCCCCAATTTGCTCACTTGGACAACATGGGTGATTCCTGTTGACATCAGACGCTTTTAAGGAGCTATTACATTTATCTCGATAGTGACAAACACTGCCACCAGCCAGATACTCATTTTAGTTTGAGTATTTTCGGAGCATGTGGGCAAAGAATTTGATTTAATGACATTTCTTTGCGCTGGACTCGAACCAATGATTGGCAGGTTAGAAATGCCTCAATACCACAAAGTCGCACAAAGCCAATATAATGGATGATACCAGCAGTGTTATCTAATGCATACAAAGCAAGATCCGAATATCATCGGGAATCTATTTTAAACCATCAGACATTGTTTGTTTTTGTTTTTTGTAAATCATGTCATTGAATTTTCTCAAAAGTATGACTACATCAAGGGGTCCAGATAGTTCAGTTGGTAGAGCACTTGCTTTCATGCGCAAAGGTTCAGAGAGTGATCCCCGAGATTTTTTTTTGCTGAACCCTCTTGATGATTGGGCAGTCGGGTCTGTTAGATCTGGCGGAAAGTACTTTGCGATAAACCAAATTGACCAAGCAATTGCTATTGTCCGTTTCACGCTATAGAAACCGGGATAAACTCTGACTCGATGTGCCTATGGCTCTGAAGGGCTACTTACTGCGCCAAAAAGAAGAAAAAACAAACAAAAGGAAACTCACAACTGGAAGGATTAAAGATGCAACCAAGACTTCATTTTAGATTGCCGGGAATACGGGGGCCAATGATTTAAGGAACATATCATTTTTTTAAAAAAAATTATCAAAAGAGACAAAGAGTTGATCCATCATCAAGGACCTTTCATATTCTTTATATCCCGTGTTATCATTTTCCCCCTGTAACATCAGCTTAGTAAGAATGAAAACAATGCAAGGCGTGTGTTCGCATAGCCTCATTAATGTTGTTAAAAATCGATTTACACATGGCTGTTGTAATCCACAGCGTTATTATAAAGGCTATCAAATCGGTATTATAGTATGGTTTGTTTAAATGTATACGGTTTTGAAATTGGATCCATTCATTTGTGTCTACGTCGGCGAATTAGACGTTCTAGTATGTCCTTTAGTAATGCACACAATTCATTCCTTTGACCGTGCTATTTTACAGAACTAAGTCATAGTCTCTTGTCTTGGTTGGTATAATATATCGATTTCGGCGGATCAAACCTCTGAAGTCTCGATTTATACGAGCGGCGGAGCAAAACTCTGAAGCCTACATACGAGTTTTTCTCACCATGTTTTATTTAATTTTGGGCGGATCTGACCTCTTCTTTTGATCCGCCGATCGTGAAAATCGGGACTTCAGAGGTTTGATCGGCCGATCGTGAAAATCGGGGCTTCAGAGGTTTGATCCGCCGACCATCGATTTGTGACCCACGAATCAAATCGGTGCAATGTCGGCGTGAATTAGGTAGTAGTAGTAGTAGTGGTAGTAGTAGTAGTAGTAGTAGTAGTAGTAGTAGTAGTAGTAGTAGTTGTTGTAGTTGTAGTAGTAGTAGTAGTAGTAGTAGTAGTTAGTAGTAGTGGTAGTAGTATAGTAGTAGTAGTGAGTAGTAGTATAGTAGTAGTAGTAATAGTAGTAGTAATAGTCGTAGTAGTAGTAGTAGTAGTAGTAGTAGTAGTAGTAGTCGTCGTCGTCGTCGTCGTCGTCGTCGTAGTAGTAGTAGTAGTAGTAGTAGTAGTAGTAGTAGTCGTAGAGACATTTGTAATCAACACCATAGTAGCCCTTTTCTTCTTTGTTCCTATTAAAATAGGAGTCATTTTTCCATATTGTGCGTTACTAGTCGTGGGTGGGGTTCCTTACCTCCCATAATAGGTAGGGAGGTCACTTACTGTGTCTTGTATACCTGCTCTGTTTTTCCAATTTGCTTTTTGTCACTGTCTTGGAATGAGATTACTTGGTTTTGTAGAGAGGGAAACAGTCAAAAGTATAGTGACAGTTTTGGGAGATGATATTTTTCCCATTTAAATCATTTCTATGTTATGCATTGTTATATCTATTGTTTAATTGTATAATGTATGCATTTGAGTGTATTCCAACTGAATGGGATCCTGTGCTTGTACGTCTAGATGAGACTTTTAGATGATCTCAAACTATGCCCAATGATAGTATGCTCTTGGAATCTAAATCAATTCTATTTTTACCATTCCCCATCGTCTTACTTTTCTTGTGTGCTTATAATTGTAAATCTAAAACAATACCATTTTAGCTGTACCATTTTCTTCCCTTTTACTGGCGCTGAAATGACCTAAATGTGTCGCAAGCGCCGTAAAACCCTTAAAAACAAACAAACGTACTAATCGCCAGTTAGACGTCCTTTTTATACTAACACTTACAAGATCCGTCACTGCCTATAGCCCGGTATTTATTCACACCTGTCTAATGTGTGTTAAGTGCAAGGACACAATGTCGGGACCAGAATTTTCCACGATCACTGTCACCCATCCGGTCACTGGCTACGCTTAACACCGCTTGACTCTGTGGCAATACGAGACACCGTGACGCTGAGCCACCGAGTCATACTAACGTTGTAAAGTTGTTTTGTTTTTGTTTTTTAAACTCCAAAAATGCTGGGGTATACTGTCGTACTCTGGAAAAACCCATATTTTAAAATTTGGCCAGAAAACTCGTCCTTCAAATATCGATCGATTAAAAGGACCCTCATCTTGGCAAAAAATCTCTCAAACCTGGGACTTCGCAAAGTCCCAGGTTTGAAAGATTTTTTGCCAAGATGAGGGTCCTTTTAATCGATCGATATTTGAAGGACGAGTTTTCTGGTCAAATTTTAAAATATTTTGGGTTTTTTTCCCCAGTATATATAAAACAATAAATACCATGACCACTCGAAAGTCGGCTAAAATCAAGCGACTGGTATCTTCCGTGTTTTAAAGAGTACATACTCACTGGATTCCACACCCGAATTCCAGAACACTGCAATAAACAGCACGCTGGACAGCTGGGTGATCGAAGTTTATGTAATATAAAATAAGTCGTTACCTCATATTAATATGAGCATTGGATTTCCGCACGTTCGGATTCCGGACCTGCCTTCTTGAAAATTAAAAAAATTCGTATATTTTAGGAGATAAATATTGTAGTCGTTACAGTTAACCTTATAGATCAACAATTTTCCCTCACAATGATTAGATAACACTTCAAAATCCTCAAAGTCGTGAACTTTGGCATCAATTTTAATTTTCAATAAGTTTTAATGACTTCGAAATGCTCAAGAAGTTCTGAAATTGGAGCCAAAGTTTCGTATTTCTACTACTTCATAATAGTACTAGGAAGGTCTTGGGGTTCCAGCACGCTTTGCGGCTTCTCCCGAGAGGGTGTTAGAATCTAGCGAATACTGTAATGTAATTCCTATGTCTGAAACAAACACAATTTGGGCTTGTGTTGATAGCGGGGCAATGTCCTAGGTCAACAATGTAATATGATAGGGTGACAACGATGGGTGTCTGTTGCCCATTTGAAAAAGTCAGCGAACATTGTTTTAGAAGTGATGATGTTGTCAGTACAGCTTATTTTTAGCGCTTTTGTTGTCGTGACGTAACATTTTGTCACTTGAATTATGTGATCGCGTCGGAGTAAAACAAGAACCATTACTTTTACTGACGTCATCATTTTAGTTTGGTTTGCAAAATTATTTTAATTTTGTTTATTTTGATATGACAAGGTGAATGAGACTGAATATTCTAACTGGGAGAGAAAAGGGAGAGGGAAAGAGAGAGAGAGAGAGGGGGGGGGGAGAAAAAAAAAGAGAGAGAGATAGATAGATAGATAGAGAGAGAGAGAGAGAGAGAGAGAGAGAGAGGAGGAGAGAGAGAGAGAGAGAGAAGATGAGAGAGAGAAGAGAAGAGAGAAAAAAAGAAAAGAAAGAGAGAAGGAGAAAGGAGAAAGAGAGAGAGAGAGAGAAAAGGAGAGAAGAAGAAGAGAAAAAAAAAAGAAGAAGAAGAAGAAGAAGAAGAAGAAGAAGAAGAAGAAGAAGAAGAAGAGGAAGAAAAAGAAGAAGAGAGAAAGAAGAAGAAGAAGAAGAAGAAGAAGAAGAAGAAGAAGAAGAAGAAAAGAAGGAAGGAGAAGGAAGAAGAGAGAAGAGGAGAGAGAGAGAGAAGGGAGAGAGAGAGAGAGAGAGAGAAAGAGAGAGAGAGAGAGAGAGAGAGAGAGAGAGAGGGGGGGGGGACCCATAAAGTCGAATACAAATATTATTTTTACAGACTACCTTTCGATTTTACCGGCCTTTCGATTCATGGAAATTTCATTTTTGTGTTTTTCAAAAAGGACACCTGTTTGCATTTCTAAGCCTGCTGAAAAAGCGAACGTACTGCCTTAAGTTTCTTTGTTTCGAGACTGAGGCGGGGAATTTCCTTCTTTCTAATTGATCCTAAATCAAATCCCTCTTTAAAGCACAATGGATTCAGGTATTCAAACCGGTATTTGATTTAACCTTTTCAATTTCATAATAAGCTGCTTCGATAGGCCCATGTTAAGTTTACGCGTCGCACTCCAGTATGACTTCTTGACAATCAGTCGACAGTTCAGATGTTAAAAGTCGGTTGTGTGACTACGGTCGGTGCAAGGAAAGAAAAAGCAAAGTGACGTTTTTAATTTAACCCTCCATTTGCTATAATTTTCGGTCAAGTCAAAATATTATACAATAGTCGCTAGTCTTCTAGACTTAGCAGGCCAACGAAGCAGAGGTTTATTCCAGTTTTCGTGACTAAACATAGCGGCTGTAGTATGTTATTTTCCTTTGAATATAAGAATTAGTCTTTCACAAAGTACTGTTAGATGGACTGGTTGGGGGGGGGGGGGGGGGGGGGGGGAGGATTCGAAAACATCTCGACTATAACGTTTCTTTTATCGTCCCGTTTTCTTTGTAATTGCTCGATCACTGAGCCATCTGGACCACCAAGTTAAAATCGTTAAGACTATATTTTAAG
>NC_088363.1:73464017-73486517 GCF_034508935.2 Berghia stephanieae
TGTGTGTCTATAATTTGATCGTTGTTTTGATAACGTTATGAAGGGTAAAAGTCCTCGATCCGCTGGTTATTTCAAAAATATTTTATGAGCTCTGACTATATATTTGATTTACCTTTTGCGTACGCGTGTACATGGTAATGAATTATTAAGCCAGGAGGCAATGCAGAGATATATTATTATGAGTTCTTATCTACAACTTTCCTCATCATCATTTATTCAAACCCGAGTCTTTGGCACAAAAGCTACTATTTAATGATAAAAAGCCTTTTTCGTTTTGGCCATACCTATTTTGATATCACATTACAATGCAATCCCCAACTAAAATAGTTTAAAACCTGGAATTTCTTTGAAGTGGAAGCTCTCAAACCTGGGACTTCGGGAATTCCTAGGTTTGAGAGTTTTTTCGTTGTTTTTTTTTTTTTAGTTGCCATGATGAGGGTCATTTAAATCGATCGATAGTTGAAGGACAAGTTTTCTGCCCAAATTTAAAAAAATTGTGTTCACCCAGAGTCGTTTGAATTTGAGCAATAAAAAGTCAGCGCTGAGACATCAGGCCGAGTTATCAACTGAATTATTCACTCCTAACAATGGTGATACATGAGTGAGCATTTCAGAGCAAGCAGTGAATGGTGCAAGACAACAATTTCCAAACGGGTTTTTTTTCTTTGGAATTATGGTTTCCTCTGTGTCCGATTGATGTCATACCTATGTGTAACCTTTACTGTTTATAGCCTGACTGGTACAAATAATTTAGTGAGAACTAATCAGCCAACTGGATGTATAAAAATAGTAACAAAGAGCTAAGTGAGGTCAACTTCCTTCCTTCTATATGGAGTCCTTTCCTGAAAAGGAAGCAGATTTACTTTTTGTTTGTTTGAGATATAACTATTCTTTCCTAAATCACATCGACATTTACTTTTTTATTTTTGTTATAATTATACAATCATCATTATAATTCGAGTGCTTTAGCTATTATTATTATTATTATTATTATTATTATTATTATTATTATTATTATTATTGTTATGTGTTGATTATTTGTGATTGTTTTGGCATACATAACTGGTGAGCGGTGTGTAATTTTGTAAAGCACACACTATCCGTAATAATCATTAAAAATCACTGTTGTGTTCAGGATTAAATATTCGGTTTTTTATTGCTTATGATAATATCCAACGGTGACATCGAAATGGATATGCCTTACATGTACACAAGGAACGATTTGAATTTTCACTAGGATGGTGAGCAAACAAAGTTCTATCTATCGATCTATCTATCTATCTATCTATCTATCTATCTATCTATCTATCTATCTATCTATCTATCTATCTATCTTTCTATCTATCTATCCATCTGTCTATCTATATGTCTATCTATCTGTCTGTCTGTCTGTCTATCTATTTCTCTAATCATTTGTTTATCAACCTATCTATTTATCTATCTACCTCCCTCTAACTCTCCCATAATTTCTCTTTCCTCGTCTCTCTCTCTCTCTCTCTCTCTCTCTCTCTCTCTCTCTCTCTCTATATATATATATATATATATATATATATATATATATATATATATATATATATATATATCTAATTCTCTCCCTTAACCCCTCTCTTTCCCCATCCCTCAATCTTTCTCGTTCTCCCAACCCTTCTCTTTTTCTATCTTTCTTTCTCTCTCTCTCTCTCTCTCTCTCTCTCTCTCTCTCTCTCTCTCTCTCTCTCCCTCTCTGTCTCCTTTCGTGTCGTAGTCAATTTTTTGCTTTTAAATAAAATATTCAACGAGTTTAAGTTCCAAGTGGAGACGATAATGATTAATTTCTATTGCAAAAAGGTTTTAAAACGGAGAGAAGGCGCCACCTCTTAAGTAACTTCGTGTATTATGTGGAGAATGAAGGACTGTTCTATCTATCTATATATCTATCTATCTATCTATCTATCTATCTATCTATCTATCAATCTATCTATCTATCTATCTATCTATCTATCTATCTATCTATCTATCTATCTATCTATCTATCTATCTATCTATCTGCCGCTCTCTCTCTCTCTCTCACTCTCTCTGTGTGTGTGCCTTCCTCCTCCTCCTCTCTCTCTCTCTCTCTCTCTCTCTCTCTCTCTCTCTCTCTTTCTTCTTATCTCTGTCTCAAACACAAATACAAACACACAAATACACACGCACATAAAGACACCATATAGATCATTCCTTTCTCTTTCACCCTTTATGTACCCTGTTATACTGGCATTTAATTCCCTTTTTCTTCTCTCAATGAGACCTTTTTTTTTTAATAAGTCACACTTTGCATTAATTAGATACGTCTGAATTCATTGCTTTGTCCTGACCTTGACATTGTTCTAATAATATTATAAAAGAAGATAAAACCAATATAGCCCGACTCTGCAAAAGAATAGGCATTATATACTGCTTTTATTTTATTTTTTCCCCAAAGCCAACCTCGATCGACAATAATAATAAGGTAAAGAATGACAGGTCAGGGGCGACTTGAAGTTTCTATCTTTCATAATACAACTGACGTCTGATCTGCACTTTATACATTAATGGATTACTCGTTGCGAAAACAAACGATCACAATAAGATTTCCTTACGGTAGGTGGTTCCATGCAAGCGAGTAAGAAAGAAGAAAATCGAGCAATGAAGGAGCGATTGTTTCCTTTTTACTTAGTCTTTTTGGACGCGGGTGGTTTGGGCCGGGGTTGAAATGTTATTTACCAGCCAGTTCATGCAAAAAGTCCATATCTAAGAGGAATCGTTTATCTCTATATTTTATCGTAGCTAAAAAGGTTCATTGAAACGGATGGTTCAAATTATTGAAATAATGTTTAAAACTGTATATCTGCATTTTTGGACCCAAATGGGTAATCGAACGGTGATGGCATCAAAAAGTAGTTTGGCGGTGAATAAAAGACTAATTCACTAGGTGGCCAATTAAAACTTAACTATTTTATTCTAGATTTATTATTGGGGGAATGTGAAGATTGTCTTTTTGAATGAAATGCTACCTTCTTCTCCTCATTCTCTCACCCGTACTTCATACAAGGTCTCGGCTTCATTTAATTGACTTGGTATCGTTCGAAACGTTTGCTTGTAAAATTATTTTATAAACAGAATTAGGTATTTGACGACCACGAACGTGGTTTCCGAACAAGTTTGGCTGGGATGTCTTTCGAGAAAATCACGCAAACTGCTGACGAATAAAGTGGCCCAACTGAAAATGCAGCATCTCCGTCGGCGGTTGGGGTCTCAGTGGAGATACATACTAGATTTCCTCAATAATTCACGATTCTGAAGACCCTGTCTCTCGCCATCGTTCCGTTTTGATGAACGACGCGAGTTGAATGGAAACTTCAACTTGATTTTTCCAATGAATGATCCACCGAATTTATATTTCCTTGATTACGTAAATTTGTTGAGAAAACTTGATATTTTCTTTAAGTTGTGCAAAACAAGCATATATTTATTTGTGTGTGTGTGTGTGTTTCTGCGTGTAGTGTGTGCGTTAGTGTGTATATGTTTGTGTGTGCACGCTTATGCTTGTTATTGTTTTTGTTTTTATGGTTTTATTGATTACATTTTAAACTTGAGTGTGAAGAAATCGAACTTGATCATTTATAGGGCGGGGTTCGAGTTTACTCGAGTTTGAAATCATATTTTACCTTTTTTTGCCAAGAGAGCATTTACTGCATTGCGACTGTGGCTCTATCATTCTATGGAAACGGTTATAACAAGTAAATATTGGTACCTTTTGAATAGGCTTGTACTCAGTCAGAATTAGACACATTTTAACTCATAACAGATTAACTACGGGTTTCTTCGGTCAGTTTAAGGTCCCCCCCCCCCCCCCCCCTTCCAAAAAAAAAAAAAACAACAAAAAACAGAATCAGCTCACCACCAATAAATCACATACTTTGTTCTTGCACTGAAATCTTACCCGAGCTGACAACAGCAACGAGTTGACAGTGGCTTGTACCTATGTCCCCAATACTGTCACCACGCCACCACTACCAACAACATCGATGTCCTCTAACAAAACAGATTCTTGTTTATTTTGGCCAGAAAAGATTTACTCTTAACATCGATCGATTAAAATGTCACCCATTCCCCAACTAATCGAAAATCCTCAAACCTGTGACTTCTTAAACCCGAGACTTTTATCTCTTTGTCAAGTTGAGGGTCTTTTTAATCGATCGACATTTAAAGTAAATGTGTTTAGGTCAAAATTAAAAAAAAAGTTTTGGCAGATTACGCTAGTCCAGTCATCGGACCTGTTTCTTACTGGACTAAGATTCTTCACGCCAGTTTGCACCTCAAAAGGCGATTCACAGTAAAGGGGGGTAGCGGGATAAGGGGTAGAATGAGGTCGAGACCGTCCCGTGAAAATAATATTATTGGTTTTAGCTTTTACATGTGGCTTTTTTTTCACAACAAATGCGTCTTTCTTCTGTTGCCTTTTAACCCGTTAACTGCCGCACTCTGGAAAGACACGTATTTGGCCAGAAAACTCGTCCTTTAAATATCGATCGATGGAAATGACCCTCAACTTGGAAAAAAAAAAATCTCAAACCTTGGACCTCGCATCGATCAATATATGTGAAGGAAGAGTTTTCAAGCCAAATTTTTAAATACGCGTCTTTCCAGAGTACGGCTGATAACTAGTTATACCTACAGTGAGTACACCGACAAAACACCCTTTTTCATTTTCGTCAAAGAAATCTCAGGTTAAAGACTTCTTGACAAACTGATGGTTATATTTATCCATTTATGAGGTACACGTTTGAGAAGAAAAAACTTTATTATCTGTTTACGGTAGTTATATTTAGTATCTTTGATGATGATATAGATAGTATGAAGTTGACGTCATTCAGGTCTTTGTTATTGCTTTTTGCCATCCTCGTTTATGAGTAATTCTCACTAAATTTTAATAACCAGACTATAAACGTTCAAGTTTACACATAATTTTGTGTGTTGGTCCGTTAAACTTCCGGATGGCAATGTTGTGAGCTTCTTAGCCAAGCGCATACTATCTATATTTTGAGGTACTCAGAAAAAAAAAAAACAACAACGTTTTAAACATTTTGGTTAGAAAACTCGTCCCTCAAATTATTTCGATTAAAATGACCATTATCTTGTCAAAATATCCCAAACCTGGATTTCGGTTTGAAGGACGAACATTGGACGATTTTATGATTTTAAAGATTTTTTTAACCATGTTATAATCAATCGCAAACGGGTTTTTATGTAGGAGGTACCTTCTTAACAATACTTTTGTATGTCAAGACAATGACATATTTGTGAGTCGCTCGCCTGTGGCATGTGCAAGCGCTATGAGCATGTTTTTTTAGATATTGCGCTAGATAAATGCTCATGCTCTAAGGCTACGTGTATTTATTTACAAGGCTGACAACCCGAATTCAATGTGGTCCCTCAAACCTCAAACCAACGCAAATTATTCTCCATGACAACAATGCTAAATCAAACCCATATTTATGTTTGGTTATCAGACCTGCAAAAGTGGACTTCTGGTTCTGATGACTAACCACATAGATATAGAGATTTGTATTGTCCGATACTATCTCACTGCGGAAGGCCGTTCAATGTCACGTTTTCAATTAAACACAAAACAATGTTTTTTGTAATAGCCTTCATATCTATTGGATTCAAACTTATTGCGTCGATAGCGATGTGACCAATCATACATAAAACTGCAATATGCTCAAAGTGGACATCTCCTAGTTAGGGTCAGTGGCTTGGCTATAATAATATATCCAATTTCAAGCGTTAACCGTTTAAAGTCTAGACGAAATCTATTTCAAGTAATCATCCGCGATACTATTTATTTTGTTAAAATTGTAGACTTAACCTTTTTTACAAAGAGATTTCTAAAGGCAAAGCAATTAAGCCCGAGTATTATTCTGTCCTGTTCTATCTGAAAACGGCAATATGGTGACCTGCATACTTGAAAATCTAAATATTCGTGTTTATGGGAGAAAAGAAATTGTGATCGCTATAGTTAACTTTATAAATCAACACTTGACCATTACATGGATTAAATAACACTTTAAAATCCTTAAAATTATGTAGTCTGACATCAACTTTCATGTTCATTAAATTTTAATGACCAAGAGAAGCTCATGAAGTTCTGAAATACGGAGTAAAATTTCGTAATTTTACGAAGTTTTCGTAATCGTAGGCAGGTTTGCAATATGTCATGTCAGGTTAGAATAAAACCTTACGCTGCCATTGAAGGGTTAATCCCACATTATGTCATCATTCCAGTTCCCATGCTGGAATATTGACTGGGCGTCCGTTGATTAGACAGCCGTTGGTTGTCTGGTTGGTAACACTGCCGCCATTGTTTTCGTCCCATGAAGAAATAAGGAAATCGCTTATTGAAAAGAGTTTCTTCGTCAATGGTTCATAATTATGTCTTTTTTATTGTCCTTTTTTCTAAACACATTCATGCATATAAATTGACACACACACATCACACACACCCATACACACATACTCTCTCTCTCTCTCTCTCTCTCTCTCTCTCTCTCTCTGTCCCCTCTTTCTTTCTTTCCTTTCTCTCTCTCTCTCTCTCTCTCTCTCTCTCTCTCTCTCTCTCTGTGAATTATTCCATGCTCATATCTTTAAAATATAATTAACCCCTCTGAGACTGCACACGCCGTATGGCGAGGCTTAAGTTGTCAAAGGAGTTCGATTGGTGTCTTTCGATTACCCTTAAGCACAGTCTGTGATCGTTCCCCGAGCATTTCAGCTACGCTTCCCCTGACTTCCATTTAAAAAAAAGATCTATATTTTCGCTTTAAATTAGAAAGAGAAAAACTCACACGCATCCGTCACTATTTAATTTATGTCGTGGATTAATGGTGAAAATTGTTAAATGTTGCTGTGTTTAGTCTCAAATACTTGGTTTTTATTGAAAGTTTCCTACTCAAAATTTTAGATTAAAGACTAAAACATCCATAACAATCTTGGACTGAGAAAAGTCAGTCAAACTTCTCTCTGCAACTCCTTCAACAGAATCATCAAAAAACCAACACGGTAATTCTAGTCGCCTTTAATTTTGTTCCTCTAAAATTGTTAGGAAATTCTATTGCTGTAACTTGGGGACCGACTTTGTCTTGTCAGAAAACATTCAGTTGTTCGTGCTGACTCTTTACAGGGATGATGTAGGCCCATGTCGTTGGGGTAATGACGTTATCTCGCAAAACAATTGGCGTCAGTTTATCTGAAGGCACGAATGCCGCATCAGGTAATCACTCCAACTCCACTGAAAGAATCAACTTCAAAGACACACACACACACACATAACACACACACACACACACACACACACACACACACCACGATAGCAGCGGGTCCCAGGGTTGAGAGTTTTTGCCAAAGTGAGGGTCATTTAATCCGATCGATATTTGAAGGACGAGTTTTCTGGCCAAATTTTTGTATATTATTTCCCACAGGACGGCAGTTAACTGATTAATGGCGAGAAGTAATCCTTTCAACACATGATTTCTCTCAAAATCATATGGTCATGATTACAGACCTAGCCGTTCTTTTATTAAGAAAGCAGTAATTATGATACAATCCGGGCTTCAATGAGGCTGTTACTGTTCCTCTTAGTGAAAACGCAAAAATATGATGTAACATAGAGATATCAAATTAAGAAACTAAGGAGCAGTCACCAATGTAATATAAAGATCTGAACAAATGTTATGAAGGGTGTCAGACAAAGCAAGAAAGAAAAATACAAGGAAAAAAAAAAATTCCAAAAACAAAAATCAGTCTACCTCGACTGGGGATCGAATCGGTAATCAGAAGGTCTGAGGTTCGATCCCCAGTCGAGGTAGAGTGATTTTTCGGATGTTTTTTTTCTTGTATTTTTCTTTCTTGATTTGTTTGGCACCTTTCATACACACTTGTTCAGATCTGGAATGTTGGAGTGAAATTGAAACCGGCTTGTAAAAGGTTCGTGTTTGTCACGCTGCTGCAACTTTAATCATGAAATCGACCCCATTGTGGAAGCGAATTGTTTGGATGTCAGCCTCAATTCATAGGCTTAGCCCCCGGCTAAAATGTTATGTTTACATGTAAAGCAAAGATCTAGAGAATTAATTTTCTTCATATTTCAAAACAAGAAGGTCGGGAAAGGTGTATTCATCAGGATAATCAATGTCAATACAAGATCACATTTTCAGGCTAATATATATATATATATATATATATATATATATATATATATATATATATATATATATATATATATATATATATATATATATATATATATATATACGATCAAAGGTAAAACAGCAATACCCTATCATGTGGTATTGTTTGAAAAACATTATCTGTTAAACCCTCGTCAAACCCCACAGGGCAAAACGTATTGACAAAAGCACTATCTAGATATGCATTATTGACATTTACTCACCATCAATATTTAAACATGCTCTTACATTTGAATACAATAACATTAACGATACATCTATGTGTTTTTATTTCTTTCCCCTTTATTTGTGTTTTTTTTCTTCCTTTTTTATTATTTTTATTTTTATATTATTTTGATTTGAGTGTTTTAGGGATGTATTTTGGTATCGATTATTATTATTATTATTATTATTGTTATTATTATTATATTATTATTATTATTATTATTATTATTATTATTATTATTATCATTATTATCATTATTATTATTATTATTATTTTGTGACTATCGTCTTTATCTCCGCTTTTTAATATATCTTAGCGGATGTTATATTTTTTTTTATAAATGTCGGCATGGTAGTAAAGTTTTATTAAGGTGATAGATGAAGTGCTGCTGCTGATGACTTTGATATAGGATAGTTCGCGTAGAGTTGGATATATTGCTATAACGATTAATCTCTCGGTCATCTTTAACAAAATACAGGATAAACAATGATTAGGATGATGATGATAATGATGATAATAACAATACTACTACTACTAATGATAACTATAATATTAATGATGATAGTGATGATGATAATGATGATTATGATGATGGTGATGATGATGATGATGATAATAGTAGTAGTAGAGGTGGTAGTAGTGGTAGTAGTAGTAGTAGTAGTAGTAGTAGTAGTAGTAGTAGTAGTAGTAGTAGTAGTAGTAGTAGTAGTAGTAGTAGTATGTAGTAGTAGTAATATAATGATGAATAATAATAATAATAATATAATAATAATAATAATAATAATAATAATAATAATAATAATAATAATAATGATGATGATGATGATGATGATGATAATAGTGATGATGATGATGATGATGTTGATGATGATGATGATGATGATGATGATGCTGCTGATGCTGCTGATGCTGCTGCTGCTGCTGCTGCTGCTGCTGCTGCTGATGATGATGATGATGATGATGATGATGATGATGATGATGATGATGATGATGATGATGATGATGCTAATAATAGAATTTAGTATATTGCACTGAGGGTTGATTTTTGAAAAGTGCACATCATCTCGTAAAAAGTAATATTTTCGTGTGCGTCAGTGCTGTAATAATCACCGTCGTTCATTGTGTTATGGGATTTGTGCTATAATGTAAACTGTCAAAACATAGAGACAAGGCATTTCATCTTTGTCAGTAACTCTTCTGACATTAAAAAGCATAAACAGGAGACCCGGCTAACCACGGATTTCGTGTGCAATATTTTAACTTCTATATACTAGCAATGTCAAAACGTCTTGTAAAAAATAATTTTAGACTTTTTAACATTGTTATTTTATTTGCAATTAAATGCTTTTGTTGATTAACTAGTATTTGGAACTTGACATAAAGACTTTGAGCCTCAGAAATGCCAATGCCAAAACACAGAAAAAGTGAAAAGAAAAGAAAACAAAATTATAAAAAAAATAATAATAAATACCCCCCCCCCCAACCCCCACCCCTCAAAAACAAAAAACAAAAACAAAAAACAAAAAAAGAAAACAACAAAAAACAACAACAACAAAAAAAACCCAAAGAAATTTTAAAGTTTTGTTTTTGTTTTTTAAAAATAGTTTTATATTCCATCTTGCCAAAGATGACGTTTCGATCTCCTATGTGTCCGTCCCCTTTATTCTCCAGATTACGTACGACCTTTTGACATGACAAATCTGCCGTACTCTGAGAAAACATGATTTCTAAATTTTGGCCAGAAAACTTGTCCATCAAATATCGATCGATTAAAATGACTCTAAACTTGGATAAAACTGTCAAACCTGGGACCTCAATAAAGTTTTAAAGAAATCCCTGATATGAGAGTTTTTCACAAGATAAGGGTCACTTTAATGGTCGATTTTTGAAAGATGAGTTTTATGGCCAACATTAAAAAAAAATTTAAAATTTCAGAGTACGGCAGAAAACGAGGCGTCATTTTTCCACCGATTTATCATTATGGAAAAGAGCCAGAATAAATGGTGATGAGTATAATTTTTGTCATTGTAAGGCAATTTACCTATTTCTACTGCCGTACTTTGTAAAAAACAAAAACAAAGCAAAAATAAAACAAATAGTAATTTTAAAATTTTGATCAGAAAATTTTTCCTTCAAATATTGATCGATTGAAATAACCCTCATCTTGTAAAATCAAACTCTC
Organism: Berghia stephanieae; assembly: GCF_034508935.2. Taxonomy (NCBI): domain Eukaryota; kingdom Metazoa; phylum Mollusca; class Gastropoda; order Nudibranchia; family Aeolidiidae; genus Berghia; species Berghia stephanieae. The sequence continues at coordinate 73,474,654 of NC_088363.1, forward strand.
AACCCTGGGGCTTCCTTGAACTTTCTTGTAGCCTCAGAGGTTTGAAAATTTTTGACAAAATGAAGCTCATTTTAATCGGCCGATATCGGAAACTTAATGGCGAGTTTCCTGTGTTTCCTATGTGTTTGCATATTTCAAAATACAATTTTGACGATATGCTTCATGCGAATCACCATGATTATTTTATTACTCCAATAGTCCTAAATTTTCCCTTTCGTTCTGTACAAGTTACGCCGATAGACATTCTGTATTTTTCTACCATTCTCATGTCTTTCGCAACTTTTTTTCAAGTTACCCATTCATACTTGAGTTTGATGAGATAAACTTAGTAAAATCCCTGACCCACATTTTACTTCATCATTGTTAGTTTTCATCTCAAAACAATAATTCTGGGCCTATCTAGCTCTTTCTAATTAACACCCACCCTACACTAAACGTTATCACTGACGTTTTAATTCCATGGAAAAAGAGCACCGGCCCTTCGTGGGCCCATGAAACGTGTGATAAATCAGAAAATGAGAAAGAGAGTGTGAGAGAGAGAGAGAGAGAGAGAGAGAGAGAGAGAGAGAGAGAGAGAGAGAGAGAGAGAGAGAGAGAGAGTTATTACAAATCAACTCCGTTGATCTAATAAAAGGTTTTCTACTTCCTCTTTCTGCGTTGTTGTTTTGGTCACAAATGGAGTTTACTGTAAACACAAAAGGCATGTTCCATAGGCGCATTACGGCGGTTGATCTTCAAGTGAACGCTTGTACACGGTTTTTCTTTTCTTTTTGGCTCGCTTTATGTCACTTACGGAACGGGCCTCAGCACCAGTCCAGTACGAGATCCTCTAAACGTCTGAAGAGACGGGTTGAGAATGTCATAAAACACTAAAATGTCAACCCCAGTCCAGGTCTTGCATACAAGTTACATCAAGCACGAAGACATTTATTATTGTAATAGACACAAACATGCTCCTGCTCTAGGAGTGCGAGAGATTGGGAAGGGGAGGGGTTAGTCGGTGAGTGAGGGGAGTGGGCTTGGGTCCATCATTCTTTTTTTAAAATCTATATATCGGTTTCGTTTGGAATATTTTATTTTTGTAAGGCTACATGCAAGTGTGCAATCGAACATTACATCCTGCCACAAAAATTTAAAAACTGTCTAAATATCTGTATGTCCATTCAATCGTCAAAATGTGGGGGAATATGAGTGTTTCGGAGCCACAAGCATGGATCGAGCAACATGACTTCATCTCGGTTTCTGCCACGTTAAACGTTCAGTAGTAATTGCTTGCTACCCTTTTGATATGACGCTAGTCTATCACAAAGTACTATCTGTTTGATCTAACTTACCAGGCCATCCAATCACTGCTGGGGGGAGAACGGAGTCAGAAAAATAAATTGACTTCATCTTGATTCAAAATTGGTCTATTTACTTTCGAGGCAAATGCCCAACCACTGAGCAATGGGAACCCCCAATACAATCTAAATTAGGTCCATGGGTTCGAACCGTCGACCAGGCTGTCCGACGTCACGGTGTCTCTTTTACGAAAGGCATTATAGACACAGTTTCCTATGTCCACCCAGCAGTAATTTGGTAGATTTGCCAGATCTTGCTGAAAATACTATGCGATAAACTCAGTGTTCTATTATCCAAAGGCAGCAAGCAAATGTTATTGTCCCTTTAACGCTTGGGAATCCGCGATTAACTCCGATTCCATGGGACTCACTACTCTGGATCACTTCTTCACAACTTTAAGGTCATAGTAAGTATCCAATAACGGAAATGGAGTTATCACATTTTGATATTACATGCTTTAAAAATGGAGAGAAAAAAGTCTTTATACTGTCGAGCCTAAAACTTTCCCTGTGATTTCATGGCGAATGGCTACTGCTGTGGTGTCAAGTGGACCATATGTTCGCTATGGAAGTGTACAAAGAATTGAAAAACCTGCATATTCATTTATTGGTTCATCTTGACTGCCCAAGCATAACACATACAATAACACCATAGTTAGCGTGGATGTCGATGCACTTAAGGCCTGTGTTATCATTGTCATTGCTCTCTTATCGTCACAAGGGGTTTCATATGTGTCACCCAGGAATTGCATAATGTCCTCCTCAATCGAAGACATTTAATTCATAACAAACAGAGTGTATGGCCCATTAGGTGGACTAGAAAACGTTGCTAATGCTCCCTGCAGTTGTCACCAAATACCTTTGTGTACGAATAGTCCCTTAGATAAATTATTCTAAATAATATAATTAAATAAAACATAAGGTGGGAAAAGTAAGACGAAGAGACGACAAATAGAGAGAAGAGGAAAATACCAGATAAATGATACATTCATCTATGAACTTTTTAACTTGATGACACAACAAATAAAAAACGAAGAATGGAATGAAACACAACCACTGTAAAATAGTTTAAGACAAAACATTAAAAAGAAAAGATTACAGCCACTATGAAACACTTTAACTTAAACATAAATAATAGAACACATGCATTTGAAACGTTTTGACTTAAGGACAGTACAAAAAATAGAACACAGACATTTGAATACTTTCACATAAAAGAGAGAATACATCCATTTGAAGACGAAACAGATGAAAAAAGAATAAAACTCAGCCTTCAATATTCTGATTGAAGACAATCTATTATTTTTTATTTTCCAGGTACTCGAAACGCTGGCCCTATAAAAAAAAGTGTATAAATTCCACATGTCGGGCTATGTCTCTTAAATCCTTTCATAAATTTCCTGGCTTTCCTGCTTCGCTGGTTAATAACATGAAATGAAGAAAGAGAATTGCCACAAAACAATAAATAGAGGATAACAATTTTTTCGCATTGATTGGAATCGAACTTGGAAACAAAACTGATTTATGATAGTGTTGAATGCAGAGCGTTCCACTAGCAGCCAGGCGGAATTGCCGTATCGCATTAGTCCAGAGGTCTCTGGTTTGAGAATGTTTGCCAAGATAAGGGTCATTTAAATTGATGGATATTTGAAGGACGAGTTTTTTTGCCAAATTTTTAAATACATGTCTTTCCAAAGTACGGCAGTTAACTAGTTTATGGGACATGACACATATTGCCTCTATTATTTTGACGGGATCGTCATTTTAATCGCTAGGATCCATCAAAAAATCTGGCAGGTTTTTGCGAATATACGTATCACTCTCGATTGATATCTTCCATACCAGAACATAATAAGACAAGTAGATTGTTATCTGGAAACCAGACTCCAGTTATAAAGAGTATTTTTTAAAACCAGTTCACTGTCTAACCCTGGAAAAACAAGTATTTGAAAATTTGGCCAGAAAACTCGTCCTTCAATTATCGGTCGATTTAAATGACTCTCATCTTGGCAAAAACTCTCAAAACTCTCATCTACGTTTATGAGTAATTCTCACTAAACATCTTCGTTCTATATATACTATGTAGTGTTGTATGTAAATTCACTATAATTATTATGGTTGTCATTAATGATATAAGATGTACAATATCTATATTTCTCGAAGCCTATAATTAAATGGAGGGTTGTAACCACATCATTTATTTGTATCTGGACTATTTATGTTTTTAACACACACACGTCTGTACACAAATTTTTATTATTTATTATTATTATTATTATTATTATTATATTATTATTATTATTATTATTATTATTATATTATTATTACTATTATTATTATTATTATTTATTATTATTATTATTATTATTATTATTATATTATTATTAGTAGTAGTAGTAGTAGTAGTAGTAGTAGTAGTAGTAGTAGTAGTATTAGTAGTAGTAGTAGTAGTAGTAGTAGTAGTAGTAGTAGTAGTAGTAGTAGTAGTAGTAGTAGTAGTAGTAGTATGTGCGTGTAGTTGGTGTTATTTTGTTGTTGTTGTTGTTATCATTGTCGTCGTCATCATCGTCTATATTATATTATTATTATTATCATCATTATCATCATCATCACCATCATCATCATCATCATCATCATATCATATTCATCATCATGATCATCATTATTATTATCATTATTATTATTATTATTATTATTATTATTATTATTATTATTATTATTATTATTATTTTTATTATTATTATATTATTATCATCATCATCATCATCATCATCATCATCATCACCGTCATCATCACCACCATCATCATCATCATCTTCAAAAATTGATTTTTAAAAAACATATTAAGACGAATTACATATCAGATATTATACAGCCTAAAAAAATGCAATGACCAAACGCGGTTTGAAACTATGAATCAATATGAATCTAAACAGATGTGTTACTTATTGGCGGGTATGATAACCCAAACAGGTATGGACGGGCTCATTGTTGTCATTGAAATACTCTCAAACCAACGCAAAATATTGTCCATTATTACAATAATATTAAGTCTAGCCCATAATTGTATTCTGTTATCAGACCTGTAAACATGTGTACGTTGATTTAAACCGATTCACGACAATGTAACTTTGATATAATGATATACGAGCGCTTCTACATATTACAGTTAAATGATTGTTCAAATTTTCAGCTGTAATATTAAAAACAAAACAACATTCACTGTGCTCGCACCATCTGTGACACCAAACTAGGTAATTTTTTTTAAAAATACCGTGTTCCAATTTTTTAAGTGAATCATAATAATATGTGGAATAAATTAAAATCATTACGCATGTGTTGTCGTTATACTTTAAGTAAACATGTTTTTATGTAACTTATGTTTAATCCTTTACATTCTAAATTCGAGTTTAATTTAGCAGACATATAGATAGTGTGCGCTTGGCTAGGAAACTCACAACATTGCCATCCGGAAGTATAACGGGCTAACGCAAAACGATGTGTAACCTTAATAAAGTTTAATGAGGATTACTCACAAACATAGATGGCAAAAAACAATAACTAAGGCCCGAGTAACGTCATCATCGTTCTATCTATAGAAGAAACGAAATTAATCGACGTCACTCGGCTCTTTGCCATTGTTTTACACAGCTATTTTATTATGTTCAATTATGTTCAGTTTTAAATAAATTATATCAATCAGACTATAAACGCTCAAAATTACTCATAGTTCGGTGCTGGTACATTATCCGTTATATCCGGCTAGCGTATGTTGTGAATATTTTACCTTAACGTATAGCATCAATTATTTTACCCTTTTACCGAGAGCGCAGTAGCAGTAATGTGACCCAGGATAAAAATGAAACTTTAGCCGCCAACTTGATAAAAGTAATGAGGTCCACAAATATTGATGCTTTGCTGTTTAGGTAAAATACGCACAACATCCTCCAGCAGGATATAATGTACCAATACATAAATTTATGTGTAACCTTGAAGGTTTGTAGTCTAATTGATATAACTTAGTGAGAACTAATCACCAAAATGGCTGTCTTAAAAAAAACCCCAAAGAACTAAATGACGTCGATTTCGTTCCTTCTATAACAAGATGAAATAATTTACAAACTATGATTGGAAATAAATTTCTATTTGCTATCAAAGGGCCTTATTTTATGGCATATTTGACCAATTTGGTATTATTTCTGAATTAGAAATTTATATTATAAAATCTAAGTTAAATAAAATACTATCTTGAGAGAGAGAGAGAGAGAGAGAGAGAGAGAGAGAGAGAGAGAGAGAGAGAGAGAGAGAGAGAGAGAGAGAGAAACACACTCATACAGTTTGAGACGGGGAGAGAGGAGAGAGAGAGCATCGAATCCCAACGAACCAAAAACTTAAACGTCTTAATTCTTTCAGCTCATGTCTTTTCATTTTGGTTCACACAATACAAGATTAACACTTAAGGTCGCATATATTTTTCAATCCTATTCGTTATTTTTAATCGGATTACATGTTTTTGGTTAGTTTCCCGCGAAGAGAAAAGGTCCCCAGGCATTGGCCGCTGCTGAGAGCATTAATTTATATAATTTAATATTGTTTATTACATTGTGTGACAGAATATCGTTATGGCATATTGTTATTTAAAGGTTGGTTGAAGAAATCATTTGTTGTTGTTGTTTGTTTTTAATTCGTGGTTTGTTTTTTAATTTGATTTTTAAAATAGTTTTTAAAAAAATTCTTTTGGAAGAAACGGGATTTATGGTTGTAAAGATATAATGATGGGATAATGATGACGACGACAATGCAAATGATAATAATGATGATGATGATGATGAAAATGATGATGATGATGATGATGATGATGATGATATAATGATGATGATGATATAATGATGATGATGATGATGATGATGATGATGATGATGATGATGATGATGATGACGATGGCATGAGAATATTTTGCTTTAGCTTGAGAATAATTCCATAATTGCAATAATGAGACCATAACTTCGTGAACAAATTAACAGGTCTGAAAGCTAAATACAATTGTGGGCCTGCTTTAGCATTGTTTTAATGGACAATAATTTGCGTCTGTTTTAGAGTATTTCTATTACAACAAGTCCATGACAATTTGGGTTATCAGTCCTGTAAATGATAATTAAGTAGGCGTTGGACCATAACAATGAAACTCACACACATACACACACTAAAAAAAGGAAAAACAAAAGCAATTTTTAAAAAACTCGAACAGAACAACAAAAGCAAAACTAAACAAAACAAACAAACCAACAATTCCCCACCCCTCCAAAATAACAAAAATGAAAACAAACAGATACAACATAATAATAATAATAATAATAATAATAATAATAATAATAATAATAATAATAATAATAATAATAATAATAATAATAATAATAATAATAATAATGATGATGATGATGATGATGATAATAATAATAATAATGATATTAATAATAATAATAATAATAATAATAAAAAAATAATAATAATAATAATAATATGATGATGATGATGATGATGATGATGATGATGATGATGATGATGATGATGATGATAATAATAATAATAGAACCCCCCCCCCCCCAATAAAAAAATTAACAAACAACTAAACCTGCCTCATAATTGTACTATGCTTGGAATCAAGCGATTTGAGTCGGTTAGCTACATCTGACAAATTCCCTTGAATGAATACACATTTTATCAAATCTCAGACCCAGACGACGAATCCAATATTAATTAAATTGACGAGCGAGTGACCTTTAAATTTAACTTTGATGTTTTAATCCAGTAATGAAAGACATCAATTAAATACGACTCCTGTTGATTGATGTTTTTTCCCCCTGGTCGATACTGTCATCTTTCTTCGTCTGTAACGGGGTTTTCTTTTATAGCTGGATACTAAATTTGTAATGGGTGGTTTTATAGAATATAACCTTTTTGTTTTAAGTTTTAGAAAACTGGTTGTTTTGACTTTTTTGTTGTTTTTGTTCTTCTGTTTCCTTTCTCTCTACATACAACTATCGATACATATAATATTGCATTTTTTCCTCTAACGATTTATACATTCAATTTGAATGTACGACTGTCCTTTTACTTAAGTATTTGAAAGTCGAAGTCCCGGGTTTGAGAGTTTTTTGCCAAGATGAGAGTCATTTAAATCGATCGATATTTGAAGGAAGAGTTTTCTGGACAAATGTTAAAATATGTGTTTTTCCAGAGCTCGGCAGTATAGAGACTGATATATAAGCCATAAATATCGTCGATTTATAATTAAAACGTTGCAATATTCAGTAGAGTGTTCTAATTTGATGAACGATCCTTATTATATCGTAAGACTCGTGCGTAAAGAACTTGTAGATTCCAACCCCAGAACTCTGATAGTGAAAATCTAACTTTAAACCATTGATTGAAAGGGGTGGATAAACAAACTTTAAGGACATTTAAAACAAGCAAACAAGCATGAAAAAATATTGATCACATATTCGAGGCACACAATTTAGAAAGGGATACCGTACAAGGTCTGAAACCTCAGGGGAAGATCAATACGCTATCGTACATTGACAAAGGGCACTTTCAAAATATTGTCCAGAAAACTTTAACTTCATATTATTATCTTAATATGTGAAAGACGAGATGACGCCCAACGATCAAAAAGGCCGGTACAATTGACTGCTTAGACGTTTCAGAGTTCAGACTTTTTGACAAGTAGGGTGTCTTTTTCATCGAAACATAACATAATATTAATGTTATGCGTTTAGGTAAAATATTCACAACATCCGCCAGCCAGATAAACATACCAACTCACAAGCTGTGTGTAACCATTAAAGTTTATAGTTTGATTACTATAATTTAGTGATAACTCATCACTAACAGGCTGTCTAAAAATTATAACAAAGAGCTGAGTGACGTCAACTTCGTTCCTTCTATATGAAACGTTTTCTGGTCTATTTAATAAAAAAGTTGTTTTGTTAGAAGACGGCTGTTTTGGGTCTTTGCTATTTCACTTCCGAGTTCCAATTAAATTCCTCTTGACCTTGTTGTGAATGTCTCCACGATATTATATTTGGCTATAATTGTACATGACACTCTAACATACACTGACAAAGCAACCTTTTCCATTTTATGGTCAGGCAACATTCACATCATAAAATTATTAAAACGTGAGTCTTCTTTTAATATTTTAACAGAACTTTAAGAATTTTTGACCAACTGAAAGTCATTTTGATCTGTATAATATGAATTGTAAGTCTTTATTTTTTTTCAAAGACATTTTGATAAGGTATGGCAGGTTTGTCCGTGATAGAGTACTGAGTTACAAGCGCTATAATACCACTTGTGTGTATTCAAAGCATCCCAATACAAAATGCGAAACTTATATTTTAATTATTTTATTATGGATAATAATAATAATGATAATAAGTAGTAGTAGTAGTAGTAGTAGTAGTAGTAGTAGTAGTAGTAGTAGTAGTAGTAGTAGTAGTAGTTGTGTAGTAGTAGTAGTAGAGTATAGTAGTAGTAGTAGTAGTAGTAGTAGTAGTAGTAGTAGTAGTAGTAGTAGTAGTAGTAGTAGTAGTGTGATGATGATGATAATAATAATAATAATAATAATAATAATAATAATAATAATAATGATGATGATAATAATAATAATGATAATAGTAATAATAATAATAATAATAATAATAATAATAATAATAATAATAATAATAATAATAATGATGATGATGATGATGATGATGATGATGATGATGATGATGATGATGATGATGATGATGATGATGATAATAATAATATCATCGCACAAAGAGCATTTATCAAAACAGTAGGTTCCAATGGAGAATTTGTCAACTGAAAAACCAACAAACAAATAAAAAATACAAATGGAATGTAATTCGTTTTGCATCGACTCTTATCGACTGCAACACGTATAGGAACCGTATGGTTAGAAAAAATGGCGGCTCTATTTAACTTTTCCTTTTTGTGGAGAAGTAAGATAGAAAACAAATATTTGAGAAGACTAATTGAAATAAGGTGGCATTCGTCAGAGCCTTTACTTCGTTAATGAAAACAATATTCTGATGCATAATTGATGATGGTTAATTGATGACCACGAACAAATATTATTTATCGGATTGTGAGGTCCAACGACCTTCTTGGTTGGGATCAAATATTTGTGGCCATCTTGGAATGACGCACGCCAAAGTCTTCAATTCCCAGACTGTGGAATTCCTCACGGTTGTATGTCGTGTATAGGTACATAAACAGCATGTAGTTAATGCGCTCTTCATCCACGTCGACGGCACAGTAGTAAGGGCACATAACTCTGATTAAATTAAATTATTATTATAATTATTATTATTATAATTATTATTATTATTATTATTATTATTATTATTATTATTATTATTATTATTATTATTATTATTATTATTATTATTATTATTATTATTATATTATTATTATTATTATTATATTATAATTATATATTATTATTATTATATTATTATTATTATTATTATTATTATTCACATTATTTTTATTATTATTATTTATTATTTTATTATTATTATTATTATTTTATTATTATTATTATTATTATTATATTATTATTATTATTATTATTATTATTATTATTTATTATTATTATTATTATTATTATTATTATTATATATTATATTATTATTATTAATTTATTTTTTATCATGATTACATTTGAAGACAAATGTAACGTATTACCTCATATCGGTATTATGTCAGGGTCAACCGGTTCATGAAAAATTGAATTGGAGTTTTAGATTATAACATTTTATACGTATTCATCGACCCCAATGAGAAGAATGATTATTGTTCCACAAACTTCTTCCTTTCTTTTTTTTTTTGCTTGTTGGTTTGTTTGTTTGTTTTTTCCTGTTCAATTCAATGTTAATTGGATTCAGTAGTCTGATGTCACGCCGCCCGGCAACGGCGGCCATCTTGGTTCTAAACAAAGAAAATCATTACTTTTTATTCTTCATGCTGGCTAGAACTTTTCATATGCCTTGTGATCAGAATGTGTAAAAGTCAAAACATGTTCAAATTTATGTGGTTTTTTTTTCCTCTGGATACGCTTTTATGCTCGCCGGAGAAATATTTCATACGGGCGTCCGCCATTGTTCCGATAGTTTGGAGCCAGTGTTGCTAAGTTACCATGCGTCATTAGGAAGGAAGTGACGTTACGACTATTGAATCCTATTGATAGAATCTAGTTCATCTCGACATAATAACGAATATAGACGGTGAGTCACAATAAATATGAATAAGACTGTAACTGTTATGAGCATTATCAGATCTCAATGTTTTGTTTCTTTGAGTGCTTTTTGAATAGAGATAATCGTATTGTTGGTGTTATTTAGATCGATAACTACAAATGGACCCGTCTTGTATTACGGTATTATGTCGAGATGAATCCAACCCCGAAAAGAGTATTTCGAATTGAAATAATAATAATAATAATAATAATAATAATAATAATAATAGTAATAATAATAATAATAATAATAATAATAATAATAATAATAATAATACGTTATTCATCCAAAGGATTTTTTTTGTACAGATGTATTGAACAGACATGATGATAAATAAGCAAATAACTAAGTGGTATAGGTATGTTATAATGTGAAAGTAATAAAATGTGTAAATTGATATGAATATTAAGTATTATAAATTCGTGTAAATAAGTTAAGATCATTGACAAACATTTGAAAAATTGAAAATTATATTTATACTGTTTTAAAAATTGAATAAAATGCGATTATATTATATATTTTTGTATAAGATCAAAAAGAAACACCAACGTTGAGCTTATTCCAATGTTTTAAAATGTATTTGTTCTCCGCATTAAATAAATAGAAATTAACTCCAATGTTCACATTCGTGGCTATAAATTCAATTTCCAACAGCTGATTTACCCCGACAAAGTACCCTTTGGAGGTCAGGGATCTCATAATATAGTTTTACTAAGTACTGTGCTGAGAAATAGTATATTTCAAATACACTATCAATCGATAATTGGATTCAATAGTCTGATGTCACGTTGCCCAACAACGGCGGTCATCGTGGTTCTAAACAAAGAAAATCGGTACTTTTTATTCTTCATGCTGGCTAGAACTTTTCATATGTCTTGTGATCAGAATGTGTAAAAGTCAAAACACGATCAGATTTATAATGTTTTTTTCCCCCTCTGGATACGCTTTTATGCTCGTCGGAGAAATATTTCATAAGGGCGTCCGCCATTGTTCCGATAGTTTAGAGCTAGTTACTAACTTACCATGCGTCATTATGAGGGAAGTGACGTTACGACTGTTGAAGCGTATTCCCACACACCTGAGAAAATATATTTTAGTTTTTATTTGTTATCACAATTATGTCTTAATGTTACGGTTTGATATTGCGTGTTGTAAACACCAAATTCTATATGACAAGATTATAGCGTTTGAGTTCTTAAATGAGAGATGAAAAGCT
>NC_088363.1:73489017-73491517 GCF_034508935.2 Berghia stephanieae
ATTTAGAAAAATAATTTGTCATTTAAGTTTTTTTAAAGCCTTATTTATGTTTAAAAATTCTGCCAACACATCTCACAAAAGGAGGAACGAAGTTGACGTTATTCAGTTCTTTGTTATTATTTTTGACCGCATGCTAGTGATTAGTTCTCACTAAATACTATCGATCAGACTATATACAGTTACACACAGTTTTGTGTGTCGGTATGTTTAATCTGGCTAGCGGATGTTATGAATATTTTTCCAAAGCGCATAGCATCAATATGGAATTCATACTACTGCCTTGATTGTCCGTGTTGATGGCGTGTGAGTATCTTCTTTGACCCACCTTCTCAATACTCTCAAAATGGAATTTGAAGCGTGTGACTCATACTCTTTCTATTAAAACAAATCTTATTTGTGGCCACTAGCATCTGAATGGTGTTATGTCGGGGGGAACCAGGTATCCAAACTTAAAATAAAGTTAAATTGACCCGAATAAGAATTTAGTTTAATATTTGTCAATGTAATCAACTATCTATATTAGGATCCATTATCCTCAATAAAACAACTTAAGATGTAAAAAAATGTGGGTGAAACAGTGCCAGACAAAGCAAGAAAAAAATGCAAGGAAAAAAATCATCCCAAAATATCAGCCTGCCTTCGAAGTTGACTAATTCACCTTAACACCGACAGCCTCTCATCTAGCAATATCGTCTTTGGCGTATTATTTATCGTCTATTGTTGAAAAAAGGAAACACGAAACGTCCGTTAATATCATCTATCTCCGTAAATTAAATCGATGCTTTTATTCCCTTTTATTATTGTTATTTATTTCTATATTTGTATGAGGAATAGACATGCACTCATGTAACAATGAGCAAACGTTATACTGAGCTCTGTGGAATTGATGCTATTCGTTTTGGTAAAATACGGACAACATCCACCAGCCAGATATAGCATACCAACACACAAAACTGTCTAACGTCAAACATTTATACTTTGATTGATATAATTTAATGAGACGTAATCACCAAAGTGGCTGTCTAAAGACAATAACAAAGAGCTGAGTAACGGCAAATTCATTCCTTCCATAGATTGGACAAACCAAAAAAAAAACCCATTACTTTGTTATGTTGTACAACAGTGGCATTTTGAATGTGTTTTACGTTTTAAAATGTAGCTAAATAAACTTCCAGCAATTCCACTTGAATTTGTTCTGAAAAATGTCAGCAATTATATGAATCAAAGGTTAGCATCCCGCTGGTGAGTGTGTATGTGTGAATTGTACGACAGTGTCGTTGATTTCAAGAGAAATGAACATTTAATGAATATGAGAACAGGTTGATTAATCAAGTTAATGGCTGTTTACGAGCCCGGAGGTCCGTGATAGCAACCTTACTGCTGGAGGACATCATAAGGGCTACTGTATTTGTAGCCTCTGTCTTGTCCGTATAAGGCAAGGCAGTGATTGTGATGACAATGGTGCGAAGATGATGATGATGATGAGATGATGATGATGATGATGATGATGATGATGATGATGATGATGATGATGATGATGATAATGAGGTGATGTTGGTGGTGATGGTGAGGTGGGGGTGATGATGGTAATGATGACGATGATTGTTGTTGTTGTTGTTGTTATTATTGTTATTATTATTATTTTTTTCTTTTTTTTCCACTTTCATGTATGTTGGCATCAAATTGTTGATTTATTGGCGAAAGCCTAAGATTGAATAAACTTTAAACTTGAAATTTGAATTATTATTATTATTATGATTATTATTATTATTATTATTACTTATATTATTATTATATTATTATTATTATTATTATTATTATTATTATATTATTATTATTATTATTATTAATATTATGGTGCGATGATGATGGTGATAATGATGATGGTATTGATGATGATGGCGATGATGATGCTAATACCATTACGACGACGAAGATGATATGTAAAAAGTATGTACGTACACATCACAATGATAGCCTATTTGCATTGAAATAACCTAAGTTAGCAATGTGGAACGTTCAGTGACTACAGTGTAGTTATTGAATCTGTTCCGGTATGTGATGGAATGCTTCTGGGAACCAAATCATGACGTGTTCAGTACTCATCGTGTAATTCTTTTATTTCACGTCTACCGTAAAATAACAAATTACCTTTTTCAACTTGGGACCAAAGCTTTCACTTCACACGCACAAAACTCAACTTATCAAAACTTATTATAACGGAGACTTCTTTGAAGTCTTAGATTAAAAACATTCTGGCAAGCTAGGGGGATTCAACATTCTTCAGAGCCGTTAGGCCTACGGATTTTATCCCGGTTTCTATAGCGCAAAACGGACAATAGCAGCTGCGTGCCACCCTTTGGATAGGACACTAGTCCATCGCAAAATACTTCCGCCAGATCTAAGAGACTCAGCTACTCAATCCCTTCTGGGTGGAAAGGGGGGGGGGGGGGGAGTGAAAAAAAAACTGGACTTCAGCCGGGATTGGTCCTCTGTCCCT
>NC_088363.1:73496517-73506517 GCF_034508935.2 Berghia stephanieae
TTCTCGCTGCTCCTCCTTCTTCTTGTCACGATCTAGTTTTCGTTATTGTTCTTGTTGACGTTCATTAAAGCACGTGACGTGAGTTTCTGTTTATTTATTTAGTTCGTTTATTTATTTGCATATTTATTGTCGGTTTGTCATCATCTCAGCGATGACTGAAATATATCTATATATCTATATTATTTTTTATATATTAAGACATCGTAGTCAATTTCTAAATCAAAACTTTCCGTCGGTGTTCTGTTTTATAACACAGTGCATCTTTTACAATTTTTATTTGTTTAATTTGTTATTTGGCTTTATGACCCAAGAATTACTTGTTTAAAATCAGTCCGTTGTGTTTGGTCGAATTTAATTTGTATGCATTGTATGCTGTACACTTTTCGATTAGTTTGTACTCTTAACTGTTACTGTAGGGCAAACGGATTTTGCGTAGCTTTAATGTGCTTTGCATCCATCAATTTTCAATCCTGTACTTCACTGCCGTATTATGACAAAACGTATGTTCTGTCATTTTACCCGGGAAACTTTTACTTCAAATATCGGTCGGAAAAAACCCCCCAATGTCTTTGAAATCACCGATATGGGACTTCTAAGCAAGTTAAGGATCATCTAAATCTATCGAATAAAAGCTTTCAGTTCAAAATGTGACCTATCGCCTCAATACGGTATTAGATGTTTTAGGTTAGGACGCAGATAATTTAATTTCTTGTTAAAAATATGAAATTTGATTGGTATTGATATGTAACATTAAAAATAATAAATGGCATTTGTTGAACCGTAAAAATGCTGAAAGTTTGTAAATCTTGTGGTTTTGACTTTATATTCAATTTTTTACATACATTTTATCCCGTTTTGAGACAGCTGGTCACGAATAAAAATGATGTTTTCTTATTATTGAAGATGTACCGCGACAGGCTACCAAAACGCTTCATAATGTCTATTATTGTTCATATGAAGAAAGAGGAAAACATTAATTTGGATCTGCTGCCTGGTCTAAAAAAACCGGAGAATTCGTGACGACTTGATTCAAATGTAATGCTTGATACAGACACAGGATTGATAAGATGAATATCGATTCATCCCTTTTTTAATAACTGTAAGAAGATACATTTAAACTTTACTTATACAAATGTAATACTAACGTTTGACAAACATCTTTTTGATGTTTCGTACCATTCACTTCTCAAGTAATGTTATCTAGATTCGAAACACAAGCATGTTCTCGGGACATTTTTATAACTTTGATCGATCGAGAGTTGTACTATCTAAGATTTCAATATGACCAGCGATGTTTTATTACTCATGAGTTTAATCATGCAGTGAATAATATATTGATAAACCACTTTGTATTTTTTTCATATCAAAGGCGTAAAACAGATACAATTCTAAATTACACCTTTGGCCATGCTATGTTATTACGGCACACCAGCATGCATGTCAACAACGCACAATAGGATAAATATTATTTCGTGTTGATTTAAAGAAACGGGCTTGAATGAATTAAATTTAATGATCGTTTGACAAAACATATTGATATAGTGGAAAATCGATACCTTCAGAAACCGAAACAAGCGATATCGATTCGTCAGATTAAGGTGCCCATAAACCTTTAAGTAAACGACCTGTCAGTAAACAACTTGTGCGATACTATGGCAAAACACACTGCTTTCAATTTTACCCTTAAATCCTTTACATTCTCTATATCGTATATAAAGATGACCGCCATCTTGTATAAAGATTTAAATCTCAGACCTAAAGTATCAGGGTTAAGTGTCTATGCCAAGTTAATGCAAATGATGAAGATCGAAGAAATATATAACAATTTAAATTTTAATAGAAGCTTCAATTGTATTTAAGAAGTGATGACATGTATGTTTCAAGTTTCCCCTTTGGTAACAAAGCACGATGAATGAGACACTGAAGACAATGCGTCTTTAATGCCCCGTTCATCGTGTTTTGTTGATCTAGGAGAACTCCGAAATCTGTCATCTGTCTTCGTAAATTTTTATAGAACTTCTGTTCCATTTTATTCTTGATATTTTTGCCAAGTTAGGAAGGTCATCTAAATCGATCAAAATATCAAAAATATGATCATTTTCTGGCCAATGATTTTTAAAAATCTGTTTTGTCATTGTTTGGCAACTGGAGTTTGCTGCTGTAGTTTGTGTTTGGTCCAAATAATGATGCGCCTGAAGCACCAAGAAAACCTCTCAGACCCAAGCACAACACGGTGAAGTTCTATGTCAATATTTTTATCGCTGTTGATTGAGAGAGGATTTAATATCTGGAAAACATTTTTTAAACCCAGTTAAAGACCTCTATGTACGTTGATCTCGTTGTTGATAAATCTATCTGTTATTTGATGAAATGGAATTTAGGAATATTCACGTGATGTGGACGTTTCAGGTTTCCCTTTTAGACGCAAAACACGATAAATGAGACACTAAAGACGATTAAAGACGATTCCTCTTTAATGCCTCATTCATCGTGTTTTGTTGATCATATAATGTAAATGGTGCTGCTCGAAGCTCGAAGAAGAAATAACAATGTGAAATTGACTGTAACCTGGCCTATTAAACTGGAACTCTTATTCTACACCGGTGAATCCCAAATTAAAGCTTTAAAAAATATATACTCTCTCTGTTCGTTAAAATTTTCACCAGTTATTAATTGGCAAAACTATAAATAACAAATGAAGTATAAACAATACTCAGAAAGAAATAATGTGTAACTTGAACTCTAATGTAAATAATAAGATACACGAACTGGCGGCACATACAATTTCGCCTCAAAGAGTCGTTTTGTTTAACGTTTGCGATCGACCGTGTGCATTTGCTTTTGTCCACACTTTCGCATCGTATCTAGTCATATCATTGCTGGTTTTAAGTTATATTGACATTTATCTCAATTTAATGGTTTCAAAAAGCTTAAGGAATGGAAAGCAACCGCTCACGAAACGTTTCTAAATAGATATACGTTAAAAGATATTGCTTTCATAAAAGATCTTTGAATTGGATTATAACGTGACAATTGCCGCTTAAAGGACCAATGTGAGCTGCAAGCGCCATTTAACTTCTTAAAATAAACAAAACCAAGTGTTTTAAAGCTAACGGTACCGGCACAAAACGCCTTGTTTCTATTCCGAATTCTAAAGAATTATACATTTTCGTGATAATGACTTGAGACAATGAATATTCTCGAGCTTCATTTTGAAACGAACTAACATTTGTAATTTTAATATCCACATCGCAAAATGATGTCTAATTTTGAAAGCCATTTTGTTTTGCATGGAGTTGACATTAAAAAAAAAAGAATTTGATAATATGACCGTTCCAGGAATAAACAATAAGAACGACTGTTAATGACGTCATCATTTTTCTAACAGAGACTCTTTGTTTTAGTAGTGAATTAAAAAAAGCATCTATTCGAATGGAATGCATTGAAACCCCTAATAACCTCATGTGAATGGAACACCCTAATGTTATATACCAAAAAAAAAAAAAAAAAAAAAAAACCCCAAAAGATTTTAAGAATAATTGTTACCTATCGCCTATATCTGGTATTTCGTCGGAGTAGACCAAATGTCAAAATACGGATATAACTTTTAAGTGATTAGACATAAATTAAATAAATACGGACTTATATAAGCGCATTTCCACAGATTAGTCGTGCTGAATGCGCTTCACAAAGATTCATTTTTCCCCAGCAGGCCATAGGGAACAATATGTCCATTCCATTCAGTACCGGTAGCCTGTGAGGCATCCGTTTTGTAATAACAGGTGCTAATTCAATTCTGAGTCGAGTGGGGTAATGTATGAAAAGTGCATTACTCAAGGACACAACGTCGGGACCAGAATTTTCCACGATCACTGTCACCCATCCAGCCACTGATCACGCTTAACATTGCCTGACTTTTGTGACAAGACGAGACACTACCGCTAGGCCACCGCTCCATATATTGATGATGTGCGTTTATTTTTTAAAAAACTCACAACAGTTCGCCAGCCGGATATAGCGTACCAACACGCAAAACTTAAACGTTTATAGTCTGATTAACTCACTCAATCCTAGAGATTTTTGCTACTTTTCAAAATTGGAAAAAAATGTATTAAAAACGATCATGTGCATAGATAGTATTATTCAAATACCATTAACATGTAAAAACTAAAAACATTAGCTTCGTAGATGGGGTACAAGTAACCCCGGGTATACTACGGATATAGTCGGTGTTAGGGTTGAGTGAGTTAATACAATTTAGGGAGAACGACGCATTAAAATGGCTGGCTAAAAACAATAATAAAGATTGAGTCACGTCAAATTCGATCTATATATATATATATATATTATATATATATATTTATTATATTATATATATATATATTATTTTAGTTACATTTTTTTATTTTTTTTTGCTATTTAAGAAATGATATTATTTCCCCCTCAACGTCAAAAACAAGCCTAAACCACAAACTTCCTAATTAGTGGCTGTATAATCAATTTGCAGCCTCCTGTTCATCCCGACATAATACCGTTTTGAGGCATTGGGTTAGAATTGGTGTTGAATAACGCCAGATGCCAAATGCCAAAGACATAATTATTGGAAACGTTGCAAATGAATGCGTTTCTATCGTGATCATATAATCAAGCGTAATGCACACTTCTCTTCAAAATATCAAATTGATTTTCAAATTAATTTCATCTTTTTTCTTTTTTTTTTTTTTTTTTTTTCAGAGATTTGGTAACAAGAGACATCTAAAAGCCCGGATCGTGAATTATTTTTGATATTTCAACACAGGTTACAAAAAAGGAAAGCCACACAATATCGGTTCGTCTTAACGAAAAAGGATGTTATTCATCAATGGATAGTGTTCATTCTGTGCCTTAATGTATGAACATTCATTGTTTGTCGAGGATTAATTAAGGTGTTAGTGATGCCATCCCCGAACCAGTGTTTACATCTCGTGAAGACCTGGACTATCTAAATTTAAATAAAGTATTCTAAATCTGCCTAGATACAGGTTTATAAATCTAATTGTGATAATTTGTTGTTTTTTTTCCCATTTCTGTTTCCGGTTTTTCCGAAGAAATCTCATATTACGCATGCGCATGTATCTCCTTCTTTCGTTGGATTACTTTCATCATCATTATCATCATCACTATCATCTCTGCTGTAATTATCATCGGTGAGAGGACATCTTGACCCCTTGTCCGCCATGACGGCAAAGGTCATATATTTCAGCGTCAACGGCAGGGAGGAGGCGGCAGAAATTCGAAGTGATGATGACGCCGACGATGTTAGAGGTAAGTTGACATGACGAGATCATGACTGCTGTCCGAATTAAAATCATATATAACCCATCGCCTCATATTGGTATGAACCAGATGCAAAAATTGAATTATAATCTGTATAATAACATCTTAGAGTCAAGGTTTTTAAGAAACTACAGTCATTCTATTTGAACCAATTAACCGTCGTACTCTGGAAACAAAAATATAATATAAATAATGTATTGAGTACAATTTATAGAAAAAAAAAAGAAAAGAAAAAAATATCCCTTTATTTGTCCCAATGGGGAAATTTGTCTTTAGGGTCTATTCCAAGGGAAGACATGAATAACCCAGGCGTCAGCGGCAGTGAAGCGCCGCAAAGTGAGCTAGGGTGATGTGACTTGCTCAAGCCCACACAGCGCGGCAGGTGATCGAACTCGGTAACTTTTGGGTATGTACCGCTGAGCCACGCTGCCCATTTATTAATGTATTTATTGACCATTTAGCTGCCGAAATGAAAGGTTTGAGAGTATTTTGCCAAGATAACCTTCTTTCAAATCTGTCGATATTCGAAGGACACGTTTTTGGAATAAATTTTTAAATACATGTTTGTCCAAAGTACGGCAGCTAACGATTCGCATTGAGCTTCAGTTTCATGAACCAGATTCATAATTCAATTGTCAGTATATTGTTCACCTCGACAAAATGCGAACGGATTGAGGCGATGAGTTACATATGAGTATATGACTTTCAAAACTTAGTAAGTCCCATTTTCGTCATTGAAAGAAAACGCAATTTTGTGTTATTTCTTTATTGACTTAAAGAGGAAAATACGTGACTTGTGCCTCATAAAACAATACACTGAGTGTTTTGTAATTCCAAATTGTCTCTGGTGATTTTATGGAGTCCAAACGATAGCTTGAGATTGCAACTCGTTGTTTATCAGGATGTGACTTAGGACATTTTGAAAGTCAGCTACTCATATTTCATGTAATATTGTATAGATCAGCAATTTAAGTCATTTAAAGCAACCTTTCGTCGATGTCCTGGGTTGCTATAACACCTTTGATCACTATGAAGTAAACACGGAGTCCTAAGAAAATTATGTGTCACCCAGTGTATCAAATTGGTTTTATGCCGCAGTGGATGCCAATATGTGAATTTAAAGTTAACGTGGTCAGATATATGACATTCTCGTTTTATCCATTAATAAATATATACTCGATACAACTCATTAACTTAACATTCGTTTCGTATTATATGAAAAAGTATTGCAATATTCAACGTCAGTATATGTGTCAGTGCATGACATTATCAGTCGGAAGGTGAAAATTTTGGATTTGCATTTTTTTTTTCATTTTATGAAACAACATGCTCCCCAGAGCATTTTAATCATTAATTGAAATAAATCGGGTGATTTGTCAAGAAGTTATGGTTAGATGTGTGGGAAAGATATCCAGCAACTTTTCTCAAATTTCATTCTTTTTCAACTTGACTAGCTGTAAACAATATTTAGAAGTGAAATTAAGCTTCGATATTTCTTGCAATATATACAAAATGATTTAATCATTTATGACAAGAACTAATTTTTGATAATAATTGACTATCTAACTAAATTTGGCAATAGCTTAGTTCAAACCTTTTCACCATCCGACTGATTATGTTATTCACTGTAACATATCACTCCGACATAATAATGTTTTGAGACTATGAGTCACATATTTCTTCAATCAATCGAGTGCCAGGTCTGTTGAAGACATCAGCGATCTCCAATATTGTCTGTCATCAGCCCTTTTCAAGAAGTCCTCATCTCTCATCAGCCCAACTGTCATCCGTCTATTGAGACTTACATATTATAAAATGTCATTTTTTTTTTTTTGGCTCTTCCTCTACGTATTCTTTCCTTCTATCTTTCTATATTTTTAGCCATTTTATCATTTTATTGCTATTTTTCGGCTGTTATGTTTCAGTGACTATCTGGTATGTGTATGCATTTGTTTATGTTTGACCATGTTGTATCCTGCCTACCACACCAAGACACATAAACCATGCATTCCAGCTCGGTTATCTATCCACATATCAATTTTTTTCTTGTGTTTTTAACATGTAGATAGGGAAACGTTTACTTCAAAATATAGCGATTGTAGCTCGTCGGTGACTCAGCGTTACGTGTCCAGCTCGTCTTGACACAAATGTCAAGCAATGCTATGCGTGATCAGTGGTCAGATAGGTGACAGTGACGTGGAATATTCTGGCACCGACGTTGTGTCCGTAGGGTAAGGCACCAAGTCGTGACAAACGGTCATTTTCGTAACATTCCATAAAAAAAAAACATTGCGATGTTACGTTGTTTTTGTTTTTTTTGTTTTGTTTTTTGTTTTAATTGTTGGAGGATTTCGTTTTCACCAGTTGCTCTGAAATAAATAATGATAACCAATTCCAAATCTTAGCATCTGCCACCAAATGTCAGAAGTAGAAAGAGATTTTATTTTAAAGTGTGGAAAAATTGTTGACAAAGTTGACATTTTTGGTCACAATATTGATTTGATCCATCAAATGAACCATAACTCTCTTTTCCTAATCAAGTCGTTGAATTTGACGCTATATTTATAATTTAAACATTAAATCGGATCTTCATCGTCAAAGGGCATGCTGACATAATGCCGGATTGAGACGTCCTGTCCCATTGGGAGAGAGAATGACGGGGAGGGGGGGGGGGGGGGGGGGGGTCTTGTAATCTGCCATAAATTGCGATTTTATCTGAAGTTGAACTTGGGTGTAATTGATGTCATAAGGGTAAACCTCCATAATAATACACTTTATAATATGATTTTCCTTATTTTTCTTCCCTCTTCACTCTAATCGTCAACAATATTTTCTTCTCTAGAAACATCATCATCATCATCACCATCATCATCATTATCATCATCATCATTATCGTCATCATCATCATCATCATCATCATCATCATCATCATCATCATCATCATCATCATCATCATCATCATCATCACCATTGCCAATACAACTAGCATCGCCACTACCAATATCATCGTCACCACAACCACTACAACCACCACAACCACCTCTACCACCACTGCCATCAATCTATCATCCATCATCATCATCATCACCATCACATCTACAACATCATCATCTTCTCTCCCTCATTCTTTCTTCTTCTTCTTATCATCATCATCATCATCATCATCATCATCATCATCATCATCATCATCATCATCATCATCATCATCATCATCATCGTCAACAGCATCTTATTAGTGGTCCATTTCACCATGACTGCGAGCAGCAACAGCAGCAGGAGCAGTAATAATAACAACCCATACGACTAACCATTTAACTACCTTACTCTGGAAAGACACGTATTTAAAAGTTGGCCAGAAAACTCGTCCTTGAAATATATATCGATTTAAATGACCCTCATCTTGGCAAAAACTCTCAAACCTGGGGCTTCGCGAGGTCCTAGGTTTGAGAGTTTTTTGCCACGATGAGGGTCATTTAAATCGATATATATATTTGAATAACGAATTTTCTGGCCAAATTTTTACATACGCTTCTTTCCAGAATATAGCAGTTAACATTTAATGCCAAGCGACTCTCATTTATTGCCCTATTAAAATTTGCTGCATGGCTGGCTAATTTGACGTCATTTTGATGACACGGCAATCTCCGGCGATGTTTTTATCGCACGCTAAGCCACCGTTCCTTGTAATGCCATGCTCTTGACTAAACACATTCTGTTCATTTTGACCAGAATTTTTAAAAATTTCAAATGTTCATCGATTAAACTACTGTAATTCGCTAATAACGTTCAAACCTGTCACGTTGTTCAAGTTTTAGGGTTTTAGAATTTTCGGCAAGTTGAAGGTCATTTCAATCGATTGATATTTAAAGTAAATCTTTTCTTGTATGTAAATTCTTCCACTGGGCCACAGTTCGAATTGGATGTCTAGCTATTTCAAAAGGTTTCAATACAATTTTAATTTTGTCTCCATTGTAACGCAATTATATGCAGCTCTACTCAACATAATATCAATCGTACATCCAACCAACCCCCCATGACGATTGCTTAAGTTATAGGATGGATTAGGGGATGAGGAGGATAAGAGGAGAGGACGATGGTATTTTAGAAGTTTTACTGATGGTTCGGAATTTTACCTTTTTTACAGTTACAAAATTGTATTACGGAATTTTAGATTTTTTTTTTTTTACAATTCAAGATTCTTATCACGGACTTTTTATCCTTCTACATCTTTGCATCTCAAGGAAATTGTATAACGGTATTTAAAAAAACAACAACTTTTTTACAGTTCAGGTTGTGGTATTCATTCTTTTCAATAAATAATATTTATATCATCAAAGTTTTTTTTGATTTCTTTTAGATCATAAATCCAATTTTCTGAAACCAGTTCATCCTGACATATCACCAGGTTGTGTCACCAGCCTCATATTTGTTCACTTGTCTCGGAGAGATAAACTAGTTTGCGTTCTTTCCATTTTCATATTCCCACTTAACCTAGTGTAACGAAATAAAGTTGTTTATCAAGATTTATTCGTTGTTAGTTTATGCTTGTATTCGCTGGAGCGTCTGAAAGACTCTTGTTGTTTGTTGAAATTGGATGAGGTAATAAAAGATGTTTAAGTGTTTAGGAATTTATCAGTTTCTCAATAAATGTGACCCATCGTTTTCAACAGGTATCAGTGCTCTG
>NC_088363.1:73511517-73516517 GCF_034508935.2 Berghia stephanieae
ATACTTAGTCGTATTTAAGTGGATCTGTCCTGACAAAAAAAAAATCGAAATTGGTAAATCAAGTCAAGTATCGTTCGAAGAGGGATGTCCATATTGTGGTAACAAAGCACAGTTGTACATCAGTTAACATTTTAAAATCTCGAGCATTTGTATAGGGTAATATCCACTCAACGTGCTCATAGTACTTTATAAGTGGTCCCGAGCGAACGCAACACTTAACATGTAGGACGAGACATGACGCCTGTTAAGCGATATATATATTTTTTTTCTAAGAGAGAGAGAGAGAGAGAGAGAGAGAGAGAGAGAGAGAGAGAGAGAGAGAGAGAGAGAGAGAGAGAGAGAGAACGCCGTCAACGGCCAAGTACGCGCGTGAGTAAAGAACCTTTTCCAAGGTTTCAATTATGCGCCGCTCAGAGCGTGACTCGAACCCAGGGCGTTCCGATCAGAAGAAGAGTATCCTACTACAATACCACATAGCCGCACATAGCATTTGCTTCCTAATTCGCACCCACCACACTGTGGTCATGAGCGTGTCACTTTGTCCTTGCTCACTTTCTGGTAGTGTCTTCTCTGTCTTTCTGGCTATGTGGTCTTGTGGTATGACACTCGCTTTCGGATCGGAAGGTCAGGGATTCGAGCCTCGTTCGGCTAATAGTTGAGTCATTGGAAAAGACTTTTTACTTACTTTCTCTCATCGTACTCAGGTGTAAAATGAGTACCTGGCAGTTAATAGCGTTGTCTCTGTCCGAAAAAATTGTAATATCGCCTAACAGGCGTCATGTCGCGTCATACATGTAAAGTGTTGCTGTTGGCCAAGGACCCGTTATAAAGCGCTCTGACCATTTTTAGTGGATATTGCTCAATTTAAACATGTTTAATTTTTTTAAATAGGCCCAAAAGACAACTTTCCTCGTGGAAACTAATAAAGTGAATTTGTATTTATTCATAAATCATATTCATTTAATTAGAATTTGGGTCAATCCCGACACATTTCCCTAGTTCAGGAATAGTATAGTAGGAGTATGATTTGGCCAACTGCTGAGAAAAGATTCGTTTGACAAGAAACACTACAAAAATCAGGAAAAAATCGTCTCTGAAAATACGTGATTTACCCTTATTTTTCCTTATTTCTGGACACATCTTTTATGTTTTCTCAATGGGGCTTTACACACTCAACTTTAAATGTTTGAAGACCTAGATATGAATTTAATTGTTTGCGATTTGCTTCTTGTTTGCATTTTTTTGTGTTGGGCTTTTAACTAAGCAAATTGACACCCTGTGTACCCGTGGAATATCCAGGATTTAGAATTCATTCATCATGATTAATCTCTATCAAAATCTTTGTCATAGTTAATGTTTACTTTGGAGAGAAAATGTGAAATTGTACTTTGTACAATGTCGATGATTTTGCTTTATAATTTGCTCTTTGAAAACCTACTAATCTTTCCTTCCACACACTATTGTGATAAGATTCAATACTTTGAAGTCTCCTGACGTAAGACTTGTATTATTGATGGAATAAATCGTTCTCTTGTAAGGTCCAATAGACTCTTCTTGCGGAGTTTTGTTCTTCAACATTGTGGACCAATCTCGTTCAATTTCATATGGCGGTAAAAGACAGTTGTGTATCGAGAAAACGTGGGCAATGTCATCTGGGAAGGAATTTGCCTTCTTCTGTCTATTTTCCTTGTTGTTATCAATATATTTTGCATTAATTTTACCATGAATACTGTAGAGTGTATTGGCTTAGTTTTGTTATTTTTAATTAAAGCATTTATGTGGACGAAATTGCATTTTTATTGTTGTAGATGATGTAAATATTACTAAATCATATTTACACATAGTTAATGCATTCCCATCCAAATGTTTGCTCTCATCTTACGAGCCAAATGTAAAGTAATGCGTGTACCTTACACGTGGTTACGATAAGACTTTTCCCTTGTATTTTGCACAACAGCTGTATGTAACCTCCTCGGGGCACCAGTAGAGTGTCCACCGATCAAGCTTTCCAGCATTTTGACAGCTAAGATGAGCTTACTATTGTCATAGTCCTGGATAGCTCATGTCCTCTCCTCCTGACGTTTTGTCAGTCTGACCCCTTGTTTGGGACTTGCCTTGCTCTGGGTCAAACTTCTCTCTCTCTCTCTCTCTCTCTCTCTCTCTCTCTCTCTCTCTCTCTCTCTGTGTGTGTGTGTGTGTGTGTGTGTGTTTGTGTGTGTGTGTAATTGTTTGTTTATGTATATATGATTATTGTTATCCTTTTGCCAATGATTTTGATAAGGGGTGGGGTTGTTATGATATTGACAATCAGAATAATCGATTATGATGTACTTTTCGCGTCATTCATGTAACCATCAATTAATTAATGGTATAGCAGCTATGCGGGACTCCGTGTGTGTCATTTGTAGAAAAAAAAAAAAACAATTTTAATGCAAGATAATTCCATTCTACACATATTTACCAATCAAAAACAGAAACATAGCCCCCCCCCCCCCCCACCCCTCGAGAAAAAACAAAACAAACAAAACAAAGCAAAAATCAAATCGTCGTTATTGCTGAAGATTCTTCTTTATGATAAATCATTTCTTATTTTTAAAAAAAACCCACGTAAGTGTAGATAAACGTAAAATTGTCAAAATGTTATTTTCAGAAATTATAGATAATAACGTGACGTCACAACTATCTTGCGTTTGGTTCATAATACTCCCTTTATAAACAATTTTGTTTTTCTTAATGCACGAACGTCCATAATGCACTCTGCATAATGAAATGTCATCACATATCCCGATTTAAAGGTGTTCTCTCCTTTGTATTCCATTTTGAGCTCATTATGGAAGTAATCTTTTAGTCTTTTAGACCGGTGATTGACTGTCATTGTTGGAAAAAAGATTTTTGATTAGGGAGTAATGAGGATATGACGCCAAGACTATTGTTCCTCTTTCATTCTTTTATTATAGTTTCGTTTAAAAATGAGCATCTCTTTAAAACGTGATATCAGGATTTAATTGTGTCGTGTCCTGGAACTCTTGAAAGGTGTCCATTAAAATATTAAATGTTGAGTTAAAGCTGACCTTGGCCACATGTTCGTGGTTTCCATGCAAAACGGTTTTTCAAAAAAAGTATTAAACAAAATTGAATATAACAGCTTCAAAAAAAAAAAGAACAAAGTACTCAACATGGAACGTTTCGGGCTCAAAACCCTTCTTCATCCAACAATAAAGACATAAATACATTACTTCTACATAATCTTCTAGCTGCTTAGTATCACCAAGAACATTTCTTATGTTTTTGCACAATAACAAGCACGTACTTGAAGCACTTCATTAACAATTAGGACAATTAATCGACCTAGTTTTTATAAAGTAAAGATCGTTTTATCAAAATGAAAAGAAAGGATTTTGTCTAAGCGCGGCAAAGGTTAGAATATAATAATTGGATGGAATTGAGGACTCTAAGGTTACCGGAAAGGGGGCGGGGGGGGGGGGGGGGAGGTGCTGATCGGGTAGATGTAGAATACATTTTTGTAGTTGTATATTAATGACGAGATTGCGTGACGTATTGTGTTTGTTCATAGCTATCATTAATCAATTAAATTTTCTTTATTGCTTTCAATGCTGTATTAAAATTATAGGTAAATTGTGGAATGAGCGAATATCGATTTTAATCGAAGTCTGTGTTTGTTCATAGCTATCATTAATCAATTAAATTTTCTTTATTGCTTTCAATGCTGTATTAAAATTATAGGTAAATTGTGGAATGAGTGAATATCGATTTTAATCGAAGTCTGTATTTAATCAGCTAACTGCCGTACTCTGGAAAAACTCGTATTTAAACATTTGGCCAGAAAACTCGTCCTTGAAATTATATCGATCGATTTAAATGACCCTCATCTTGGCAAAAACTCTTCAAACCTAGGACCTTGTGAGGTCGATATTTGGAGGATGAGTCTTCTGGTTAAATTTTTAAATACGAGTTGTTGTTTTTTTTTCCAGAGTACGGCCATCTGGTCATGATAAATGAAGGTAGACATCTACCTGCATTATTGTATTTTCCAGAC
Organism: Berghia stephanieae; assembly: GCF_034508935.2. Lineage (NCBI taxonomy): Eukaryota > Metazoa > Mollusca > Gastropoda > Nudibranchia > Aeolidiidae > Berghia > Berghia stephanieae. Next base: position 73,515,575 of record NC_088363.1, read on the forward strand.
TTTTATTTTTTCCTTGGCTGCTCAAAATAAAATTGATGAAGAATAAAAAAATGTATTCTTCAAATGGAGTTATATCTAAGGATGTGAACAATTGCTTACGTATTTTGAATCGAATTTTTATATAGTGCAATATCCACTAGATGGGCTCAAAGGGTCCCTGACCAACAGCAACGTGTAACATGTAGAACGAGACATGAGGCCTGTGAGGCGACGTTACATTTTTTTCCGACAGAGACAACGTTGTTAACGACCAGGTGCTCATTTTACACCTGAGTACGGTCAGAGAATGTGAGTAAAGAGCCTTGTCCAATCTCAATTTTGTGTCGAGCGAGGCTCGAACTCAGGACCTTCCAATCAGAAAGCCTGTGTCATACCACAAAACCACATAGCCGCATGATTAGACAAAAATACTAAAATAAGCAATATACAGCCGATGGGGAGGACGATGATTAGGAAGAGGAGGAAAAGAATAAAAAAGAGTGCAAATAAAATGTAAGTCGAAGGTTGTCTTGAAAATCGAGTCTGTCAATGAAAACATTCCGAAATCACGTGACCGTAGATTGTCCTATGTACGAGTTTATTATGAGTTTGACAAATTGAATATATTCCGCTCAATAACTTTTAAAAAGCACTTTTAGTCGAGAGCTACCACATACAACAACTCACTGCGGTAAAATCTGGTAAATCTTTGTATATCAATACAATCCAGCCATTATCTTGGACGTAAATTTTCCTCTTTTCCCATGGATTAGTTTGACGACCTCCACCCCACCACCACCACCGCCACCACCACAACAACAACAACCTGCCATTTACCACTTTCATCAAAGGAAGAGGGAATGGGGTGAAGGGGAAGGAGAGTGGGGGTGGGGGGGGGGGAGAGATAATACAGTACTGTCAGTGTCCTATCCTTGTATCGATTTAGATCAAAAAGGTTACCGGC
>NC_088363.1:73519017-73601517 GCF_034508935.2 Berghia stephanieae
ATGACAATGACATTGCAGATAGAGGGCGAGTGTTGTAGATATATAAATAACATACGAGAAGATACCCACCTCTCTCTCTCTCTCTCTCTCTCTCTCTCTCTCTCGCTCTCTCTCTCTCTCTCTCTTTATCGTTGTGTTAATTAGTTTTATCTCTGCTTGCTCTCCACGAAGCCTCTCCATTTCTCTTGGAATGATCTCTGATTCATTCGTTGCCTGACACTCCACCTTATCGTTAGACGGCGAGAACAAGACATGATGTAAATAGACAGCTTACATACAATGAACTGGCATCTTATAATTCGCTCTTGTCGTTTTGTTTACTTGCAACTATTTAACAACAGAAAAAACAAAACCAAAAAAAAAAAACCAGTAACAAACAAAAACAAAATCAAAAACAACAAGCAACAGCAAAACAACAACAATATCAACAATAACAACAACAACATTAACAACACCAACAACAACGAAAACTAAATAAATCGCTGTCGCCTCCTTCATGCAATAATGCAATCGTAATCGCAAACAACACCATAGTAATATAATGATCATAATCAGAATCATTATCACTAAATCCAACTCCAACACTTCTCTAATCAATGTTATCAACACAATAATTTCACGCTATTGTCTATTTCATGCTCACGAATTATACCACAAAATAGTATACTTTTTCAGTTATTGCACTCAGGCGTTGAATCCTAGTTCTTTCATAGAGATCAGTAATACTGATCTGTCTGAAAGAACCAGGGTCCAATGCCCGAGTCCAACAATTAAAGAACAGCGATAGAGGCTATTTGGTCACATCTTACGTCGAGAAGATAACATCTCAGCCCAAACTGCAATGACAGAATATTTCCTACATGGTAACACATATGTAGAGAGACCACCAACTTCAATAGTAACTATCCTGAACCAGGATCTCTCTACGTATCAGAGATTTCTGGATTCAGGTGACGCCGAATAATCCCTGAAGAACTAAGAAAAACTGCAGTGCCCTCAGTACTAAAGTCACAACACATCTTGACAGCCTCAAAACTCTGACCCAGGACCGTGACCAATGGAAACAATAAACAACATGGATGGAGAAAGCAGCTATACTCATCGAAGTTTTAATAACTCTGTGGCTGAATCACACAATTCTCAGCAAGCTTCATTCAGACTGCGAGGCTTACTACTTACTTACTTTTCTGTTATTGCTGAATAAACGTTTCTATCAGGTCCATGCTTTGCATATTCATTTTATTTGGATTGGATGATTCCTAGTGTAAGTGAGTTACTTTTAAAGTAACCTAGAACAAAACAAATCAATACCAACTGTTATTAAATTCCATGTAATGAATACGGAGTGAAAAGAAGAGAAAAACTCTTATATCATGTAATGAATTCAAATGATTTTTAATTAAACACAATGAATTTAGTATTGCATTGTAAATTTGCTTTCAATTATTTGTGTGGTTGCCTAAAATGGTGCAATATGGAGGATTAAAAGCAATTAGATACACGCATGGAAAACACAGTTTTCTTGAAAAAAATTGGCTGTTCATTACCGACATTAGATTGTAATCAGTGCGAACAATCCAAATTCATCAGGCGTTTAAGGGACATTTTTCGCGTTAGACAACGAATGCCGTCTGACAATCTTTTTTAAATATTTTGAACAGAAAACGTTCACCTCGTAATATTGAAAAATTAAGATTATTGACAGCGTGTTAAACGTTTTGTAGCTCAAACTTCTCTGAATAGTTTTAACGTTGACGAAGTCTTAACTGTAAGACTTTTTCACAAATTATGAATAGTTTTGACTAGTTGAAGAAGTTTCAGAGCTATGACTGTCGATTCATTGAGTAAAAGTTTTATGGTAAAAATGGAAAATAATGTTTTATCAACCATGGGTAGAATAGAAACAATCGCTTTTCTGACGTGTTCTGGCAAAACCAATGAAAAGAATAATTGGATCCTCTTCTTGGCAAAAACTCTCAAATGTCGGATATCACCGCGAAGTCCCAGGTTTAAGAGTTTTTGCCAAGATAAGGGTCATTTATTAAATCAATCGTATTTGAAGGACGAGTTGTTTGGCCACATTGTTTAATACGAGTTTTTCCAGAGTACAGCAGTTAACTGGTAACAGAGTTCGTTGTCTCTGCAACTTTCATTGTAATCAGTCGTAATCATCGGCATTTTCTTTAAATTTCACACAATTCTCATTTAAACAGAGGAAAAAGCCAAACCATCAATTCTACGCATTAGCAAAACAAACAGGCGAATAAAGGATTTATCGTAACGGGATTTTGTTTCGTTGTGTTTGAAAATACCCACAATTAAGAATGCTATTGACACATTATAACAACTCTATTGTATTGTTATAAAAACTATCTGAAATCTACTCTTTTCGTGCGTAGGAGGAGGGGAGATGTTATTCCAAACCTGAAATGAGATTTTCACCAAGAGAGTATTAACAGCAATGCGTCTCGCTTGGGATTAATAGAAATTAAAGGAAAATCATTTACAAAATGGGTGTTATTTTGACACAAAAGGTGACACGTAAATATTACAAGAGAGAAAAAAATGTTGAACGATCTTAGGGAGAAAAGTGAAGAAAACAAAAAAAAAACAGTTATCGGGATATTCTTTACAAAAATAAACAACAACAAACAAAAAAATACAAAAACAAAAAACCCAAAATGTTTCCAGATCGGTAGGAAGACAGAGGGAAGACCTATGGCGAAACAAGAGGATTTGTCCACTTGAATGTCAAGATATGACCCAGAATGAAAGCCATAACAACAATACGGACCCATAGACAAAACGCTTGTTTTATAGTTTTGACCAGAAAAAAATTACCTCATTAACATGAATCTAAAAAGCAAAGTATAAAACAGTGCCAGACAAGAAAGGAAGAAAAGAAGACAAAAAAAAAAAAAACATCCCAAAACTCAAGCCTGGCCAGTTGAGACTGAATTTATGTTGGGATGATTTGTCTTATCTTTATTCATTATTGGGCCCCGTAGAGGCAGGCTTTTATTATTCTTTGGAGGGGGGGGGGGGGGGGGTACTTTTTTTGTTATTGGCCCGTCGGATCAGTCGGATTTTTTTTCCGGATGATATTTTCTTGGATTTTTTTTTTCGCCAGGCTGATTTTTGGGGGTTGATTTAGTCTTGTGTCATAAGCACCTTTTCAGATTTTTATCTCACACCAGTGCCCGCTCCTTATTTTCTTTACCTTGTATAATACATCGACAAATGAAAATGACCTCCTGGTTGTCAGAAATGTTTTGAAGTCTTGGTTTTCTGATTGTTTGTAAAGGTGGGGATAATTTTAATCGATCAAAATAATATAAACAAAAATAAAAGTGTTTGACCAGTGTGTGATATGTTGACGTCTTATTAGTATAGAAATGCTAAATGGAGACATAAACCGTCCTTTGGGTCTACGTCTTCTGAATCACAACATAACTGCCAGTATTTTTTTTAATAGATGAATAATGCCAAATAAAACTCATTTTTTCACAAAAGCTGAATTTACTTTCGCTTCATTCTTGATTTTAAGGCGTTTATTGAAGCAGAAATGTTTTCATGTTCCAGTCTCATCATCGTCGTCATCATCCACCTCCTCCTCCTCCTCCTCCTCCTCCTCCTCCTCATCATCATCATCATCATCATCATCATCATCATCATCATCATTATCATCATCACCATCTTCATCATCATCATCATCATCATCATCATCATCATCATCATCATCATCATCATCATCATCATCATCACCATCTCATCACAATCACGATCCTTATCCTCCTCATCATCATTATTATCATCAAAATCATCATCATTATAATGATAATTATCAACAAATAATGATGATAATACTAATAATACTAGACCTGTAAATTCTCAGTCAATTAACTGAAATCAGTCAATTTGTCAAATTCAAATATTTAAAAAAAGGAAAGAAAGAAAGAAAGAAATTTTTAAAAAAAGAATTCACAAATCGTAGTCGAATGACCGTAAAGTAATTAGGAGTGTTCCACAGCGCTACGCGTAGCTCATGGGGACCGTTTATATTAACGATGTATATATTGCCAAGACTAAGCGACGTTATTTATAAAAGGCGTGTCTGAACACATCCCTGGGTATTTTCACACATCCTTCGTTAAATTATTTTTTCACTTTCCAAACCTGTCGTGATCCCAACTGTAGCCAATTTTAACTGAGCCACCGAGCGATAAATTTCACTGTTTCATCTAAGCCAAAATTGACCACATTTACCTGGCGAGTCTCAAAAGTATGATAAAGTAAATTGCGAATGTTATGTAGACACCTTCAAATCGAAAGTTAGGATAGATTGCTACAAGCACATTTCGATTGCCTCACGTTGTAAACAAATTGGTTGACCGTTTCTTCACTGATTGGGTACCTGATTATAAGGAACAATGGTAAGTAGCCTAATTAATTCCCGTTCAAATCAGGACGTTTTCTGCCATTGTTTTGCTCAAGCCCAAGTGAGCTTGCTGTTTTGTGGCGATTTACCTTCGTTTCGATTCTTTGAATTTTTCCGCTACCTACGCCTGCCGAAGTTTCTTCTTGATGATTCAATTCTACTTAATAATTCAGTGTATGGGCCAGAAGTCATATTTATTTAAGTTTTTTTTTTCTGTCATTTACTGATTGAAAATCAAGTTTGCTCATTGCTACATTATTCTAATGTTCTCACAATGGCTGAGCTGTTCGTGGATCGCAATTCAGCAGACTTGTCGAGCATCGATAAAGATGTGAGGAATAAATTCAATTGGTCATGGCTAGAAGTTAAATATGATAATGGTGATTATTTTTCTGACTATGTCAAAAAAATTCCAGAGGCAGGAATATGATTTTGATGAAGTTATCTTTACCTATATGAGTGACATGCTTATTTAGCATTCCTTCTACATCAAATTATGGCAGTCATACTTCCAGTAAGAAATAACACCCACTATTTTAATGTATTGTATTTATCACTCTCCTCTCCAATGATGCCCTTATTTTTAAAAAAATAATTGAATCTTCAGTTTGTCGAAGAGTTTCAGTCAATTTTTATAGAGCTCATTTACAGGTCTATAATACTAATAATAATAATAACAACAACAACAAATAATGATAATAATAATAATAATAATAATAATAATAATAATAATAATAATAATAATAATAATAATAATAATAATAATAATAATAATAATAATAATAATAATAATGATGATGATAATAATATTAATAATAATAATAATAATAATAATAATAATAATAATAATAATAATAATAATAATAATAATAATAATAATAATAATAATAATAATAATGATGATGATAATAATGAACATCATCATCATCATCATCATCATCATCATCATCATCATCATTATTATTACTATTACTATTATTATTATTATTATTATTATTATTATTTTTATTATTATTATTATTATTATTATTATTAGTAGTAGTAGTAGTAGTAGTAGTAATAGTAGTAGTAGTAGTAGTAGTAGTAGTAGTAGTAGTAGTAGTAGTAGTAGTAGTAGTATTGTTATCATTATACTATTATTATTATTATTATTATTATTATTATTATTATTATTATTATTATTATTATTATTATTATTATTATTATTATTATTATTATTATTATTATTATCGTCATCATCATCATTATTTCTCGTGTTGTTTGTTTGTTTTTTTCGGGGATTTTTTGTTTGTTTGTTTGTTGTTGCTTTTTGTTGTTGTTTTTCTGTTGTTGTTGTTGTTGTTGTTGTTGTTATGTAAATAAATGGAAGCTTTAATTTGAATTTCGCATTATGGAAAATCCATAAACATTTCATATCCTAATGGAATACACCTATACTGCCATCAACAAAACAAATGTATTAATTGGTTTTCTCCACTAAATTCCACAGAACAACTAAGATGCCAAAACAAGACTTAATAGTTGAACGTTTACCCAGCAGGTATTATAATTCAATGCCTCTTGTTTGCACTTGCGGTACTCGATCAGGGAAAATAGTCGAAACGTGTATTTGGGATTTTAATTGCGATATTAGAGTATCGACCGTTTTGGTATAGAGAATACTTCAAGTTTAATTTGATCAATTATCGAATTGTAAAGTAAATAGAATCGATTTTTTATGTTGAATGATTGGAAAGAGAAAATAAATATTTTCAATATCAAAAAGAATATTTTTGGAAGGGAATACATAAAATAAAAAATATTAAAAAAAAATTAAAAAAATTCCCTTTACTCGTCCCCCATGGATAATTTATCTTTAGGGTCTAATCCAGGCGTCAACCGCAAGCAGAGCCGCAGAGCTAAGGCGAGGTACTTTACAAGGTCACACAGCGCGGCGGGTATTCGAACTCAGTACCTTTTAGTTACCTACTAAGCAACGACCCTCTACTGAGCCACTATGCTCAATACCAGGGACGATGCCATGGCGTGTTGGTTTGTCCCTCCCTTTTGGACCGGGAAATATGTGTTTGAACCATGACGTAACTATAGTCGGCCATGGTTTGAACCCTTTCTTTATTCGTCGAAATCTATAGCCAGTTGGTATTAATATAGAAAAATTTCGTTTCGAAATACTTACATTATAAGAGAAGATTTTCTTTGATGGTAAACATTGATTTATTTTATAAGACTATCATTTTACTTTTTCTATATAGGAAGTCGGAATATTTGCTTAAGGTCACACAGTACCAGTTTTGTTTTAAGAAAGACGGAATAACTAAGCAGTATCATCAAGGGACTAAAATTAATTATCCTCTACTCTCTATCCTTGAACTAAAAGACAACGAAGAAATTTAATACATTCACAATTTCAATTTAATCAATCATCAACTGGTGATGAATAATTATTTCTGTCATATCGCAATCTTGATGGTTGATGCCCCGATAGCTCAGTTGGTAGAGCACATGCAAAGGGACTTTTACCGATCCCGGGTGAGGTCGGTGATTTTTAACTCACCCCCACCCCCTCCCATATCAGCCCGGTAGTGATTGGGTAGCTGGGTAGATCTGTGGGAAAGTACATTGCGATAGCCTGGCGTCCTATCAAAAGGATAGCAGGCAATTTCTATTTTTCATAGAACGCTATGGAAACCGGGATAAACTCGTATCGCTCTGAACGACTACTTGTTGGTACTTTCACTCTCTACAAATTGACATTACCTGATTCTACATCCGATGAACCGTCTTGTGTATACTTTGGAATAGACCAGTATGTTCTCCAAAGAACATAAGACAGTTCTTACTCTCCTTTTAACACTCCATAAACCGGAATAATCTCCGGCTCCATTGATCTTAATAAATATGTTTGTGAAGAACTACTACACGCAACTATCCCCAAGAACATCTTTTTATTCTCTCCGACTGCTCGCCGGTCTCGTTCAGAATGCGATCGATTCGAGTTTTTCTCCCTAGCCAAGGCCACAGATAGGTACCACGTGATGATAATATCTGGTTTCCACTAATTACCTGGCCTCTCAGACTGTCGATAATCCAATGACATTGTTTGTTTGACCATTCGTATAATTTTAAGATGATGATATACAAATGTCAGTCATTTTGTGATGGACACAGGATATCTGGAATATGTGATTTTGATAAGACAGAAGTCGCCACTAAAATGGACTGGTCCCTTTAGGCTCTTTCATTGATAGATGGTCTCATTTACGTATGTCTGTGTCTATTATAACACACACACACACACACACACACATATATATATATATATATATATATATATATATATATATATATATATATATTATATATATATATATATAAAATCGCGTTTCTATTTTTTTCCAACAAATCCCAATCCCGCCCAAAAATGTTTTTCCTAGTTTAGTCTATTGTGTGTATCAAAACCGATGAGTTTTTAAGGGAGTCAAGAGTGTTTGTAGTGTTTGGCCACTTTGCAGTCGAAATTGGCCAGGTCACGACGAACTCTGTCCATCTGGCAACCCTGAACCTTAAGAGCTGGGGATCGATCCACAGATCTTGATAATTTTTGATTATTTTTCATGTATTTTTCTATCCGTTGGTCTAGCACTGTATCACATACACAACTGTGAGGTGTATGATTAATTCACCATGCGAAACGCCTCTGTTTGCAATGACTGCGCTTTTTACACAATGACGCTTTATGCTTTCAGATCTGATAGGATCGGAGGAGTCTTATTATAATGACATATTGCAAAACTCACAATACTATCACATTTATTCATTAAATTGGAAACCAGCAATAAAGATTGAAAGACAACATTCGTATTTTTTAAATTTATAAATACACGCCGAAATTTTATTACGTTTTAAAATGTTAGTATCTACTTGTTCATAAAATGAATTGAAGTTAAAGGCAACAATCGCAAAAGGCCACGATCACTTGAATGAAATGTTTTAGTTTATTGAATCTATGCAACGTGTTTTAATTTGCAAGTCTGATATCCCAAACTGCTATGGCCTTATTATTGAATGGAAATACGCTCAAACCAACGTAAAATATACTCCATTACAACAATGCTGTTTAAGCAAGCCGATAATTACGTCTTGGCTATCAGACCTGACAATATGTGCATATGGTCTCAATGCCATTAATTGAAATATCAAATCAAACAAATAATAGAAATAGGAGTTTATACCGGCATCTTTAGCGTTCAGCGGACAGCAGCAGTTGCTTGCTACCCTTTGATTTGTACGCACATTTTTTACAAAGTACTCTCCACCAGATCAATTAGACCAATCCCTGTTGGTTGATTAGATGGATATTCTTTTTAAGTAACCAATATTACAACTTTTTAGATTTTATCTTGCACCAATGCCCTCTCCCTGATTGTTTCTTTTTCATGGTTTCAATTCGCTTTGCTGGGTATGATTAAAATAGAAATTAGAGTGGGTTCTAGCTATGTTGTTTTTGCAGTCTTGGCGCTAATTGTTGTCTCCCGATATTCAATGATTATTAAAATTATGAGAACAGTGCACTTGTAATTGGACAATCCAATCAGGTTTAATGCACTTGTTCGAATGCTTTATCCAACCAAAAAAAATAGGCAGATCCACTTTGTCATAGTAGAAAGATTGGCAAAGAAGCAGTGTCAAAAAAAAATTGGAGGAGAGTTATGTAAACAAGTTTTTTCCTCCAATTTTGACGGCATTTTAGCTAATGTAATCCTGTTCACTTATACTTTCCTGTCGCGACTTCTCGTACCATTTTTATCCACCATTTTCACGGTTCTTTTGACTCGAAAGCCTACGAACCTGGCTCGAATTCGCATTTAGTCTTTTTCATCCCGTCAGTGATTTAGTAGATTGGTCAAAATTAGAGTGGTTGAAATGACCGGCCTTCTTTACATGGGATACAGGTAATTACTCCAGAAACTTGGAGTAAGACCACATCCATAATAAGTTAATTGCTGTAAAGAGCAATTTTATTATCCCTGGCAATTTCTCAGCTGGTCTGAAAAGATGGTATGGATGACTAAGACAAATGATTGATTGTGTCACGCGCCAGCCTTACAATACACCTTACTTGTATATAAAGACGTCGACACGAATATATATTATGTACGACACGACAATATGGATTCTATGACGTCACTCGCGTTTGTCAACGCCGTCGTCGAGTCAAACGCCAAATTTGGCATATCCGATTCTTCTAACATTCAGGCCGATTTCGTGTTTCGTCTTCCCATCCTATTAGACTTTTTTTCTTCGTTCCCCCTTCTCTCCAAACACACACACACACACACACACACACACACACACACACACACACACACACACACACGCACACATCCCACCGATCCCCAACGTATCTTCCAACCCTTCTCTGTCTGTCTCTCTCCTCCTTAAAGCATCCCTCTGAATTCCCTCTGTGTCATGTTCGTGACTCGAATCTTGCAGTCTGACAGCCCACGTCATCTGACAGACAACCAGGGCAATTTGCCCATCAAAAAGGATTTAAGTCATCATCAGATTTTCGTCGGCGTCATGGTCGATTAGCAATATTGTTTACACATTTTATATAATTTGGGGATAGTTCGTCCTTTAGGGGCTCGTCAGCGATCCATATTAGTCCTTTCTTTATATTAGCTATCCCCTTTCTGATATGTCATCCACCTTTCCCATTGATTTTCATTTTTATGCTGATGACACTCAGCTGTATACAAAACTCAATATTGATTCAGAGCTTTCATCAGTATCTGTTATGGAAAATGGTATTGACAACAAAAAGGATTGGATGAAACTAAACACACTTAAATTTAATGATGACAGAAATGATAATTCTTGGTAACAAATATCAACTCTCATAAATATCTACAAATGAGATACTAGATAGTGGATGAAAACACTATTAAACCTAGTTCTTGTGTGAGAAATCTTGGGGTGTGTTTAGATCAAGGGTTATCCATGGCAGATCATATTTTAAAAGCATCTGTCAGTGTTGTAACTATCAGTTTAGAAACATTGGACAAATCAGACATTATATTGACGAGGATATTACAAAGCCGCTTGGTAATTCTTTTACTGCAAGCAGATTAGATTATTGTAATGCCCTTCTCTCTCGCTGTCAAAGCAGATTAATTCATCAACTACAATAAATTCAAAATAAAGCGGCTAGACTTATAAAATTAACGGAAAAAAAGAGATCATATATTACCAGTTCTCCAGGAATTGCACTGGCTTCCTGTGAAGTTTAGGATAGAATTTAAGTTATTGTGCTATATTTTTAATTGTCTGGATGGATTGAAACCTGAATATTTGCAGGAACTAATAAAAAAAATATGAACAAACTCGAAATTTAAGATCATCTCAGTTTCATCTTCTAAAGGCTACCACCTCAAAATCCACTTTTGGTTTTTAAAAAAAGCCTTTTCATCCATTGTTCCAAGCTATGGAACACACTCAGTCCTCGGACAAAGTCCTGTGAACATTTATCCTCTTTCAGGAAATGTTTGAAGACTGAGTTGTTCCGCAAGGCTTATTTTTTAATGAAATTAAATAGACGTCTGGATAGATGTTGCTTAGATTTGTTTCTATATTTATGCTTATTTTGTCGTGGCGTGATTTTTTTTTTCGTTTTATTGTTTTACTATTACAAGATATGAAGTGAGTAGAAAAGTGCCAGAAGACAATAGAGAATAAAAATTTTTTTTCGCGGCGGTGGTGGGGTTTGAACCTGCGACTTTATTGGTACGACAACTCCGCCTGGCAGGTGAGAGCGTGGCTCTACCGTGTGAGCTATCCACGAACACAAAAATATTCGTTTCAAACCCAAAGTCATTTCTAGATCCCTCTCTCACCCACTTCTTGAGATCGCCGATTCGTTCACCACCATCGCGAAATAATTTTGACCAGCAGTTAAGCTTAATAGCCAATATTCTCATCACAAACATATAACATAGAAACGATTGAGACATTGAGTATGCTCCGGTGTATGGGGTGAATTTTTAATTCAGAAAAGTGAGTGGAGCAGGCACTTATGTTGGTAACAACAAGATATGAAGTGAGTAGAAAAGTGCCAGAAGACAATAGAGAATAAAAATTTTTATTCTCTATTGTCTTCTGGCACTTTTCTACTCACTTCATATCTTGTTGTTACCAACATAAGTGCCTGCTCCACTCACTTTTCTGAATTAAAAATTCACCCCATACACCGGAGCATACTCAATGTCTCAATCGTTTTTATGTTATATGTTTGTGATGAGAATATTGGCTATTAAGCTTAACTGCTGGTCAAAATTATTTCGCGATGGTGGTGAACGAATCGGTGATCTCAAGAAGTGGGTGAGAGAGGGATCTAGAAATGACTTTGGGTTTGAAACTAATATTTTTGTGTTCGTGGATAGCTCACACGGTAGAGCCACGCTCTCACCTGCCAGGCGGAGTTGTCGTACCAATAAGGTCGCAGGTTCAAACCCCACCACCGCCGCGAAAAAAATTTTTTATTCTCTATTGTCTTCTGGCACTTTTCTACTCACTTCATATCTTGTTGTTACCAACATAAGTGCCTGCTCCACTCACTTTTCTGAATTAAAAATTCACCCCATACACCGGAGCATACTCAATGTCTCAATCGTTTCTATGTTATATGTTTGTGATGAGAATATTGGCTATTAAGCTTAACTGCTGGTCAAAATTATTTCGCGATGGTGGTGAACGAATCGGCGATCTCAAGAAGTGGGTGAGAGAGGGATCTAGAAATGACTGGGTTTGAAACGAATATTTTTGTGTTCGTGGATAGCTCACACGGTAGAGCCACGCTCTCACCTGCCAGGCGGAGTTGTCGTACCAATAAGGTCGCAGGTTCAAACCCCACCACCGCCGCGAAAATAAATTTTTATTCTCTATTGTCTTCTGGCACTTTTCTACTCACTTCATATCTTGTTGTTACCAACATAAGTGCCTGCTCCACTCACTTTTCTGTTTTAATATTATGTAACGCGCCGCAGAGTACGATTAACGTGGATGATTAGGCGCTGTATAAATTCATTATTTTTTTTCTCAATACACTCCAACTCTTGTATAACATATCCCTATATTAATCGTCTTAAACGAACTATTTCTTGCTAATCTTTGTATCTTTCACACCGATATACGACGATATATCGATAATGGCTTTGTCGGCCGGTGAGATTTTGTTGCTTACGAGTTGGAGTGTATTATATTTGCATTGTGAGACACATACAGGATCCATCTTTTTTATATATTTCACTTAATTTTGATGAGATCCATCACATATTGCGAATTCTGATCAACGATTACAGTAATTTAGTTGTAATTATTTATCTAATATCTAGTTCGAAAATCCAAATTGGAACGGTCTCGTTATTGCAATGTTTAAAAATATTAAGAGCCCTCTAAATCAACGTGAACTATTTTAGGATTTTCTTTTACTATTACTATTGCAGTTGGAATTCTTATCGCGTTTCCAATCAGAGCGCATCCTGGGGAAGAGCTCAGAATTCAATACGCATGCGTGCTGATTATGTTAGAATTTAAATAAATACATTAAAAAATTGATTGATATATGTTCCTTTCAATGTTTTTTTATTATTTCTTTCGTCTGAAATTGGGACTTTATAATTTAACTTGTTTTATGGATTGATTTGCTGAAATTAGCTTAGTGTGCCAAGCTTTATTTGACCAATGATAAATATAAGAACCGAAAGCGTAAAATTATGTTGGTTTATTTTTTTCTTACGACACATTGAAAAAAAAAGGTTATTTTCCTAAATGAGAGATATGATGATACAATTACAACAAAATATAACCTAATAATCTACATCCACTTTTCAGGGTTCACATAATCTCGGAACCGAAGTTGTTGGTGAATTGTTTAATGAAAAATTTCTTAAACCAGAAAAAATATACAACAGTGATAATAAGCCCAAAATTATTCCTCCAGCTATCAGACTTTTAAATTTATGTACGTCAATGACACTCTAGACTATTGTTTATTCACTGCACACCATTCATGTCATTTTTCTTACAAATTGCAATTTTTCACAACATGGCATCTCGTATCCTCTTTTACCGGTTTTTTTAAAACTTGAGACATTTAAATGATCTGAGACGAAAATGTGAGCTTATAATAATATCATATTTGTTTTCCTTTTTTTCATTGTGAGGATGAACGACAAACTTGGCAACGTGTGGTTGCGACGATGGAAATAGTTTGGACTATAGGGATTATAGGGATAATAGAGGATTCGAGATGACATGATGTTAAAAAATGGAATTTATAGGTCATCGTCGTCATTATCATCATCATAATCCTCATCACCATCATCATCATCATCATCATCATCATCATCATCATCATCATCATCATCATCATCATCATCATTATCATCAACATAATCCTCATCATCATCATCATCATCATCATCATCATCAACAACATCACCATCATCATCATCATCATCATCATCATCATCATCATCATTATTATTATGTTCTTTTAAATCTACCACCACGGGGTCCACCCTCAATCCCACTACCACAAACGCCAAAGACATCTTGAGTCTAGAAATGACCCTACAACGGGCGCGAGTGTCTCCATCTGAACGGTCATTGATTCAGCCAACGATTAAAGGACAAGGCTATTCCATAATAACAATCAGTCTCCCCTTTGAATCAAGAGTATAGAGTCGACCATTCCCTTTATTGACAGCCATCTCTTTCCTGTTGAACGAGCTGAAAAGATTTTAAAAAAATTTTTGAGCCGCTTTTCAAAATGATTATTTATAGATTTCTTAGTGAGGACAAGGCGTGGCAAATAAAATAGATAAACTCAAGGCACGGTAAACACAAAAGTAACACTGAATAGATTGAATTGAAATAATATATTATCAAATCCGGGCATGAAAACTTATACCTACCTTTCTTCCATCAAATACTAGTAATAACGTAGAGTTTTGCATTTTTGATTTTTGGAATTCCTTACATGTTCTTGATTGATCACTTCACCAGCTTGCAAAGCGGCATAAGAAGAAGGTTGGAATTATAAAACACAACACTCCTAGAACTATTTGATTCCGCCCTTCATATTGATTTGGGTTTGGTTATATTAGACCGAATGAATTTAGGTAAATACTTTAATGATACAACTTTTCGACTGCCTAAAACTTAATCACATTACAATTTGTTTATGTTAACAATACCGTTATGCGTTACAATGTTTGAGGAGAGGCCTAGCGTGCATTTATCAGCATGTGTGATAACCGAGCGTAGTTATAGGCTTAATTTCACAATATTGTAATGGACAATCTTTTCCGTTGGTTCGGGAGTAGTTCCCATCACAGTTTGGGTCGGGAGTGTTAGAATAATGTGTTATTAGCCACGCCTTGATCGTATTTAGGTTGATTGGATCAAGAAGGGGCACAGTGAGTCCATAACCCTTTGCAATTGAAAATCGAGAATAGTCCACACAGAAGTTATTGGTCATTTTGCTCAGATTAACCAAATAACTTCCGTACTCTGGATAAATACATACTCGGCGAGGTCCCAGGTCTGAGAGTTTTTGCTAAGATGATGGTCATTTGAATCGATTGATATTTGAAGGGCCGAGTTTTCTGACCAAATTTTAAAATTCTTTTCGTTCCAGA
This sequence comes from Berghia stephanieae, assembly GCF_034508935.2. Lineage (NCBI taxonomy): Eukaryota > Metazoa > Mollusca > Gastropoda > Nudibranchia > Aeolidiidae > Berghia > Berghia stephanieae. The sequence continues at coordinate 73,534,156 of NC_088363.1, forward strand.
GTTCGTCAGATAACTGGTTAAGCCCCTGCTGAAATTGATGTGTGACAAACCCATAAATTGAGGGATTAAACTTGAGCTTTTTAAAGAAGCGTTTTTATAGCACTATGTTTTAAGATACTGAAACCGGGATAAACCTCGACTTCAAGGATTCCAAAGACCTCGTGACTGTATGATAATACGATGTCATAATACGCCCCAAGCCCTGTTATGATCTGCCATCAGTGCTTGTGTTATCCGTATTTGGGGAATCATTAGGGTGTCATTTAAAACAAGATGGATTCTCCCCAACTCGACCCACTTCCGGTAAGTGGAGTCAGGGGGAGACAATCTAGTATAGCAAGTCGTCAGACGTCGGATCTAGAGCTCTCCAGTGTACTTCAAGAGACATTTTTCCATCGATCTTCTTTAGTATTTCAAATTCGATACTACAGTTCTATGCAATGACTTAGTCAGATTTATCAATACATGCACAGTTATTCACCATAGCTACAAACCACACACACATACACACACACTTTTACACAAACACACACACACACTTACACAAACAAACACACACACACACACACAAATAAAGAAAACATTTACCTTTTCCTTCTTAGAATCTGTCAGTTTACATCATGGGGGGGGGGGGGGGGGGGGGGAAGCGGATGCCAAAAAGTGCATTCTAAAATGAAATCAGAAATATAATTTTATATCTATACGTTATTTTAAAGTTTAGATAATATTTGTAGTTTAAGATAGGATACTAATTTTCTTCAATATTATGAAGACGTACTCTTCATTTATATAGTGCAATATCCGCTGCCACGACAGGTGATCGACCCTAAGACCATATAAGTTCACCAGCCAGTTTTCGTAAGTTTAGTGTCACTTTGATCGAGTGTAATTTGAAGTGATGGTTGTCTGGCTTAAATGAAAAAATCTGTTTTATCAGAGGATGGGAGATAAGTGACATACACTTAACCCTCTTCCGCACTAGGACAGGACTGTCCTGGGACAGTCCTGTCCCAAATCTGTAACATATAGAATTTAGAGAAATCTTCCGCACCTATTGGGACGGGACAAAACAGTCCCGTTGTGTCCCAAGCAGTTGTGAAAGACCCCTTCCGCACTAGGACAAAACTGTCCCAGGACAAATTTGTCCTGTCCCACTGGAGAAAACTTCTATTCAAAAGGGGTTCCGCACTAGGACAGGACTGTCCCGGGACACACCTGCGCGAATGCATTTTTTTTTTTAAATTTTTTTTACGAGATTCAAAAGTTTATTTGTAGGCAATTGTCAATATAACTCATACAAGAATATAATATTTTCATCAACAAATCAAGTAAATAAAAGCAATAATAAAGCAAGGCAAACAATGATAGTAATAATGATAATAATAATAGTAATAATATTAATAATAATAATAATAATAATAATAATAATAATAATAATAATAATAATAATAATAATAATAATAATAATAATAATAATAATAATAATAATAATAATAATAATGATAATTATAATGGTGATAATAATAATGTAAAATATTCTAATTAATAGATTACTTATTTAATAGTTTGAATTATAAATTAATAATTTAAAAAATAAGTCCTTGGTACAACTCTAATAATTCACATTTTATGAATCAACATAAGATACGACATGACGATAACTGTACACTGGGATTTGTTTACATAAGATTTATATAATCATGAAATATTCTTATAGCAAGAGTAATATTGTTGCTGCTGCTACAAAAACAACAACAACAACAACAACTACTACTACTACTACTACTACTACTACTACTACTACTACTACTACTACTACTACTACTACTACTACTACTACTACTACTACTACTCACCACATACAACTACCACCTCTCACCACTACTATCTACTACTTACAACTACTCTACTACTACTACTACTACTACTACTACTACTACTACTACTACTACTACTACTACTACTACTACTACTACTACTACTACTACTACTAACTACTACTACTACTACTACTACTACTACTACTACTACTACTACTACTCTACTACTTCTACTACTACTACTACTACTACTACTACTACTACTACTACTACTACTACTACTACTACTACTACTACTACTACTACTACTACTACTACTACTACTACTACTACTACTACTACTACTACTACTACTACTACTACTACTACTAATGGATGAAATAGAGGTTGCATATTTCTGTGCTTTACTCCGTGGAGAAAAAAAGACAAATTGAAAGAGAAAACAATATTGGGTGCATCCTTTAATGACCCAAAGATTGCTCAAGGGTCAATTTCGTAGACTCTATGGTGATCTCCGATCTTATCTTAAAATGACTTTCTTGGAATCACCTCATTTTACAAGTTGCAAATGAGTACCACTTCGCTGATGAAAGTAATCTTTGATGGACTAGCATCATTCAAGAGGATAATAGAAAGTCAGCATGCTCGGTGGTACGGTCTTTGCTTCGTACCCGAAAGGCATCAGTTCGATGTCACCTCGCCTAGCTCAATTTGCGGCGCTGCACTGCGGCTAACGCCTGGGTTATACCTCGCCCTAGCTAAATTTTCGGCGCTGCATTGCGGCTGACGCCTGGGTTATTCCAGTCTTCCCTTGGAATAGATCCTCGAGAAAAATTTCTCCTATGGGATGAAAAAGGGAATTTTATTTTTTTTTAAATTTTAAACTGTTATCTGTCTGCTCAACGCTACAGCAACATGGATAAGTTCCGGATTTATAAGCTTAGGAGGCATTTGGCCCATGGTAAGCGCGTTGTACTCTGGACTCAGAGGTTCTGTGTTCGATTCCGACCGAAGCCAATTTGTACTTTCTAGAGCAAGAAAATTTACTCCAATCACTCACTCCATTCAGGTGTAAAAGGGTACCTGTCAAGGTGGGATAGTAATCTGCGATAGACTAGCGTCCTGTTCAAAGGTTTTCAAACAAATACGTTAATTGTCCGCTTCACGCTATTGAAACTGGAATAACTCCTGCGCCATTGGCTACAAGGCTCTAAAGGAGTTAATTTGTCTTACAATTAGTCCAAGTGGCTCAGAAGGACTTACTTAAAAGTATTTTCATTGAAAATTCCCGAAATAAATAACGATAAAGATAATTGATCCCACAAGGTACCGAATAGATGTGCGACCAGTTTTAGACACGTTCCTGCTGTGTCACAAAGTGTGACACTTCTTAAATTATATTTATAAACATACGTTTTTAAATTGCCGAAAATGTTTATGTTGCTCTATGCCTTCTGTACGTGGTTTCATCACATAGAATTATTTTTTGAATTGTTCTTGCTTTTTTATATTCAGAATTGAAATAAATAGATAAATCATAACTGTGAAATTGAATGTAAGCTTCAGTTCAATATACGAAAACAGATAAAATGGACGTTTCGGGTTTCCCCTTCATCAACAACACATGATGAATTAAAAACTATAGACGAATGAGATAATGTGGTAGTGGCGTTGTTAAAATGCATAAACAAAAACATTGATGGGCAGGAAATTGTATGCTACTTTGTGAGGAAGCGCGAATTAAAACAGAGAAATAGAAATTTATAAAAGGTGCGTACTTAATTATGTTAAAAGAGGGGAGACAGGTAGGAACTGTGTAATGCAGAAAAGAAGACAGTGAGCTAAAATAAAGTGTGGACTATTGTTGGAAAATAAATACAATGGAATTGGAAATAAATACAAAATGTAAGGGATGTAGGTATTAATATATTAGTGGCATTAGCAGCAGCAGAAGCAACAGTAGAAATACTACTAGAAATAGTAGTAGTAGTAGTAGTAGTAGTAGTAGTAGTAGTAGTAGTAGTAGTAGTAGTAGTAGTAGTAGTAGTAGTAGTAGTAGTAGTAGTAGTAGTAATAGTAGGGATGCAGAAAATAAAGACAGGCATTTCAATTTTGACACGGCGCCGCCAAGTCTGGGACTTTTTTGTCCTAGTGCGGAAGTCTGCTATATTTTTCTACTATCACAAACGATATGAACACGGGACTGGGACAGTCCTGTCCCGTTGATTTTGTAGCATTTCACAACGGCTTGGGACTCAACGGGACTGTTTTGTCCCGTCCCAATAGGTGCGGAAGATTTCTCTAAATTCTATATGTTACAGATTTGGGACAGGACTGTCCCAGGACAGTCCTGTCCTAGTGCGGAAGAGGGTAAATGATACAAAATCAACGGGACAGGACTGTCCCAGTCCCGTGTTCATATCGTTTGTGATAGTAGAAAAATATAGCAGTCTTCCGCACTAGGACAAAAAAGTCCCAGACTTGGCGGCGCCGTGTCAAAATTGAAATGCCTGTCTTTATTTTCTACTTTATTTTCTACTACTACTACTACTACTACTACTACTACTACTACTACTACTACTACTACTACTACTACTACTACTACTACTACTACTACTACTGTTGCTTCTGCTGCTGCTAATGCCACTAATATATTAATACCTACATCCCTTATATTTTGTATTTATTTCCAATTCCATTGTATTTATTTTCCAACAATAGTCCACTTTATTTTAGTTCACTGTCTTCTATACTGCATTACACAGTTCCTCCCCGCCTCCTCTCTTTTGACATAATTAAGTAGGGCTACGCACCTTTTATAAATTTCTATTGCTCTGTTTTAATTCGCGCTTCCTCACAAAGTAGCATACAATTTCCTGCCCATCAATGTTTTTGTTTGTGCATCTTAACAACGCCACTACCACCTTATCTCAATCGTCTGTAGTTTTTAATGCATCATGTGTTGTTGATGAAGGGGAAACCCGAAACGTCCATTTTATCTGTTTTGGTATATTAAACTGAAGCTTACATTCAATTTTACAGTTATAATTTATTTATGTATTTCAATTCTGAATATAAAAAAGCAAGAACAATTCAAAAAATAATTCTATGTGATGAAACTACGTACAGAAGGCATAGCAACATAAACATTTTCGGCAATTTAAAAAAGTATGTTTATAAATATAATTTAAGAAGTGCCAAACTGTGACACAGCAGTAACGTGTCTAAAACCGGTCGCACATCAATTCGGTAACTTGTGGGATCAAGTATCTTTATCTTTATTTATTTCGGGAATTCTCAATGAAAATATTTTTAAGTAAGTCCCTCTGAGCCACTTGGACTCATTGTAAGACAAATTAAGTCCTTTAGAGCCTTGTAGCCAATGGTGCAGGAGTTATCCCGGTTTCAATAGCGCGAAGCGGACAATTAACGTATTTGTTTGAAAACCTTTGAACAGGACGCTAGTCTGTCGCAGATTACTATCCCAGCTTGACAGGTACCCTTTTACACCTGAATGGAGTGAGTGATTGGAGTAAATTTTCTTGCTCTAGAAAGTACAAATTGGCTTCGGTCGGAATCGAACACAGAACCTCTGAGTCCAGAGTACAACGCGCTAACCATGGGCCATCTTGCCTCCTCAGCTTATAAATCCGGAACTTATCCATGTTTCTGTGGCGTTGAGCAGACAGATAACAGTTTAAATTAAAAAAAAAAAAATTCCCTTTTTCATCCCATAGGGGAAATTTTTCTCGAGGGTCTATTCCAAGGGAAGACTGGAATAACCCAGGCGTCAGCCGCAATGCAGCGCCGCAAATTTAGCTAGGACGAGGTATAACCCAGGCGTCAGCCGCAGTGCAGCGCCGCAAATTGAGCTAAGCGAGGTGACTTAGTCAACTGATGCCTTTCGGGTACGAAGCATGCTGACTTTCTATTATCCTCTTGAATGATGCTAGTCCGTCAAAGATTACTTTCCTCAGCGAACTGGTACTCATTTGCACCTGGGTAAAATGAGGTGATTCCAAGAAAGTCATTTTAGGATAAGATCGGAGATCACCATAGAGTCTACGGAATTGACCATTGAGCAATCTTTGGGTCATTAAAGGATGCACCCAATATTGTTTTCTCTTTCATTTTGTCTTTTTTTCCACCTAGTAAAGCACAGAAATATGCAATCTCTATTTCATCCATTATTACTACTACTACTACTACTAGTAGTAGTAGTAGTAGTAGTAGTTGTAGTAGTAGTAGTAGTGGTAGTAGTAGTAGAAGTAGTAGTAGTAGTAGTAGTAGTAGTAGTAGTAGTAGTAGTAGTAGTAGTAGTAGTAGTAGTAGTAGTGGTGGTAGTAGTAGTAGTAGTAGTAGTAGTAGTAGTAGTAGTAGTAGTAGTAGTAGTAGTGGTAGTGGTAGTAGTAGTAGTAGTAGTGGTAGTAGTAGTAGTAGTAGTAGTAGTAGTAGTAGTAGTAGTGTGGGGGTGGTGGTGGTGGTGTAGTAGTAGTAGTAGTAGTATTAGTAGTAGTAGTAGTAGTAGTAGTAGTAGTATTAGTAGTAGTAGTAGTAGTAGTAGTAGTAGTAGTAGTAGTAGTAGTAGTAGTGGTGGTGGTGTAGTAGTAGTAGTAGTGTTAGTAGTAGTAGTAGTAGTAGTAGTATAGTAGTAGTAGTAGTAGTAGTAGTAGTAGTAGTAGTAGTAAGTAGTAGTAGTAGAAGTAGTATTAGTAGTTGTAGTATAGTAATAGTAGTAGTAGTATATAGTAGTAGTAGTAATAGTAGAGTAGTAGTAGTAGTAGTAGTAGTAGTAGTAGTAGTAGTAGTAGTAGTAGTAGTAGTAGTAGTAGTAGTAGTAGTAGTAGTAGTAGTAAATAGTAGTAGTAGTAGTAGTAGTAGTAGTAGTAGTGGTAGTAGTAGTAGTAGTAGTAGTAGTAGCAGTAGCAGCAGCAACAATAATATTACTCTTGCTATAAGAATATTTCATGATTATTTCATGATTATATAAATCTTATGTAAACAAATCCCATTGTTCAGTGTAAAAAATCATTATCGTCATGTCGTATCTAATGTTGATTCATAAAATGTGAATTATTAGAGTTGCAATAGCCTACAAATACACTTTTGAATCTTGTAAAAATAAATAAATAATGCATTCGCGCAGGTGTGTCCCGGGACAGTCCTGTCCTAGTGCGGAACCCCTTTTGAATATAAGTTTTCTCCAGTGGGACAGGACAAATTTGTCCCGGGACAGTTTTGTCCTAGTGCGGAAGGAGTCTAACTTACTACTTTAATGATTAATGTTTGTGAGACACATTTTCAGGAAAGTAATGGAAGCATTTTCATTTGTATTAAAAATAAAGAAAGAAAATTATGAAGTCAAAGAAAAGTTTCCACGGTATCAAGAAAAAGATCATTTTAAAATTGATTTGTCTTTTTGAAAGAAAACTCGAAACGTCGCTTTTTTTCTTTAGTGAAATTATCTTTTAGATTCCCCTACAGTTTTTGTTTGACTAAAAACAGAATGCTATTCAAGCAGGACATTTTTACGTTTAGAAAAAAAGAACCCGTCATTTTTCTGCCGTACCCTGAAAAAATGTTTTAAAAAATATTTGGCCACAAAACTCGTCCCCCCCCCCCCCCCCCCCAACCTCCCCCCTCCCCTCCCCGTCTTGTCTAAAACTCAGAACCTCAAAAATGTTTTAATATTTTCTTCTTTCCGAGTACAGCAGTCTAGTAAACAATTGTTTGCTAATTCAGTTGTTGCATATTCAATATTACTTCATTTATTGTTTTCCGTTTGTTTTTTTTTGTTTTTTTTTTTGTTTTTTTTTTTTAATCTCTCTTTTTTTTTTTCTCTATTTTATTAAAAATCCTTTCCTGTTCTTTTCTTTTCTTTTTTTTTTTTTTTTTTTGTTCTTTCTTCCCTTCCTTATTCATTTATTTATATTTGGTTTCTTTCGCTCCTACTGTAAAACAATGACCAAACGTGTCTTTTGGAACCGGTAATGGTAGAATGGTCGTAAAGAAAGTTTGTGGTGATGTATTGTGTTAGGTAACCATTGTTGATGACGTCAGCACCCGGATTACAGTGACCGTCGGATTAGTCATCGCTGTCGTCGAACGAATTCCTCTGTCCGTCACTAGCTGTCCGCCTAGGTTTTTATGGTAGGACCGTGTATAGTCTATGTGAAGCGCAAGATGTCAATTTGATATTTTATGTAATACTTTTTAGCCCACCGTGTGACACCTGCACTAATTCCGTGGAGATTATATTTCTCACATTTTGTGGGCACCTTCGTTCGTGTGATGTGAGATCTGGGATAGATGGATTGGTGGCACTGCTTAACGTCATTATGGTTGGCGCCATCCCGAATCTGAAACCGCGCCATAAAGATGTTGCACTCTTATAATATAACATTTTGAAGACAAGACTAAGTTATTGTAATTATTCGGAAGGTGAAAATTTAGGATTTGCATTTTTTTTTTTTTTTTTTTTGTTTTTTTTTTTTGCATTTTTGAAAGCATATGCTCCCCAGAGCATTTTAATCTTTATTTGAAGTGATTTTTCATGAAGGTATGCGAAAGGTATCCAACAACTTTTCTCAAATGTCATACTTTTTTCAATTTAACTAGCTAGCTGTAAAAAATATTTAGAAGAGAAATTAACTTTTGATATATCCCGAAGATGTACAAAGAGGGTTGATTTAACCATTTATGACAAGAACTCATTTTGGATAAAAATTGACCTTCTTACTAAACTTGGCAATATCTCAGTTCGAATCTTTTCACCATCCGACTGATTTTGTTATTCACTGTAACATATAGCATAGCAGGGTCAGTTTTACCATATTTCCAATTTTTAGGTTTTGCCTCCATTCGTTAACTTTGTCCACCGTGACATACCTGTCATCGTAGCAAAAGAAATTTTCAAAAGCCACTCTTGTAATCAGTTTGGTATCAGTCTCCCAATTCGTTGGATTTTAAATCATTTGAATTAAGAAAACTGACAAAAACTGCTTGGTTACACAAAAATTAACTCCAGCCTCTCTCTCTCTCTCTCTCTCTCTCTCTCTCTCTCTCTCTCTCTCTCACACACACACACACACTATCAATCTATCGATCTAACTAGACATTTTTCTACCCATCTATCTATCTATCTATCTATCTATCTATCTATCTATCTATCTATCTATCTATCTATCTATCTATCTATCTATCTATCTATCTATCTAGCTAGCTTTCTAACTATTTATCTGTATATCTATCTATATGTCTGATAATATAGTTTAGTTTACTCCGTATTCATCCATCCATTTTTCTTACTTCGGCTTATGTGACAATAATACATCTCTGCAGATTACGTTCTGTCGTTCTTTCGCACTTTTCTCTTCTCCATTTGTGTTTATGTGCCTGTAGTGGGGAGTGAATACGCGCTTGTCATTGAGTGTCTGTTAAACCGAAATAGTTTTTTCTCTCTCTCTCTCTCTCTCTCTCTCTCTCCTCTCTCTCTCTCTCCTCTCTCTCTCTCTCTCTCTCTGTATGTGTGTGAGTGTGTGTCTTGCCTGTTTGAGTGTGTTGTGCATTTGTGTGCCTGTTTGAGGATTTTTATCTTGTCTGGCTGTATGGCTTTTTTATTTTTTAATCTGAAACATATTGGAATATCACAGCTTATAATTCCTTTATGCACGCAAGCATTCTCAAGTGTGAAATTCTTCCATCAAACCTCGAAATATAAACCTAACAATTCACGCACATGAAGAATTGAGTGTCTCGGCCTGCTTGAGAATTGCAATAACATGTGGGGGGTGGGGGGGGGGTTGTTTTGTTTTGTTTTGTTTGTTTGTTTGTTTGTTTGTTTTTTGTTGTGTTTTTTGTTGTTGTTTTTTTGAAGTTCAACAACACGATAGCATTGATGCTTCTCTGATTTCAAAAAAATAATTAAACGGGCAAAACTGGAGTGGTAATAGATACCGCTACCGTAAGACATACGACAAAAATTATTTTAGGATTGAAATCGCGAAATACTTTTAAATTAGAAGCTAGAGGTGTCTAGATGAGCCAATAAAATGGATAGAAAAATGAAGTGAATAAATGTGACTCATATGAAAGGGGACCGACAAAATACAAGTAACATTTCGGCCCTTGGTCTTCGTCAGGGACAAATATCAAAACACGAAGATGTATGTCTCCTGACGAGGAACAAGGCCCGGAACTTTGTTTGTTTTGTGTTGTCCCCTTCCATATGAGTCACATTTAGTCACTTTAATTTTCTCTCCATTTTGAGTTAGAGACTGATCTTTTTTGGAAACCCTTGACTAATTTAATTCCATGTCGCGACTATTTTTATCGTGGGGCTCTGTGGCACTGTGTTAAGGTTTCTTGTATTGTCATAACATTCAAGCAATGTCTAGAGTAATCAGTCGCTAGATGGGTTATATTGGTCGTAGATCAGTCTGGTCTTGACCTTGTGTCGTGTGGTAAGTCACTTTACACACATCACTCCACTGGACTCAGAATTGAATGAGTGCCTGGTGGCAGTGCCAGATATTGTAAGAGTTATAGAGCTTTGTGCTTGAGCTTGTTGGGATGCGGGGTTAGGCGAGATATGAAAATCATGTATTATTATAATTGTACAAAAAAACACCTAACTGGCGACTGGTACTGTATGAAATGGAAATATGTTTCCGTGTGGCCTGTTGGGAGAGTAAATGAGGGATGGAGTATGGTTAATCGTGGAATTGTATATATATATATATATATATATATATATATATATATATATATATATATATATATATATATATATATATATATATAATGTTATATCCTCACCAAAATTTTCATGTGGAATTTGGAGACAAATGGCGGTAATATAAGACAATATTGTAGTACAAGTTTGAGTGGCTAAAAATACACGGAGAAATCTCGGGGGGGGGGGGGGGGGGGGGGGGGGGGGTGTCTAAAAAAGGTTCGCATACTCTTTCTTCAATATTCAATGTTTTAATTTTATTGTTTGAAATTATAATAATTCCCTTTGTAAATCTCATACTGTATATTATGTTGCATGATATTGGTTAAGTACACGCGATGGTCTATTTTTAGTTCACTTAAACCTTGATCTAAATTGCTACAAGAAAACAGCATGTGAATAGAATCACCAACGTTGCAAATTACTATTATACTCAGAATATGCTTGACTAGTTTATTCTTTTACTATTTACAGATTGGATTCGAGTTAACGGTATCCTGACATCGGATCTTACCTTTTTCACACCCCCCCCCCCCCCAAAAAAAAAAAACCCCAAACAAACAAATCAACTAAAAATCAGGGAAATGTTACTTTTGGTTGTCACATATAAGTCATTGTGCTGAAAGTAATAAAATTGACTGAATACTCGTTTTAGAAATAGAAATTCTTGGTTTATGTCACACAAATCTATCTGGCTATCATTTTGGTATGATGCGTTTAGGTAAAATATTCACATCATCCGCCTGTCGGATATAATGTACCAACACAAACAACTATGTGTAACCTTTATCGTCTATAGTCTGATTGATATTATTTAGTGAGAACTAATAACCAAAATGTCTGTCTAAAAACAATATTTAAGAACTGAGTGACGTCGCGTTTGTTCCTTCTCTAGAAACATAAAAGTAACAAGATGTTCCCCCCCCCCCCCCCCCCCCCCCCAAAAAAAAAGCAGTTTCTCAATTTTATGGTAACCAACACACTGATTGAAACGGTTGTGTGGAGTCACCCCCCCCCCCTCCTCCCCCCCCCCCCCCGTCACTTTTACCATCATCAGTTGAGACGTTTCGACTCGAGGCTTCGACGAAGTCACGCCGCTGTTGCTGTTCTCTTGATGAAAACGGTTAAGTCTGCGGATATAACACGATGGATAATGGAAGACATGAAATCACTCTTGCCATCAAAGGGTTAATACATATATTCGATTCCGGTACAATCCCCTCAGTCGTGACTATTTACCAGTTGGGTGATCACTGTCTATCTGAAGACAACTGTCAGATAATCAATCACAGATCAAACCACGTTTGTCACTTCGATCGACATTAAAGGGTCTCCTTGTAGTTAGTAATAATTGGGCGAAATGTTAACCTCTCAAGGGATTGTTTTGAAATGACGCTCCGTCGTATCAGATATCAGTTCCAATTCACTTCACGCACCAGTTTCCGTGTTTAAATACTTTTTTTTTCCACTACAACTGACTGTTTGTAGTTTATTCAAAATTCCTTTGACATTTATTATTTTCCTAAGCCTCTCAACGTCCTTGCCTTCTACTCTAGGCTCTCAACGCTCTTGCCTTCTACTCTAGGTTCTCAAAGCTTTTGCCTTCTACTATAGGCTCTCAACGCTCTTGCCTATTACTCTACCTTGCTTTGACAAAATACTTTTCTTTTACCTTTGCTCAAGAAAATTTTAATTTATTGATAGATCAAAGACAATGACAAAAAACTTATCCTTAAATGTAAAAATCAAGTCTTGTGTTTTAGAGTATTTGAAAAATTTCGTCGATGTCCTTATTATTGAAAAATAGCGAGCAAACAGCCTTTTCCTTAGACCTAACCCTTACGCGCTGTCCATAGCCATAACCCTTTTCCTACATGAAGCAAGCCCAGTGTCATGGGTGTACCACTGTACCACAAAAGCCGCACGAAATTATTTTTAAAATGTGTGATTACATTCTTAAACAGTCTTTCAGCGTACGAGTATCGACGCCGTTAAGTCAAAACGATACCTTATTATTGTAATTAGGCTTTTTTTTATTGACCTGATTATAAACCCAATCGTTTCGCACTGTCTGTCATGAAATCATTCAAGTTATATAAATATATTATTTTCTTATCTCTGCGCTCATATGTCATTGAACTTTTTCTTATCTTGTCTAATTATCAACACAAGAAATCGTTTAAAAAGATATTAGCCTGAATCATTCTTTTGTATCAAATCTCTATGAGCCTCTATTAGACACTGAAGGAAACAAGTTGTACTGTGTCAATTTTCAATGACTTTTTATCATACACTAAAATCGCGAAGTGATAATTTTGTAAACAGTAACACGGATAAAAGAAACAAATAAAACAGTAAAATCCACAGGGACGTTTTGTATAATATTAGCCTTTGTTTCACGTCTGTTTTTCCGCTGTTGTTTGTGTGGTACGCAAAAGAAATGCGTTATGGAACATTGCAAGAAAATAGTCAGAAGGAAAATTAATGACAGTTTCCTGAAGTGGGGGTGAGGATGGGGAAGGGGATAAGATTAATTCAAAATTGTATAAAATTTTCTACTCCAACTCATAGCTTAAGCTTTCTAATTTATAGGGGGGGGGGGGGGGGGGTTAAAAAGTGAGACATAATACGTATATCTGCAATTAAATTCCGTTTTTTTTGGAGCACAAAACGGAGCGTAATATTTGAATAATGTCCAGTTATTAGGTGATGGTACTCTGGTTTATTGTTTGGTACATTCTTCCGGATCGAGGTAGATTCGTCTGTCTATTCCCACTTGCGGTGCTTTTGAAAGATAAAATAAACGGCGTATTAAGAATCACGTACTGTACTTTTGAATTTATAGAAAGCTGGTTGATTTATTGATCAAAATCCGCTAATCATACATGTAAGTTACTGTTCACATACCAGCTCATCCTCCCATTCGAGTTATTCTCCATCTTTAAAAACCCCTTCATTCATCCCACGTGAAACATAAAACTAGAGGGTCCAATAAAGGAACAGACTGAAATATTTCAGACGTTAGCCGCAATGGATCACCAACCAAACATAGGCTATACATTTAAGTTTCGTGTTCAATGAAAAAATCATAGTGCCGAAAACTGGTTCCATAACCCTGGTGTATTGTTTTGTTTTGTCGCCTCTAGTGGGCAATGACCGAATACCTTCTACTAATTTGGGCCAGGAAATGATTTATTTCATTCTTTGAATCAAGTACATGACTCTCAATATTTCAGAGGTGTTAAATATAGACTTCAACGAAAACGACCCATCCGCACCCGAGTCATATCGTAGCTATCGTTAACTTATCGCCTGATACTAAGACCCACTAAGAACCATATTTTGACGTCATTTTTAGGTTTGTGGACCGCCTAGTGAGTTGTCTTTTGTAGTGCTTTAGGAAACAAGTGATCCCATTGGTTGAACTGTTGAATGCAACTCACGATTTGTTTTCTTTTGTGGCCAAAGACTTGTCTCTTGACATCATTTGCTGGTCAGTGTCAGGCCATGAGTTTATGAAGGCCACAGTTATATTCCTCATTTAAATTTTTTCACAAACGTTCTTGTGCATATTATGTGCTGGATATTGAACATCTCATAATATAAATATACTGAAGAGATGATTAAAACCAGAATGTAACATTATCCATAGCCATACAAATTATCTTTTTATTTAACCAGACCTGACTTTCTCGTAGAAGTTGGAATTTTTGGCTCCAGATACAGAATATATAGGCATTTTTGATTTAGGTGGAAAATAATTAAAAGGAAAATTTGATGTCATATTATTGTATTATGTATTAAGAACTTTGATAGCAATATAAGATCTTGGAAAAACAAAAGGATGCGTTCGCTTGGTATCTTGGTTTACATTCCAAGATCTTATACCAAAAAAAGAAGATTTCTGCCATCTATCTGGGTTTTAAAGTGCTGTAAAATGTTTTAATTGCTATTTGTCGTTAGCTTAATAACGGTTTTGAACCCGAAATATTCAGTCTTTGGTATTCTGTTATCTTTTAAAGCTGTTCATTTTTGTCTATTTCTTTTTAAGAACTTTGAAGTTTATTTTTAAATATTGAGGGCAACTGGTCATTTATAAAATTAGATATAGTACCTGATATAATTTTTTTTTAAGTCTCAGGTAGGCATGTCGATTTCATTCAATTATCTCCATCATCTGTCACATGCTCGGACTAATCTGATCATTCATACTTGATGGGAGTTTAATCCTATCACACGCTGTAGTAACCAGTTAACTGACGCACTCTGGAAAGACAAGTATTTTAAAATTTGGCCAGAAAACTCGTCCTTCAAATATCTATAGATTTAAATGACCCTCATCTTGGCAAAAACTCTCAAACCTGGGACGTCGCGACGTCCCAGGTTTGAGAGTTTTTGCTAAGATGAAGGTCATTTAAATCTATTGGTATTTGAAGGTCGAGTATTCTGGCCAAAAATGGTAAAGAGATGCCATTCCTCGAGTACAGTAGTTAACTGGTTAAATGGATGTATGGCTCCACAAGGTATCGGTCTGGGTTCTACTAATGACGTGCTTAGCGTACACTGAATCTGCGTCAGAGATGGAGAAGCGTCTGTTTACATAATTGGTGATTTTGGCATAGATAAAAAGATGTCTGGCGTTTTGAAAAATATCAGCTTCTTATTACGATGATAGATCAGGTCACAAGATAGAAAGAAGAATTTAAATATTTTAAAGAATTAAATAAAATAAAAATTTAGCTTTTATATACCCCAATGCCCACTTAACGTGCTCAAAGCGCTTTACAAGGAGTCCCTGGTCAACAGCAAAACTTAATATTTAGGTCGGGACATGACGCCTCTTAGGCGATATTACTTATTTTTTCGGACAGAGACAAAGCTGTTAACGACCAGGTACTCATTTTTTACACTGAGTACGGTGAGAGAATATGAGTAAAGAGCCTTTTCCCAGGACTCAACTGTGCGCCGAGCGAGGCTCGAACCCAGGACCTTCCGATCCGAAAGCCAGTGTCATACCACAAGACAGCACAGTCGCCCCTACCAGCCAATATTATCGATTCCATATCGCTTATACTTTTATTCTGATATTAAATTGGTTGAAACGCAACTGATTCCGTTTTGCCCTCTTGTAATAGTCATTCAGAGCCATAAGTACATGAAGCCAAGTTTTACGATTCAAACGGTGCTGTGTCCGCTTTGCGTATAAGTCAAACTAATTAGAAATCAGCTAGACGTCAAAGGGGTTTTAATAGCTCAGTGGAAGACAGGCTTGTCTACTATTACCAACTTTTCGTAGAATTACAAAAATTTTGGCTCCGATTTCAGAACTTCACTAATATCTCTGTCATTAAAACGGATTGAAAATGAAAGTTGATGCCGTAGGTGCATAATTGTAAGCATTTTGAAGCGTTATTTGATCCTAGTGGTGGTAAATAGTTTATTTTAAAAGTTAACTAAAGCGACTACAATTTCTTATCTTCATAAAATTACAATTTTTAACATTTTCAAGTATGCAGGTCTGGTGGTAGAGCACTCGTCTCACGAATCAAAGGGACCGGATGGAGTCGAGATTTTTTTCTGACCCCTTTGACTTCCTAGTAGTGATTAGATGGATGTGTGTATCATCAGATCTTACAGAAAATATTTAGTGATAGACCAGTATCCTATCCAAAGGATAACAAACAATTGTTGCTATCCGTTTTATGCTTTATAAACCGGTATAAATGCGTTTTGGCTCCATGGTTCTTATGGCTCTGAATAACTATTGCAAGAGGTCAAATTGGAATCAGTAGCGTTTCAACCAATTAAATACCAGAATAGTAGAAAACGGTAAGGGCTGCTGAAGCCGGTGATCGTAAAATACTAACGAAAGAGTGAAAATGGAAAGGCTTCGTATGGGAACAAAACAGAAGAAGTATAAGTTGTGCTGACGACGAGTTTGTACCCGAAACGTCCATTGTCTGTTTTGTTCCATACGAAGCCTTTCCATCTTCACTCTTTCGTTAGTAAATACCAGAATAATCGTACAAGCGATATGGAATCGATACCATTGGCTGGTTGGGTAATTAAAAACTAGGAAGAAGTGAATTTGAGCAAATAATGATCATATGATGAATATTCAGAGTCAAGCAACATACAAACGTCAATGAAACAAAAACATTTGATCGTGACGAAAACCGAAATAATATTGAATTTCTCATTGACATTCTCATTCTCCATGTACAATCATCGTTTGCTTTTTTATTTGTTTGTGTGTGTGTGTGTGTGTGTGTGTGTGTGTGTGTGTGTGTGTGTGTCGGTGTCTGTTTGTGTACTTATTTATCATGTGTGGATGTTTTCATTTCTTATTTTTATTTGTGTATTCCTTATTATATTACTGAAATCGAGTTAAGACCTAAATTTCGGTGCAATCTTCTGACATCACTTTTATCCAACTGCTTAAATTCCACGATCTTGCATATATTATTATGTTCTCATCGTCCGAGTAAGAAGGCCCAGTTGGAATAGACACCAAGGTAACCACGCCTCTCGGACAGTTGTCATAATGTAAACATTGGCAGTGATTGGTAAACATCGCAAACTACACAGGTTTTAATATCGATGGTATGTGTTTAGTAAAATACCCAATGTTCTACCGCGTGATCAATAGAACCAACACAGAAACCTCTATCTACTTGCGGGGCAAATGTTTTGGTCTTGTTCTGTATGAAATGGAAATTTCAGTTCCAAACAGCCTGTTGGTAGATTTAATGAAGCATTGTAATGCGCACTGAATGTGATGTAAATTTTAGGATATGCTCTTTCTATATATACGAGTGTATTTATTAAATAATTGTTTGAAAGATATTTATTTATTTATCTACTTATTTATTTATTGTGTTTTTATCTTTTTAAAATATTTATTAATTAATTTAGTATATAATGCTCGAATGTGATGAATAATATTATTATAAAATCTCACTATATGAGAGGGAAAAAAAGATAAAATAAATTTGATACCTTTTTTTTAAAAAAAGGAAATTCTCTGTGGGAGTTTATTCCAATTTTTCCCATTAGATATTTCGTTTATTTTACTTGAGGTAACGCTATATTTATATCTCTTCAGATTTTTAGATAATGTCGCTCTAATAAAAGCTTATGTCGGTCGAGCTATATTAGAAAAGTGGTTGAAGAGGGAGGGATAACCTTTTCAAATATTTTTTAAAATAAATAAAATCACTCTTCTCCTCTCTTTCCATCTATCTATTTATCTATCTATATATCTATCTATCTATCTATCTATCTATCTATCTATCTATCTATCTATCTATCTATCTATCTATCTATCTATCTATCTATCTATCTATCTATCTATCTATCTATCTATCTATCTATCCGTCTATATATCTATCTATCTGTCCGTCTATATATCTGTCTATCTTTCCATCTATATATATATATATATATTATGATTGATTGATGATTTATTTGTATATAGGTTGATTCTTGTAATGTGGATGAATTTTATTTTTTTTTGCATGATACTCATTTAATATGCATAAATTAGGATTGATGGTTACTGTTTTATTTTGTTTCCTGAAAAATGATTTGCGAGTGTTTATAAATTATTATAATGCCCACGTGGTCAAGTAAGGGTTATTTTTTATTTATTTATGTATTCGCTTATTTATCCATTTTCGTTTCTGTTTATTTATTTTATTATATTCGCACACACAACACACACACAAATTATATTATATATATATTATATATAATATTTATATTTATATATATTATATATTAATTATTTTTTGTAGTTTCCTTTGGTTAATTATTGACCTGATTAGAAATTCTAAGTAAATGTATATTTGATAATGGCAATTGCCTAAAATAAATCTTTGAAATGAATTGAATACATATATATCTATCGATGTGTATTATATATATATATATATATATATATATCCATCCATCATCATCCATCCATATATATTATCTATCTATCTGTTATTATCTATTATTATCTATCTATCTATCTATCTATTATCTGTCTATCTATCTATTGTTATTATTATCTATCTATTAAATTATATATCTATTCATCCATATTTCTATCCATCCATCTATCTCTCTCACACACACACACACACGCACAAAACACACACCACAAATCTTCCTCTCTCTCTCTCTTCTCTTCTCTTCTTCTCTCTCTCTCTCTCTCTCGCTTTAAATGATTGAGCTCTCTATGTATAAATAGTAATTATTGGAATTGCTTTCTATTCATCTCTTTCTCTACGTGTCTCTTTCTCTCTCTATCTCTCTCTCTGTCTCTCTCTCTCACACACACACACACGCACACACACAAACTCTCTCTTTCTCTCCTTCTTTCTCTCTCTTCTCTTCTTCCTTCGCTCTCTCCTCTGGTTGTCTTTGTGTGTGAATGAATTTTTATATATTATATATTATATAAGTGTGTGTGTGTGTGTGTGTGTGTGTGTTGTGTGTGTGTGTTTGTGGGGTGTGGTGTTGTGGTGTGTGTGTGTGGTGTGTGTACTGTTACAGTATTTTTGCATTGGTTTCTCTTGTCTCACCCGTGGTAGTTTCAACGTCAATTTCTCAATTCCTCGGGGACCCCAATCAATGTCTGTCACAGATTTTATTGAATGCTGCTATCCATCCTACGAATTTATTTATAGATCACCTCAACAGTACCAACAGTCACTTATATGTTATTTATGTTCTAAGAGATTGAATGAAAGGTGAAAGGGGAGGGAGAAGGGAGAGAGAGAGAGAGGAGGAGGAGAGAGAGGAAGAGAGAGGGGAGAGAGAGGAGAGAGAGGGAGGAGAGAAGAGAGAGAGAAGAGAGACTATTTCGGTTTTAAAACAGTCTGGGAAATTATTCTGATCTTAGTTATTTATTAGTTATGACTTGACGCTTTAAAGGATCCATGAGACCGAGATTGTACATGTAAAATTCAAGCGGAGGGGACTTTATTTCCGACAAGATAACGCTCAAAACAGACCTAGTATCATTTTATGTTGAGAACGATGAGTAGAAGAGTAGGATTCATAATAATAGATGTCGTGGTAGAGAGTTACCAAAGAGGAACTCTGTGCGCCAAAGAGCCGTTTGGGGGTGGGGTTGTGTGTGTGTGTGGGGGGGGGGGGGGGGGGGGGGGGGGCTAAAGCCAGGGACGTACAGGTCAGAAGACGAGTGTCTTATACACAAGGCAGCAAATTTGAGAGTGTTGTAAAATGGCTTGACCATCTACTCTCCTACCTCAAGAATAAAGTCTAGTGTGATTTGACGCAGTTCCAAGAATCAATACTATGGCGAGAGACAAAATCAAATTCTTTGCTGTCTTAAATGGATATCCAAGAATAGCAAATACTATTCCTTTTGTCGGAGATACGTTTAATTGATTTATTGTCAACACTCTTTGATCCTATTAAAAATTCACGCATTCAGCGGGACGTTTTTAATCGGATGATCTGCGCTATCTTGGTATTCGCCTCAATCTTGTTCGGTCTGTTCAATTTTTTTTAAGGAAAAGAAAAGAAGAAAATTCAAATCTTTAATATTTATAAAGCTATTATCTATTGATTTAGCGAACCGATTACTTTTTCCATATTGGCGGGAAACTGTGGTGTTTACATTTGATTTAAGCTTATTTACAAATATTTTATCCTCAGCTTAGTTTTACGTACAGGTTTTATCACCTAGGAGTAATCATCTGTGTCAAAATACGTGCACGTAAACGATGTGTTCACAAAAAAATGTAAACGATCTTCTAATGAATGTGTTAAAGTGGGTGCCAGATGGTTTTAATGTTGATAGTATGCAACGCTTCAGTCGAATACTGACCAAATCTGCAGTCAAAAACAAAAAAGAAACAAAAACAAAAACTTGAGCTGACGTTTATCGCAATATCACTAATGTTCTCAAAAGGCTTTCAAGCAAGAGCAACTCTCAACACAATGGATGAAACATCACATCTGGAAGGCGCTATTACAACTTTTTAAACAGAGACAGAGCTCTATCAGCTGGTACTCATTTTACACCTGAGTACGGTCAGAGGAATGTGAGTGAAGAGTTACGGGACTCAAACAAGGGACTGTTGGTACGAATGTTGATGTATAAGATCGACACAAGTGCACAACACAATCAGAAATCGTCGTTATCAAGATAACAAACGTATATGTTAAAAAGACCTTAAAAGTTCAATATGTCAAATTATTTCATGACATTTGAGTCTTTATTTAAATATTTGTCAAACAAAATAAAAACAAAAATATCAAGGAATGTAAGATTTAATTAATTTTTTATATTATTATTGAATTACCTCAAAAACTCAGTTGTGGATAAAAGGGTAAATAAAGGATGGCGTGGAGAACGTGGAGAACGGAGAAATAAGAACCCATTTTGTCATTTGTCTTCTTTGTGTCAGAGTAATCAGGTAATATTTTAGTTAGTAATTTTCAGGGGCGGTTGTTATCTCTTTTGGAAAACGTAACACCATCATAACCCAATTTTTGGGAGGAACAAGATGATTTATCTATTGGTGCGAAGGACGTAGTCATACCGGGGGATTGATTGCCACAATCTGCCCGACCTTGTCAAAACACTTTTTTTTTCATTTTGGCCAGAAAACTCATTTACTTCAAATATCGATCGATTAAATTACCCATGACTTGGAAAAATTGTCAAAAATTCTCTAACCTGATACTTCATTAAAAAAAGTCCTGGGTTAAAGTTTAAGAGTTTTTGACAATGTTATCATATTTGACAACTTGGGGTTATTTTTATCGATCAATATTTAAAACAAAAGTGTTTTAGCCAAAAATAAACAACAACAAATTTTATTTTTTTTAATTTAAAAAGAATGTTTTGCTGGAATAGGGCAGAACTGAATCGTAAAGCTGTGCGGCGGGAATTGGAAATAGAAGAAATGTCAACTGTTTCAGGATTTTTATAGATTTCACGGGTTAGCAAATATTTTCACCCATTTCAGCCCTTATGTCACAGGGAGAACTACAAGAATACGTGTATCTACAAGACTTGTGCAAGAGACAAACAATATATCGTACAATTATCAATGAGGCCATTTGGCACGAATCAGATGTGTAACGTTTATAGTTTTCTTTCACATATCTGTCATTCACATTGTTCAATCAAAATATAACAGGGTTTTTTTCTGTTGTTGTGTTTTGTTTTGTTTTGTTTGTTTGTTTGTTTGTTTTTTTTTTTTTGGGGGGGGGGGGGGGGGTTGGTCATTTGTTTGTATTTGTTTTGTTATTTTTTTATTTTTGTTTGTTTGTTATTGTTTTTTTTTTAGTTTGTTTTTTTTTGGTTTGTTTTTTTGTTTTTTCTTGGGGTTTTTTTTTCGGCAGGGCACTACAACTAATCGCCAAGAGAAATTGTCTCTCCGAGTTACCAGTCTTAAAAACTATCTCAGTGTCTACCTTTCGACAGAAATCTGCAGTTTCAATCTACACAAGTGAACAATTCCCGTTTTTGTCTTGATTTTCCTCAGCGGACCCTTCTTTCTAAATCTCTATTTGTTCTTTTGTGTTTTGTACAGGTGTTTGTTTACCATACCATCTTACTTTCCTTTGGCGCAGAAAAGTATCACAGCGTATCCATCGAGATAATACTCGTATGTTATATCTACCATCACAGCCGTCGTATAGCTTCTAAGATCATTAAACAAACTAGAAAATAAAATAAACGAGAGAGATTGGTTGGCAGGTAGCTTAGAGTTGAAGAGTAACGTAAATTCGTGAAAAGGAGGTTTAGTTGCCCAATTTGGGCTCCAGCTGTTATTCTGTGCAAATAGCCTCGTTTGTCTTTCTCTCGAGTGTCACCACGGTGTATTACTATTATCATTGTCATCATCACCATCATCATCATCATTGTTATTATTAATATTTTACTATGATGATGATAGTAGTAGTAGTAGTAGTAGTAGTAGTAGTAGTAGTAGTAGTAGTAGTAGTAGTAGTAGTAGTAGTAGTAGTATTAGTAGTAGTATTAGTAGTAGTAGTAGTAGAAGTATTAGTAGTAGTAGTAGTAGTATTAGTAGTAGTAGTAGTAGTAGTAGTGGTGGTAGTAGTAGTAGTAGTGGTAGTAGTAGTAGTAGTAGTAGTAGTAGTAGTAGTAGTAGTAGTAGTAGCAGCAGCAGTAGTAGTAGTAGTAGTAGTAGTAGTAGTAGTAGTAGTAGTAGTAGTAGTAGTAGTAGTAGTAGTAGTAGTAGTAGTAGTATCGTTGTTTTCGTTGTTGCTATTGCTGTTGCTTTTTGTTTACTTTATACAGATTTATCTTTCATCGCATCCTCCTCCTTCTCCTCCTCTTCTTCTTCTTCTTCCTCTTCTTCTTCTCCTCTCCCCCTCTCCTCCTCCTCCTCATCATCATCATTATCATCATAATCATCGTTATCAGCATCGTCATCATCGTGACTCCGTTTGATTTATGACCGATGTAGTATAGGGAGGGGTTTTTCAGAAGCCTCTGACCTCCCCGTCAAGAGGTACCCCATAAAAATCCGTCTCGTAATAACTGCTGTATTGTGTTTCTGTCATACGTGTGTGTCATCGAACGTGAGGTCATGACAGGAAAGGCCCATTCTCTTTGCGATGAGCAACATTTTGGACTTATGTTCTTGCTCTCATAGCTCTAGAATAGTCATTCGTTCTCGATCATATGTAACGCATCGCCTTCAAACGGTGTTACGGTATTATTTCGACAAATTAACAAAGTTGTTAACAGTATTTAGTTATATCCCTGCTATTCTTTTGTTGCCGGTATCTGATTGTTCTGTTCACGTGATCAATGAAAACCGATATGGTATTTTCATACTTCTTAAAAATTACTTGAGATTTATTGATTTTTGTATTTGTGAGTCTGAGGGGGGGGGGGGGGGGGGTTCGTCTGTGTAGATACGCCCAAACGGTCTTTTTCGGTTTCACATCCCGATGTTATCACCTAACTCCGTTTATCAGATGCGCCCATTTTATTTTGTATTTCAGTACCAATAATTTATTTTCGACAAAAAGTGGAGTTGACGTAAAACTCCAGCGTGTTACTGTACACTTCCTGATGTGTCTAGACAGGCTGTGTTATGACCGAAAAATAGCGAGCTCTCGGTGTTGTTTTGCTTAAAACGACTAAACACAGTTATTTTCATTTCGGCTAGAATGCACTTACTGTAAATTTTTGTTGGTTTTAGATGACGCCCAACTTGTCAAAAAGTCTTAAACTCGGGACCTCATTGAAGTCTCAGTTTTGAGAATGTTATAGAATCTACGGGTCATTTTAATACTATTAATGTCTTTAATAACATGTTTCTTGGCAAGTTTTTAAAAGGTTGTTTTTGTGAGCGCACAGCTCTGTTGTTACGATCGGTTATTGAACTTGATTATTTATTCATTAGATCTCAAACCGTGAACGAAGAACATCCTGTGTTTTTCTTGCTTTCTCGGAGACAGTCGTTCACGATGATGATGACGATGACGATGACGATGATGATGATGATGATGGTGATGATGGTGATGATGATGATGGTGATGATGTTGATGCACTTTGATGGTGTGGTATGATCTTTACTTTCTCTGATCATTATCGTTGGGACATCATGGTCCTGATCTTTATGAATATGGATGATGTTATGTTCATGTAGTATGCATCAGAATGTAAAGATTGTTGTCTTATGCATTATTATCGCGGAAGGTATACCAAATCATAAATGGATGAAAAAAAGAGTAAATGGAAAATGTTAATAATTGCTAAGGGTTTTTTTTCCTCATATGCGTATGTATATAGCGCATTTCAGTGGTTTAAATTCTCTCCAAAAAGTTTTATTGGCTCTCTTTTCTGTTGTGATATGGAAATTTACGTCCGCAACATACATTGCAAGTTGCCTATCGGACGCTTCTTGGTGCAAAGTTCAAACTCGCTCACAATATCCGTCACTGCCAATAAATAGACAATTACTTATTTACACGTGAATCGTGTATCGTAATTTGTTTAAAGTGTCTTACTCAAGGAACAATTAGTGAAATAAAGCTGTCATAACTAACACGCCATTGTGAAATCTATAATTTTTGGAAAATCAACTTATCCCTTTTCAATCAAGAATTATTTTTTTTTGTTTTGTTTTGTTTGTTTGTTTTGTTTTTTTTTTTTTTAGCTTTAGGTTGGGGGGGGGGGGGGGTGTGTGTGTGGTTTGGGTTATTTTAAGGTATTAATTCATTAATATTGTAGTAATTTATCTATTCGTTTATTTTACGATTTAAGTCAGGCAATAGATTGTTTGAAGTTCAAGATTTTTTGGGGTTTTTTTTGAGTGTATGAAATTTCAGATGTGCACGTCCAATCATGAACCTTTGCTTGGATTTGAACCGTATACCTAGTGTGTTTTGCCAATAGTCCCTTAATACAATGTGCGAATGGTATTTCATTCGTCGTCAATTTATTTATTCATATTTTGATTTTCGTTTTCATTTAATTGTTTACTTTTTGGAAATTATTCATTTATCCATTCACTTACTAATTTGTTCATTCACTTTATTCTTTTCTTTCAAAGGAATAGTGCTCGTGGGTAATTTTTTAAAAAGATTGTCTTTAATTTCTTGTTCATCCAGACATTATCAGTCAGACGTAAAATCTATTTTTGAAAACGTGTAACTGCATAGTTTATTTTGATTTACCTTACAAGTTGGAATTTTCTTGGATGTGATGTTACAAAAATATCTATTTCTCTCAGCCTGAAAAAGATAAGATCGAAATTCACTTTGTTTATGGTATTCTATTTTTGGAGCATTTCGCATCTTAAAATAAATTAATGTTGTAGCCTGCTACAAATGGAGCGGGTTTTTTTGTTTTGTTTTGTTTTTTTAATTGTATATGTTGTGTGTTGAGTGGAATAGCGTGGAATTAATGTAAAGATTACGGAAGATGATAATTAGGTTTCATCTCCTCCTCTGGCGACGGACTTCTGGCCGATACGATGTGCCATCCCACTCGCGCTTGGATTGAAAGAACGTGTGTTCAACTCTATTAGAGAGACATTATTTTATAGAGTTGTTTCTCATGATTCCGCAGTTTTAAAGGGTCCCAGCCCCAAATATTCAGTCATTTCGCAGTCTGACTTTAAAACAGAGGTCACGGCTCAATATGCCCTGTGTAATGTTCATCGTTATTGATCTTATGCGCTTAGGTAACATACTCAAAACATCTGCCCGCCGGATGTAACGTACCAACACACAATACTATGGGTAACCTTAAACGTTAATGTAATTTAGTGAGAAATAATCAATAAAATACCTGTCTAAAAACAATAACAAAGAGCTGAGTGACGTCAATTTTGTTCCTTCTATACATTTATTGGCCTAAAGAGCGAAGCGTTCGTTAATCAAACCGGTACATCTACCCTAGGGGCTTGCCCGACTGTTTGCATGTTTCCTGTGAGTAATCCCTGGGTTTCTGTCAATACATTTGCCCAAGGCGAGACGCAAGTCTTTGATTGGTGTGGTAGAATAATTTGTTTTGTTTCAAATTGCACTGGAAACTTGACAGGCCATGGTATTTACATCCAGCTGTAATCCCGTGTTTGAGAATGGGTTTATTGGAATGTAGCGTAATGCTTAAGGAATCGATGAAGTGATTGTGGTGGAGGTGTGTGGTGTGATGAATTCGTTTTGATGACGGGTGCCTGTCAAATGGTGTATTTTTTATTGTCTGCTATGTGGTCTTGTGGTATGACACTCGCTTTCGGATCGGAAGGTCCTGGGTTCGAGCCTCGCTCGGCGCAAGGTTGAGTCCTTGGAAAAGGCTCTTTACTCACTTTCTCTCACCGTACTCAGGTGTAAAAGGAGTACCTAGCCGCCAAGCGTTATCTATGTCAAAACATAAATTGTAGGGCCTAATATCGCCTAACAGACATTTCGACATTTTATGTGTTGCGGTTTGTCAGGGACCCTTTGTAAAGCGCTTTGAGCACCTATAGTGGATATTGCGCTATATAAAAGCTCAAGTTGTTGCTTTTAGACTAGTGATTTTTGTATGTGCTAGTTGAATTGAAGTTGTTTATTATAATTTCTCCGGGAAATTAGGATTGATTCGACTTTTTAAATCTGGCAATGGAGTGCTTCTGCACTCTTTAAAGCCGATGCAATAACCATAAGTGAAGATCACACTGTGTAAAAGTTCAGAAAAATGATGGATAACCAATATAGTCCTCTTCCCTTTTATTGTTATTTCCCACCTCCATTAAGATATCAGTGCGGATAACGACCTTTTCTCACTTACTTACTTGATTTATAATTTATTCATTTATTTTATTTTATTGTATTTATTTATTATTTATTTTTCTATTTATTTATTTGTTTATACGAATGGGGTCGAAAAAGCAAAGAGGTCTTCTGCAGTTCTGAAGCTTTATAAATTCGACTCCTTTTTACTTTACGTTAATTATTTCAATACACCTGTCTCTAATGTTATTTACTTGATAGACAATCGCCACCTCAGAGAGAGAGAGAGAGAGAGAGAGAGAGAGAGAGAGAGAGAGAGAGAGAGAGACGGAGAGAGGGGGGGGGCAGGGAGGGAGTCTCTAGCGGATGCTGCTGTTTTCTTTATAATCTCTCTCTCTCTCTCTCTCTCTCTCTCTCTCTCTGTCTCTCTCTGTCTCTCTCTCTCTCTCTCTCTATCTCTCTGTCTGTCAGTCTGTCTCTCTCTCTCTCTCTGTGTCTCTCTCTGTCTCTCTCTCTCTCTCTCTCTCTCTCTCTCTCTCTCTCTCTCTCTCTCTCTCTCTCTCTCTCTCTCAGCTCCAGCATTGAATTGCATTCCAGTTCTGATTACAGACTTTACTTTGCAATAGATTAGAATCAGTTTGAAAAGATAACAAGCAATTTTCTACCCTTTTCATACTGGAGTAATGCGGGAAAACATCCGGATTCTTTGGCCTACCATAAAGGTCGGTATCAAAATTCAGATCGAAAATGTCCTCTCACATTTATGATCCAACTCAGATTTTTTTTTCAAAATGCCATCTTTTTGCGCAAGCGCATGCTCGTCGACGATGCGTTTGATCAGGTTATCGTTTTAATAGGCCCAAGCACTCACTCGATTCTTGAGGAGATGCGAGATAAGGCAGTCGGTGATGAGTGCTTTTTCGTGTCGTGAATAACAGCCAGCTTTCGGAAGCAAAAATCTGGTGTTTGCCTTTATTCTTCCGATCTCCAAGGTACTGAAAGTGGGTGGATGTATTGGGGAAGATGATGCTGGATCATCTGATAAAGCATCGCTTTTTGTCTCACAAAACAAAACAAACAAAAATACAACAACAAATAAAATAAAAAGCCAAACAACGAAACAAACAACAAAATAATTAGAGAATGAAAGATAATTGTATGTACCTTTGATTTGCTTTTGATATCAGATTTTTTCTTTTGCTTAGGCGTTATTTGTTCGTCTTGAAAGTTGTTTTTGTCTTTGTTGTTGTTGTTATTGCCTTCGTTCTCTCTCTCTCTCTCTCTCTCTCTCTCTCTCTCTCTCTCTCTCTCTCTCTATATATATATATATATATATATATATTTCTTTCTTTCTCTCTCTGGTGCCATAATACATTATCTCTGTGATAACTGTGGACATTTTCAGACAATTTCATGGAATAGATTCTGAGAAAACGTTTGGTACAGTATCCATCACCCTTAGAAAAATGACATATTGAGAAAATAGCAAAATAGCTTTCGTTTTTCACAATTTTCTTACAGCCGGTACCCTTTTCGACCGTGATTTTCGTGCATTTATAGTCTATTTTAAGATGTTGGACTTAAATAATATTATTTCTAAGATAATAAAATATCGCTTTCCACCAAATCTCAAAATCAATTTTTTGAAGGATTTTCCTGATAATTAGACCCAAACCGCCCCTTAAAGTCATGATTGGGTCAGGCAAGGCAAACGCCTTCTTCCACAAGCAATAATAAAAACCCCAGCAGTGCCTCTAGGCTCTGCGTCAGCCCAATGCGTTCTTTCCCCCTCTGTTTACGTCCTTCGAATCCCTCGATCTAACCCTGTATTTTATCCATAATCCCCAAGTCTTTACCTCGATCTAACGATTGGATTACTTTCATTAGTGAGTTTTATTGATGGCATTTGTTTTAACCAGTTAACTATCATACTTTGGAAAAACTGGTATTTAAAAATTTGGCCAGAAAGGTCGTCCTTCAAATTTAAATCGATTTAAATGACCCTCATCTTTGCAAGATCTCTCAAACCTGGGACTGAATAAGACTTCGCGAAGCCCCGGGTTTGAGAGTTTTTGCTAATATGAGGGTCATTTAAATCGATCGATATTTGAAGGACGAGATTTCTGGCCAAATTTTTTAATGCGCGTTTTTCCAGAGTGAGGCAGAGTGCAATATCCTATCCATTTGGTCATTTGGTCATTTTACTCCATCATCATCATCATCATCATCATCATCATCATCATCATCATCATCATCATCATCATCATCATCATCATTATTGTCATCATTATCGTCATCATTATCGTTAACATCATCATCATCATCATTGTCATCATCATCGTTATCATTGTCATCATCATCACCATCATCATCAGTGTCATTATCACGAACGAGGCGATTCCTGTTTACTCCATCAAAATACCACCATCATTAAAGCATTTAATAACTCTTAAAGACAAACTAGCAATATTAAGTCGTGGCATGCATTGTTATCGTTTTATTGTTCACGCCATCGTTTCTATTATTCCAATCAGCTTTGTCAATATGCCGGTAGTTTCTTATGGCGTGGACCACAAATAATGGGACCAAAACGAATGTTGTTTTCATTACCTGATCAAGAGGATATTGATCTCGAAGAGGTACGGGATCATAACAAATTGAGCAATGATTTCCGTGTCATTAAAATCAACCCATCCGGAAATGGGGTTTGATCTTTTAATGAATTCATTATACAAATCTTAGCAATGAATCGGGTGTGCATCAGTGGCTGAATACCGACTGAAGCGACATTTTAAACTTGAGCATTTATGTAGCGCAATATCCTCTTAACATTCTTAAGCGCTTTACAGGGAGTCCCTAGCCAACAGCAACGCCTCAATATGCGCGACGTATAAGTATATAACAACAAGAAATGAAGTGAGTAGGAAAGTGCCAACATTATTCTCTATTGTCTTCTGGCACTTTCCTACTCACTTCATTTCTTGTTGTTATCAACATAAGTGCCTGCTCCTCTCACTTTTCTGACGTATAAGTACCATGAAAATATTTCAGTAAAGACCATTTACCAATGACTTAACTATAAAATTCTCTCAAACCTGGGACTTCCAAAATTAAAAAAAAAGAGTTTATTTCAGAGTAGGGCAGATCTGTCACTGTCTTTATTCGGAAAGCGAGGCGGGAAATCTGTGCAAAGTCTATTTCTTAGCTTCATGATGACTGGGCGTTTGTGATCGTTGTCTATCCGGCTTTTTTATTTCATTCTTTCTTTTTTTTTTCTTTTTTTTTCTTTCTTTTTTTTCTTCTTTTTCTTTTCGCATAGCTAGGTTTGTGAGATCTGGGGGGAAATAGTTTGTAAAAGACTATCGTCCTATTCCAAGTTTAACAAACAATTGCATGTCTTTTTTTAAGGCTTTAAAGGATAATGTTTTGATCACTAACCACTCTCAGTGTCGCTTGAGTTTGTTGCAATATCATGATATTTAACTAGGCTGTTCAAGAACATGGTGGGTTTTGTATTAAGTGAACTCGTATTTTGTAAACGTTTTATAGTTATAAACCGTTAATATTCATAATGGGATTTGAAAATCTCGTTCACAGCGTATGAAATGAAAGTCGGTGAGGCACGGTAACATGAAACCTAGACTTAAATAGAATCCCTAACAAATTAAGTAATTATTCTAGTCTTA
This sequence comes from Berghia stephanieae, assembly GCF_034508935.2. Lineage (NCBI taxonomy): Eukaryota > Metazoa > Mollusca > Gastropoda > Nudibranchia > Aeolidiidae > Berghia > Berghia stephanieae. Next base: position 73,564,623 of record NC_088363.1, read on the forward strand.
CCAGTTTGTTGATTATAGTGGCATTGATGGTAAGAACAGGATGATATTGATGATGGTGGTAATGATGATGATGATGATGATGATGATGATGATGATGATGATGATGATGATGATGATGATGATGATGATGATGATGATGGTGATGATGATGATGATGATGATGATGACGACGACGATGACGATGAAAGAAGAAGAAGAAGAAGAAGAAGAAGAAGAAGAAGAAGAAGAAGAAGAAGAAGAAGGAGAATGAGAAGAAGGAGAAGAAGAAGAAGAAGAAGAAGAAGAAGGAGAAGAAGAAGAAGAAGAAAACGAAGAAGGAGAAGCAAAGAAACATAGTTGTGAGTTATTTACAATGGTAAAAAGAACGTGATGGCGATGATCATATTAATATTCTTCGTGAAGACAGACAAACAATCAGGCACACAGACTGTAACCCTGATCTCAACGACGCATCGAAATTCCTAATTACCACCTACTCCTCATTGTCGAGGGTACTAAGTGTTCCTGGAGATGGCAGCGTACACGTTATTATCGCCCTATGGAAAAACACATCATCGATGCACTGTTTACTGATAGAACCCTGAGGTCTTTTCAAATAGCCTTTTGTTGTTGTTGTTGTTGTTGTTGTTTTAAAATTATTATTTTTGTTGTTAAAAAAAATATTTTAGTATAAGACAAGGATTCTATTTTTTTCCATTCAGTTTTTTTTTAAATAAGAAAGAAATATATTTTTAAAAGTATTCTTTATAATGTTATGTTGATAAAATCACCGGCGCATTGAACTTGAAGAAATTATATTGCTTACGGGTAATATCTATACTTGTAAATCAACGCTAGAGAGATTTCAACATAATTTAATATTATATATATATATATATATATATATATATATATATATATATATATATATATATCCTAGAGCATTTTCAGTCAAATATAAAAGATCCATTTACTCTAAATAAACCCATAATTTAACATATCATTGGATACCAATTTTGCAAGTAACATTGGACAATATTTGTATTGGTTTGAGATTATTTCAAAAACAACAATGAACACATACCATTCAGGTTTATTAGTCTTGTAGATAAGTACACATCGAACTAAACCATATTGATCCACCAATTGAAATTTTTCTTGCTTAATTGCCCACTTATGTGATAAAAGTGTAACATAAAGGCTGTGAAATTTTCAAAGAAATAAATGAGTACAAAATAAAGAAGAAAAGACGAAGAAAAAATGGGTTTGTGATGATCGTAATCACGGTGATAATGTTATAACAAAACTGATTAGTAAGATAAGATAAAAAATAGAATAATATGCGCGTACGAAATTGGCGGAATAAGGTTTTTGGATTAGGGAAGAACCAACGTGTACTTATTTACAAGTCTAAGGACCCACATTTTTATGGTCTCATTTTTGTAATGTCAAACTGCTCAAGCCAACGCAAATTATTGCCCTTTGCTTCTAGGTAAACAAGGCCATGATTACGTTTGCTCATCAGACCTGAAAATATGCACACACAGGGCAGCAGAACCAATCATGACATTTCCAATGCATCTTGGAGTATGCATAATGATATTTCCAAATGATATTATAAATATTGATTGATATGGATAAAGGTTTTAATTTATTTTCATCGTAAAATGATGTGTTTTTAATGAGGAGAAAACACGAAATGTCTATTTCCATCCCTTTTCTCCCAGTAACATTTTGCATTGCCGTACGGCTTTGTGTCTGCAGTCTTATAATACAGCGGTTAGAGGATCGTGACATGATTTTAAAATTTAAATACGTGCTTGGTTGATCGAATGAGCCTGCTGTTGGCAGGATGGATATTCAAGAGTTTTTTACAATATTCTCCTGGGCGACTTATATTAATTGTAGTTGGGATACAAAGAAGCTTTGTGAATCGCCTTGAGCATGTGAAGCTTTTTATTGCGTCAAATAATGTGTCAGGTTATTTCATTTTGTAAGTTATTATTTCCTTGGTGTGTTTTGTCTTATTCCAGTAGAGGAGAACAAAAATAAGCCACTATAGATGAATGCGCTTGGCAGGCACACATTGCATCCGGAAGTTTAACGGCCAAACACAAACATGTTAATCATGAACTTTTATTTCTGGTATAGTTTTGTGGAACACTCACAACGGATGCAAAAACAATAACAAAGGCCTGAGTGACGTCATCTGCATAATATCTATCGAAAAGTGTCTATTTTAACAATGCTACATAAGTGACTCTAATCTCAATATCAAAGAATTGTGATAAAGAAACACAATTTCCTGATTGAGACTTCAATAAGATGGCTGATCTCAATATTAATCACTTAAAAAGAATTCCTTTGATTGTTCTTTGGGACGATGGCTGAGGGTTGTTATGAAATTCCATCTTCTATATTATTCTTTCTCATCGATCTAATACTGCTGGGAAAAATATGTTGTTATTTTGGCTAGAAAAGTTTGATTTGAATATCGTACGATTCATTTTAATCTGGAAATAATTTTAAATAATAATGTAAGTTTATTTAAGAACAGCATGTATTCGTTCGCAGTAAGCGGTTGTATGTTTGGTTCGAAGAAGAGCGAGCATTATCATTATCATCATCATCATCATCATCATCATCATCATCATCATCATCATCATCATCATCATCATCATCATCATCATCATCATCATCATCATCCTCACCATCATCATCACCATCATTATTATTATTACCATCATCATTATCATTATCATATCATCATCATCATCATCATCATCATCATCATCATCATCATCACCATCATCATCATCATCATCATCAACCACAATGGCTTTTCTTCCAAACGTGTAGTCTATTTGGTATTGCAATATTATTGATTAGAACATTAAACTAAGCGCGTATTGTGTCTATACATAATCCTCAGCTTCCCCGAGACATTTACCCAATATAATCCCAACGATTCGTATCCACCACAAAGCCGATAAATCCTTTAAGATCACTTTCTTTAACTGTGAACATTTATCTTGCACTATTCTACAGATTCCCCATTCACAACGCGCTTCACTAATTGTCCGTCTATTCAGTAGGCAGATAGAACCAAAGTCCATATTATATGTTACCAAGCGTCTCAAGGGAGTATTTTGTCGGATAGGAGATGCAGAAAATCGAATTCCTTGGCAAAGATATGAGACACGAGTAAAATTTATCGATGTTTTCATAACTGAGAATAAATACAAATTGATCAAGTACAGTAACTCAAATGTTTATCTATTCATTAAAAAAAAATGAGTTAGGGGTCAATATAGTTCCGTACAGCTCATGTTAATTTTTTGCTATCGACCATAGAATTAATGGCAAATTAAAAACAAAAAACAAAAACAATAATAATTTTTTTTAAAAATTATGCCTTTTGCGCCACGATATCATAAGATATCGTCGCCTAGGCATTCCACGATGGAATATAGATAACTCATCAAACAAGATGTCTGATGTCAACAGGAATCACCCATGTTGTCCAAGTGAGCAAATTGGGGGTTAATAATCTTGCTCAATAAAAAAAAACGGGTCATCCGGATCACAGTGCAATGCCTTAACCACTCGGCCACTTCGCCCCACATATAATAATAATAATGATAATAATAATAATGATAATAATAATAATAATAATAATAATAATAATAATAATAATAATAATAATAATAACAATAATAATAATAATAATAATAATAATAATGATGATGATGATGATGATGATGATGATGATGATGATGATGATGATGATGATGATGATGATGATGATTATGATGATGATGATGATGATGACGACGACGACGACGATGAGTCACATTTTATAAAGTAGAATATCGAATCCTCTCTGATCCTCACTGACTTGGCCTCTATTGCATAAATGGATCTGGCAAGATCTCCAGATGGGATGACTATTGGATTATGGTCATAAAGTTTCCGTGGTCAAGGGGTCATCAAGGCTGGTCATTTCATTGGGGACATTGTTGATTGAAATGGACATATTCGATAAGGGGTTAATGACATCAGTGATGGCCAATCCGTCCTCCAGGCAAAATGAAAAATAAGGACTCAGGCTGAGCATCAGTGACGCAGTCCAGATTGGCATTTTGAGTTTGAACTAGATATAGAAAGACATGTATTTAAAGATTTGGCCAGAAGAAAAAAATCAAATATCGAACGATTTAAATGACTCTCATCCTGGCAAAAACTCTCAAACATGGGACCTCGCGCTGAGAGTAGTAGTAGTAGTAGTAGTAGTAGTAGTAGTAGTAGTAGTAGTAGTAGTAGTAGTAGTAGTAGTAGTAGTAGTAGTAGTAGTCGTAGTAGTTGTAGTAGTAGTAGTAGTAAAAGCAGTAGAAGTGAATTTAATTTAATCTTTTAAAAGTTGTCTTTGTTGAAAATATAAATCTTAAGGCACCTTATATTTGATTTTGCTGTTGGCTCGGGGCACCTCTTTCTTAACACTTTTAGCTCATTTTAGTGGATATCGCGCTATATAATAGCTCAAATTGATTGTATTCTCCAACTCGAAAGGTTATCCTGACACGGAAAGGATGAAGATAAACTTGAAGAAATAAATAAATATGTCTCCCCTCTAGCCAAAATAAAATTGGAAAATTGCCATCTTGGCACCGGGTGTTCCATTAATGAATAGCCCAAACCCTGACTGAGTCGTATCGAGGTGATTGGCCCAGCCAGAAACATCTGATGTGATTAATATTGGATTATGTATTGTCCGAGACGTTTTGAATTAGGTCCATGTGAAGTGTCCATGGTGAGGAGGGCATCTTTCGGGGTCCTTCAGTGATTTGATTCCAGCATCGGTCGATATGGATAGGGTGAGATGAGGGCAGTAGGATGAGAAGAGGTGGACACGTCCGTCCCCGATACCGTACTTTGAAAAAATACATTTTAAGAATTTTGGCCAGAGATCTCGTCCTTCAAATATCGATCGATTTAAATGTCCCTTATCTTGTTAAAAAAGTGTCAATCATGAGACTTCCTCAAGTCTCAGATTTTAGAGTTTTTGACAAGATGAGAATAATTTTAATCGATCGATATTTGAAGGACGAGTTTTCTGTCCAAATCTTTAAATACGTGTTTTTCGTAGGGCGACAACAGAGTGAGATTAGTGTCTTTAATGACAATTGGTAAAAATGTTGTGTAAAAATGGCTATGCCTCCAGTATTCTTCAAATTAGAAGAAAGCTTCATTTAGATATATTCCGACAACTCTTTCAGTTTTCAAGGAAGCATATGAAAATACAGTTGAATTAATTAACACACGAATATACTTAACTACAGCTTATGTTCACAATTTCATAACGTCCATTAAGCCTCGCAATGCTTATTTTTATCACCCAACATGGCATATATTCATTGAATACATTACAAGTCACCTATAAAGCTTTCATGTGCAAAGTGGTACACCCAAGGCACAACGTTAGGGCCATAACGTTTGCTCTGCCCTCATCTTGGGGGAAAAAACCCCTCTCAAACCTGGGACTTCGCTAAGATCCAGGTTTGAGAGTTGTTTTTTTTCCAAGATGAGGGTCATTTAAATCATTTAAATATTTTAGGGACGAATTTTCTGGCAATATTTTAAAATATGGGTTTTTCCAGAGTAAGGCAGTGTGTCAATCTTACCATCGAGGTCAACAATCACGCAATATGACTTCAAAGTCAAGTAAATCTTGCAAGTTGGACGTCATATGAATAAAATTATGTCAGTCCAACATTGTCGTCTGTCTGACATTCCCATACATGTCTGTCTGACATCCTCCTCATTTCACCCATAGATCCGATCTATTTTTTTTCTGACAAAACACTCTTTATTCATTTTGATTTTTAAAAAGAGCTTACTTCAATCATCGATCCATTAAAATGACTGCAAACTTTCAAATACTCTCGAACTTGAGATTTCAAAGAATTCTGATCTCATGTTCTGAGACTTTTGACAAATTGAGGGCTATCTAATCAATCGATGTTAGAAGTGCGGCTATCTGGTCTAGTGGTATGGCATGACACTCGTCTTGGCCCCGGAATGTCAAGGGATTGAGTCCTTGGAAAAGGCTCTTTACTCACAGTCTCTCATCGTACTCAGGTTTAAAACGAGTACCTGGCCGTTAACAGCGTTGTCTCTGTATGAAAAAAAATGTAATATCGCCTAACAGGAATCATGTCTCGTTCTACTTGTTAACTGTTAGTTGCCGTTGGCTAAAGACCTCTTGTAAAACCGCTTTGAGCACGTTTAGTGGATATTGCACTATATAAATGCTCTAATTTTAAGTAAAAGTTTTCTGGTCAAAATGATCCAATAAAACGTCTTATCAGAGTACAACATTGATCTGGATGGTAATTGATCTCCTGAGACGTTTGGTGTCATGAATATTGGATCAGGTCCATAGATGTATAAAGTGTCTGCGATGAGGGGTCAGATTACACAGGATTTGTTGATTAGATGAACGAGACGCTTCGTTGAACAACCAATAATAAGTGGACTAGATTAAGATGACTCACGGGATGAAAGCTGTTCTAATGTGCTGCTATGTGGTCTAGTTGCGTGACACTCGCCTTTGGATCTGAAGGTTCGAGTCCCGCTCTGGGGCAGCACATGATTGAGTCCTCGCATTCTCTTATCGTATTCATGTGTAAAATGAGTACCTGGCCTTTAAGCGTTGTCTCTGTACGAAAAATTGTAATAACGCCCTAACAGAGTCATGTGCGTCCTACATGTTAAGTGTTGCTGCTGGCTATGGACCACTGTAAAGCGCTTTGATCACGCTTAGTGGATATTGCGCTGTGTTTTGTATACCTATATCTATATAAGTTTCAGCTCAATTCTCTCAGATCTTAGTCAATTGTGACATAAAAAACTGACAAAGTCCTAGCTAGGCAACAGCAAAAAAAAAAAAAACCCCAAAACACTGGAATGGCATCATTGCATTGTTTTGAAAGACCAGATGATGATGATTGGTCAATGAGAAACCAGAAAACAGTCTTCTTGAATCGATGGATCCTGTCTCCATGTGCTAGCCTTTCATTGTGGTTAAGTGGCCAGGCTTATTTAAATCACGTCCTATACTTAGTCCGTGGCCACTTCTCATCCGACGTCTTGGTGGACATTGTAAGGATCCTTTCTGTCTTGTTGGTTTTCTCTCTCTCTCTCTCTCTCTCTCTCTCTCTCTCTCTCTCTCTCTCTCTCTCTCTCTCTCTCTCTCTCTCTCTCTCTCTCTCTCTCTCTCTCTCTTATTCGTTGACTTGAAACAGCATGACTTACTTGACTTAGATGCCTTTCGCGTCTCGACCGAAAGATCGGGTCGCCTTGGCTGTTTCCAGTATTTCCTGTGTGAGGTGTCTCCAATATTGCCGGTCCTCTGCTAGGGTTCTCAGATTTTCAAGGTCCCCTGCCGTTATGAGACTAATGCTTTGTCCAAGTGTTGTGAGGTTTTTGTTTAGGATCACAGGGAGTGTTGTGATCGGTCTTCCTCTGAAAAGGTTCCCGTGTTTTTGGAAGTATCCCGACATGGCTTGGTTTGCTGGTATGTTTTTGTCCCTGCGTAGTATGTGACCGAAAAGTTGCCATCGTTGTTGTAAAATGTCAAGGGAGATTGGTCTTTCTTATTCGTTGACTTGAAACAGCATATATCATTTTATTCTTCCCCTCCCCATAGATAGCAACGCGTAATGATATCAGGTTTACATTAATAATTTGTGACGTCAGAATTTCAAACGCTAAATTTCACTCAAATTTGATTTTTTTTAAAAAGAGGTAGATAGATATCTATCATTTAAGTACTCGTATTTTTGAAAATATCTTATTCAAAGATAACGAAATCAAAATCGATTGAGTGGTAGAATAAAAGATTACTTACACTCTTGCGTTCTGGAAATCGAACTTTGTTCCCAACGCACACTCGCAAGGTCGTGAAGCGATTGGGAACACACATCCGTAATTCTAAAAAGCAAGAGTGTAAGAATCGTATATTATCCAAAATTGACCTGTTGCAGGTTGTTTTTCCAATCTATAATCATAACCCGTTAGACATTGGAGACATAACTGTTGTACTTAGCAGTACTTAGCAGTGCGTTTACTTTGTTTTGTTGTTGTTATTTTAAAGAATTATTGTTCTTTTGGAAAGAGAGAGTGATAAATAGAGAAGCATTGGATTGGATCGTGCGGGTAACCCCCCCCCCCCCCCCCTCCAACCCACTGACATGAAAACAGCCTTTGATAATTGCATGAAATCAATACACGCAACTTTCTCTTTTAAAGTAGAAAATTGCTGAAAATGATGTCATTGATAGCATGGGTGTGGAAGCTAAACGGAAGCAAACACGATGGAATTACTTATGTTAAAACGAAAGTAAGTTCATGTTGAAGGAAAATAGATAAGATCTTTATTTGAGAAAATGGATGAGTGATAAGGTGTTGCATTCCCTGCTAGAAAAAAATCCATGTCGATTTCAATAGTAATACTAATCTGCTACAAGCTGTGCACTGTAAAATGGAATGAACAAAAATAAACATTACACCTTCAAAAAGAACAAAATACCGAACAATGAATGTTTCGGGCTTAACAGCCTTATTCGGGCAACGACAAAAACAATAAAAATTAATCCATCCCTTGAAATCCAGATAGATGTCAGAGAATTTTTTTCCACGTCCTTACTGCAAGGAATAGGATTTTGAAATAAAAACGTTTCGTGTTGGATATTTTTTTAAGCTGCTATATTCATCATCGTTGTTTTCAATGATGCGTTTATTTTTAATTTGTTGTTTTAATTTGTTTAAATGCTTTTTTTTTCGATCAACAAAACATCTTTTTTTCTTCTTACTTAGCGGCGTTCCTACTGCGGATGACGACTTTACTATTTCGGTGGTTTCTTGAAATATACTCTAAAGCAGATATCCCCGAGGGATGAATGAAGTTTCTTGTGTGTTTTTTTAAAAAAAGAGTAAACACAGATCAATGGAAAATCGAGAAATTGGTAAAAAATAGTCATTGGCCTGACCTGTGCATAAAATTATAATGCGCAATATCCACTAAATGTGCGTGTGTTTTATAAAAGGTCCCGAGTCAAGGTCCGGATTGAATTCAATCGTAAATAGGTAGGTCTCTCACATAATCACTTAACGCTTCTGAGTTGAGTGTTCCACAATATTACTTGTCCCGTCAAAAACACCACAGTTTTGTTAGCGGACCTTCTGGTCACCCTAAATTAAGACGTTGATCCGGCCATTGCCCCGCTAAAGTTGAATCGCCAAATTGAGGTCCCAGGTTTGACAAGTTTTGCCCAGATGAGGGTCATTTCAATCGATCGATATTTGAAGGAAGAATTTTCTGGACAAATTTTACAAACGTATTTTCCAGAGTACGACAGTTAACTGGTTAAAAACATTACTATTATGGTAAAATATGGCTAAATAACTAAACACGATATAAACGCATATATATATATATATATATATATATATATATATATATATATATATATATATAGAGAGAGAGAGAGAGAGAGAGAGAGAGAGAGAGAGAGAGAGAGAGGATGTGATATTGGCTAGTAATTCCAGCAAGAAAATGAAACCTGTAGTAAATTGCAATTTCCGACAATGGTTTGACAGGTTGGCGGACTGTGTAAAAACAAGAGGAAATAAAGAGAGACACTGATTGTTGCTGGTTTGAGAGGTGATGGCTCAGCGATGGGTGGAAAACATGAAAATGAGCTAATAAGGCGAAGCTGACTCATACGGCTGTGGAGAGGAAGAAAAAAAAATATAGTCCTAATGTTAATAATATAGTACCGGAATAGTACTGAACCCAAATGATAAAGAAAACGTAAGGAGTAGGGAGGGGATTGGAGAGGGTGTAAGGTCAGTGTCTGAATTTGGGTTTCGCTCGGAGCAATTTTGCCCGTAATTATCAGTTTCCGTTGTGCGTGTTAGAGAGGGGAAAGCAGAGATATGGAGATAGAAATTGTTTTTTCATGTGTGTTGTTGTATAGAGGAGTATTTAGAGCAACGTTGATGGGATGAAGAGAGAAGGGGGAGATGAGGGGGAGGGGGAGAGAAGAACGGGAGGGGGAGGGCGGCAATAAATAGGTAAGTATGGGGAGTTGATGCAATTTATAATGGATATAATATTGATGATTTATAATAATTATTAATAATAATAGATAATAATAATAAATGATTATGAGATATGATGATAATGAGATGATATATATATGATAGATAATAGTATGAATATGACGAATAATAATATGACGAATAATAATGAATATGAATGATGATGATGATGATGTAATGATGATGATGATGATGATCATGATGATGATGATGATGGTGATAATGATAATAAGTATATTAATGCTGGTCAATGGTAATGATAATTCTCGAATGAATTATGAAGTGCAATTAGCTTGTTGCGGTATACATGTTATTGAAACTAAACGTTTAGTGCCTCAGACCATAATTTGATGTCCGAGTGTCTTAAAATAGGTCCCATTCCCCTTTAAAGGCAACGAGAGGCATTATCTTCTCTTACTCTGACTAAACACCCGAAACTTTTTTCATTTCAAATAAAAATAAAGCTGTTACATAACGCAAATCCACTGATTGTGCTCAAAGCGCTTTACAGGGGTGCCAAACAAACAGCAACACTCATCATGTAGGACAAGACAAGCCATGACGCCTGTAAGACTCTGCTATTACATTATTCCGACAGGGTCAACACTTTTATAATCCAGGTACTTATTATACACCCGAGTACGGTGAGAAAATGTGAATAAAGAGCCTTTTCCGTTGACTCAACTTTGCACGCAGAAAGCGGGACTCAAACTAGGAATATATGGTCTGAAGGCGTCATACCACAAGACTACAAAGTATCACAAATAGCGATGAATTAAGATGACCCTGAACATATCGAAAATTTAGACAATTTCAAGTTTTTCATTATCCATCGAGAATTGAAGTAAAGATTTCCTTGTTTGGATTGTTAAAAAGGCGTTCCTTCAGTGTACAGCAGCGTGCTTCTTTTAGAAACTCGCCCGACACCCTGATTTTATGGGGCTGGACTTGTCTTGGACTACTCAATAATGGGTTTTTTTTTTTGTATGTATGTCTGTTTGTTTGCTTGTTTGTTTGTTCAATGTTCTCCGTGATTCTCAAGTAAATCTGGAATCAGACAAACCGAACACATTGGTGGGCGTATTCGTTGACATTGTTGATAATGACGTCAAGATGTTAGAGCTAGCCTGTATTTAATTACGTTTTTGCACTTCGTTTTGTCTGGAAAGCTGTCATTATGTCGTATGATATTTCTTCTCGGAATGGAATGATGGAGACATGTCTTCCTTCTTGAACGAAAATAAATATGACAGCTTTATTTTTAAAATAAAAACAACATTTTTCGTACTCAAAACCCTTTTCTAGTCAGATATAAATGCAATTACGAGGTGAGCACATACACGTAAAATCCACAAAGACAGGTGTAGAGACTTTCCGTCTATTTGGATTTCCGTGAAATATTAGCGTTATTATTGTTTTTGTCGTTGGCTTTAAGGAAGGGGTTTGAGCCCGAAATATTCGTGACTGATAATCGTTTTTAATCCTGTTAATTTCAATTTTGTTAATCCATTTTTTTAGCTTTCGTTCGCATCATTATTCATCCTCTGCCATTTAAAAGTCATTTGTTGACAAAAGACATGTTTTGTTTTACAAGAAAGTGATACCATTATAACAAATAGATGTGACCAAATTACTATACAAAGGTTGAAGAGGTCTGTTTGTTCTGCATTTTTTCAAAGCCATAATCTTTGAGTTTTGTGTTGTTACATCTTATTTAGCCTATTGGACACACCACATTTATTTTTACTCTTCTACGCCCGTTCCAAATCTACTTGCCACTGAGTGCATAGATTGGGATTCGCACTTCGAGATTGTGCTTCATGGTCAAAGCCAGCTGGAGGTTTTTCACAACGGATCATGCTTTATCCGCTACGTTGTTAATACAGCTTGTGTGGATATTTAGAGGTCTAAAATAATATGGTTCTTTTTAAAAGAATAATCAACATGTTTCTCAAAGAGTCAATGATGATTATATGAAATATTTCCGGCACACGTCATTATTTGAATTATAAAACTATCAGTTCAATTTAACCCTTCACGAACCTGGATTAAGTTTAGTCTTACTTGTCATCATAACTTACCGTTTTCACCTAAAGGACAATAAGAGTGTTGCGCCTTGAGTTTCAATGAATCCCAATCGCATTACTGTCATTGCTTTGTTAGGTTTGTAGTTATGATTAGATTTTGTAAAATGGAAGAATATGTGCTTTTGAAGAAAAATAATGTTGCTGTTATAGGTGTAACGAGATGCCGGATGATGTTCTTTTCTCGTGCAATACATCGGCAGCTGATTAGCTCTGCAGTTGAAATCCGTGCATATTATCAACTGATTGGCTAGGCATGCCAAACAAGGCAGCCGCTGCACTCTACAAAGTCTTTTTTTTTCATTTTTGTCGGAAAACTTTTACTTCAATAAAAATATATTGAGTCAAAAAAACAAAAACAAAATGTCTCAAATCACGGACATATTAGAGGATTCAGATTTTAGACTTTTTGACAAACTAATGGTTATTTGGTCGATGGATATTTAAACTAAAAGTTTTCAGACCAAAATGAATCATAATGATTTTTTGTCAAGTTTACGACAGTTCTTGATTTCGGCTTGACGTTATTTTCGTGTCTGTTATAATACGAGTATATTGGATTTATATCAGGAGACAATGGATTGACAATCTTCGTGGATCTGTTTAAAACGTATCATCCTTTTTTCATTTGCAGATACAAAAACATCTGCTCATTCTAAGGTATTATAAATAAGCGTTTATTTGTCCAGTCGTCAAAATAACGAAGGGACAAATAATTATACAAACTTATATAGGACATTTTAAAATGTTCACAATGCTCATGCTTTGCGATTTGATTTTATTTATCTTTTCGTCACTTTCGAAATGTGAACAACCTTTTATCAGAGCCTCTGATCTCACACAATGTGAAATAATAAATGACGTTAAAGAAAAGTGACAAGGTAAACTGGGCGAAAAAAGGAGAGAGAAATCTAATAAGAGGATTTCAATGCATGCAAATGCCATTTAGACATCGCTTCCCGTTCTTGTTTCCCTTGGAGTTTGAGGGGGAGCGTGAAAAGCGTAGGGCGGATAAAAGGTCTGAGATGGGATTTCTTCCTCAAGGTGACAGAAACATGCCCGCAATTTTATCCGTTTAAGATGGCTTTTACATGAAATTTAGAGCTTGGGCTGTCTTAAGTAAATATTGCGCATTCTTAAGTTTTCTCGCCTTCATAATCGTAAAGAGACGAATTTTCTTCTTCATTTCAAGCCTTTACAAAAAAATCGATTCTTTTTCTTATTCATCTGTTTTAGAATAAGACACAAAATACAAAATGATTTGGGTTTTTTTTCTGTCTTTGGTCGATCCACATGTTGCTGTCATATCCAAATAGATAGGTCTTTCACCCAATGTGATAATACACATTTCAGATTCCTGTCAGACTGTGTCAGATCAGTCGTTTTGTGACGAATAAAATTCTTTTAACTGTGATATTTTGAAAGAGATCTCCTCATTATAACCTTTAGATTGGAAGAAAAATCTTTCATTTGGCATACATTGGTTGACTTGGCGTAGTCTGACGAAAATCTGGAATTGTCTCGGTGTAAAAAAAGCTTCTCTTGTTGTACATTTAGAGAAAAGCCAAAGCCAATCTTCTCTTTTTTCTCCTGTGAGAATATATTCTGATTTTTTTATCTTTTTTTGTCATCATCCATATGCATTTTGACGAAAATTACAGAGAGAATACTTCTAATAAAAAAATCGTGAAAATAATCAGACCACTACATTTTGCCAAAATCGCCTAATTGTCGTAGAATCAAATGTTATCAATGGAGTCACGTCAATCAAACCATTCAGCTCTTCATTTAAAAAACATAAATCGAGTCGACGACCGAAGAGAAGAAATTGAGATGCTAAGACAAGACAATGGTGTGATGGTTGATTGACAGACATCCTATGAACAGGCTCGTTTGAATGGATCATGTCATGGCAGTCTCTTGATTCTTGCTGCTGAAGTGTGCAAGTGTTGCCATATTGTTATATGATTTTGTATTTTTGGTTACAAAAAGCCCCAGCGTATTATTGGGTGAAATCCTTTTCAGAATGTAGTCATGGTGTTATTATTATTATTATCATCAAATCATAATTTCATCGCTTCCATAAAATACATTACGACGTATAGCATTATTTCGACGTTTCAAAAATCCACATTATTTAGAAACAACAACCGAAGAATTGATTTCAACAATACAAGGAAATATCCAACTGTCTCAGCATCTTAACATACATGGTGACATTCTAAAGCTAAGAACACTTGCACTAGACAGAGATTTATGGAAACAAATTACTAACTGGATACTAGAAACAGGCTGACACACTCGAAGTAACGCACACATTCACGGCAAGCGTCCATATTGACTGTGCAGCCTTATTTATTATTTATCAAAAATACAGGGCTCAAATATAATTAGTTAAATGTGCTTCCGGCTGGAACCCTCTCTAGTAGCAATTTATTTTGTTTCTTTAATGTCGCCAGAAACCACAGCCGGGTTTGATGATTTAAATGCAGAAGTAAGTCTCAGATCCAGAAATCTGAGATAATCACAGACTTGTGAAGCCAAAAATGACTCGCAAAATTGGCGAGCATGCATTTGAATATACAACACCCCTTATATGGAACTCCTTTCCAAGATACATCAGAGACAGTAATGATGCAGAATTCTTTTAAAAACATCTTGAAACCTTTCTTTTTAATGTGTAACACTGTAGAATTATATTGCTTTGTTTCATATTGCATGTTTGAGTGTTTGTATGTTAATGTTAAGCGCTTTGAACTTGAGCTTGAGCTTTTATATAGCGCAATATCCACTAAACGTGCTCAAAGCGCTTTACAAGGGGTCCCTGGCCAACAGCAACACATAACATGTAGGACGAGACATGACGCCTGTCAGGCGATATTACAAATTGTTGGGACAGAGACAACGCTGTTAACGGCCAGGTACTCATTTTACACCTGAGTACGGTGAGAGGATGTGAGCAAAGAGCCTTCTCCAAGGACTCAACTATGCGCCGAGCGAGGCTCGAACCCAGGACCTTCCGATCCGAAAGCGAGTGTCATACCACTAGACCACATAGCCGCACAACTTGTTGATACACGGGTTAAGGCGCTATATAAAAACCATATATTATCTTAAATATATAACCCGTCGTGTCACTTTGTTTTGTAGGTATTAACTAGATTGTGAAAATTGAGATTGATTTCAAAATGATCTCATTGTAGAAATATGAGGCTTTTTATAGTTTACTGAGTTTATTCCCATTAATCATAATTATAAGTTAAACTAACATTCAGTTTTAAGCATTCGAATCACACCGACTTGATACTGTTTTGAGATTATTACTCACACGTGTTAAAGAATAGACAGTACTTCAGCTTTAAAATCATAATGCCACTTCTTGAATTTGAAGCTTGAGAGGTCATGAAGAGCTTAGCAGTGGGTGTCAGGATTTCGATGAAGAATTTGTCACGCGACGTATTTCGCACTGGAATGAGTTATTGATGAGTAAAGTGACAGGCTAAAAAGTGACGTTTGATTAACATCTATCTTTTAGTGTGTTGAATGTCGTGAAACTAAGTGATTCCTTTTCTTGTTGTTGTTGTTGTTGTTGTTGATGATGATGATAATGGTGGTGATGATGATGATGATGATGATGATGATGATGATGTTATGGTGACCCATAACATATCGAAAAATGGTAGTCAGGTAGAATTGTGTAACACAGACCAAAAATTCGGTTCTATATATATATATATATATATATATATATATATATAATATATATATATATATATAATATATGTGTGTGTGTGTGTGTGTGTTTCATTTATTGATAATGAAGTCTTGGTGGTCCTTTTATTTTCGCGTTTCTATATTCCTACAAAACATTTTCTATTGGGACCAAAAGCAATCAATAAACGCCACATACAGAAGAATTATCCTACGGCGACCACTTTCACAGGCGATTCCAGCGTTCAAAGCGACCCCAGCTACAACGATAACAACAACATTGACAACACCAACAAAGCACACAATGACAAAGGCAATTTTTTTTCCTTCCTCCTCCAAGGCCAAATCGTGTGTTAACCGTGGTCTTTCTTCCAGATCCCCATTGTGTACAATTTTCACCTGCCCCCGTCTTTCCGATCATTATCAATCTTTCCAACCGATCGATTTTACACTTCGTATCTCTATAATAAAGGTAACAAAATATCGACCAGAGCTGATTTCCGATGTTGATTCCGAGTTTTGTCGTAAGCGACACGTTTCACATACTCCTACATCAGAAAAATGTATCAATACAGTGCTTAAGTATACTTAATTAAGGATTTTATATTCTATCGTATGTGCTAATATCATGATTTATCCCAAAACTACTTGTTATTTCTAGTTTTTAAAATTTTTCAAATACATACAAACAATATAACATCATTTATATTTTATATGTCACTATAACGACCAAATGTCACTTAGGATCATAGTGCGTAAAATCTACAATTTGTGAGGGACTGTTTTGTTTTTCTTGTAGAATTGAATGTTGTATGAAATCAGGGAATCATTCCAACAGATTGTATGTTTGAAGTACACCTGCTGCCTGTGACGCACTAAGTTTCCAACAATGACTTTATTTACGTAAGACGTAAATAAGGTAAAAATCTATAGCCTACCTGTCATATATAATATATCTCGCAGAAAAAGGAGCCGAGATCTCAATATATATTATAAACAGTTAGTGCATGACTATAAAAGGTGTTTTCATGAATGAAATATTTTGATATGATTCCTTATTATTGAAATGATATTTAAATATACTTTTGGAAAGATGTCAATAATTTTAGAATGTTGATCTTAAATTTGGTACCAAAGAAAAAAAACAATTCAATTTTATCGGTTATGATACCCAGCTGCCCTTGTGCATGGGATTGGTATGTCCCACGTTCGAGCTCTGTTATGGGCGGGCCAAAGTATGAATCCTGTATATCTCATTTTATCACCCTACTGCAATGTGCATTCAGTATTTCGTTGCCTCTGTCGAAAGAAAAAATAAATTGTTTTAGCGCCTTGCAGAATCATGCCGTGTTAAACACGTTCCCCCCATTTTTTGTATACCATTTTCCTCTTTCCAAGCACTTTGAGCTTAGAATCTGCTTCCTGTTTGAATTATTTCCTTTTGTCTTACTTTTTCTTGACTACTTTTTTGGGGAAGATTTTTGATGGTGCTAAATTAGTATAAAAGTGTCCTGAGCGCCGTAAGGCCTCTAAATAAACGAGTGAATTTTCCCCAGAGACTGGGGAGGATTTAAGATGTCTTATGTGCCGTTAAAACTACTTAACACGCGGCGGGAGGAATACTCGGGTACAATTTTCTAGATGAAAATTTTTCGCAATTTAAACTGTCTGTAATATTTTAGTACTTTTATCGTTCGTGTTTAATCTCACAATAATATTTATTTGAAGAACGGTCTTGTTTAGATGTTGAATTTTTATTTCATTACTTCGGACATATTTGCCTGTACCTATTCCATGTTGTGTGTGTGTGTGTGTGTGTGTGTGTGTGTGTGTGTGTGTGCATAAGAGGGAGTGCTCGTAGTTTTGTATTATGTCACTTGCTTTTTTAAAAAATCGATTCCATTTAAATCATCTATATAGGGAGGTTAAAAGACAGGGGCTGAAGGCCTACAAGTAAACTAGCAAAATAAACTCGCTATAACGCCAAAACAATACGCTCGACCAGTGAAAGGTCGATATCAATTTTATTCGATTACCACTTCTCCCTTTTTACCTGATCTTCATAACGAACAAGTTCTCCTTATGAACAGCTCTCATAAATTGCTATTATTATGGCTACTTTCTGATATCCAGCGGTATTCAGCTTTCATTGTCATTTTCATTCTATCACCTATTAACTCACTCTCGTCTATATTGTGAATAAAGCGGCAGACGATTTATTACTTTTTCAGCATTGGGAATGGTATTAAATCTAGTTCTAATATGAAAAAAAGAAATAAAGACGATGATAATATTGATAATATATGATGATGAAAGATGACGACGACGATGATGGTATGATATAGATGAGTTTGAGATGATGAGAGATGATGAAGAATGTGATATGAGATGAATGATGATAGACGACGATATATGATGATGAGATGAGATATGAGATATAAAGTAAAAATTATAAATATATAAAATACTCTTACTGTCCAACAAAGCCAATTCATAAATTATACACCTAACGATAATCAAGAAATTTGAGTCAAAATACTGCTAACAACGGTTACATATATTTTTGTCGTTGTTTTCGAATTTTATTTTTTAATTAGATATATAACTTTTAATTATTATTTGTTTTTGTTCTTCCCCCCCCCCTTTTTTTTTTTTTCTTTCTTCTGAATGCCTTGATGCGTGGCTTTCCTGCTTATCGAATGATAAGAGCTCCTGTCTACGTCTGAATACCGTCTCGAACCTATCCAAGCTAATTACTTTTACTGTTCTCGTCCAATGGGTAGAAAAAGGTTGTTTTTAAATTCTATTTTGTTTATGTCACTGCCTTGTTATTAACCAGTTAACCGCCGTACTCTGAAAACACTATTAAACTTGCAAAAATTCGTCATTCGAATTACATCAATCGATATAAAATGACACTCATCTGGGCAATAACGCTGAAACCTGAGACTTCGCGAATAAAAATCGTCATTCAAATATCAATCGATTTAAATGACACTTCGCGAAGTCCCAGATTTGAGAGTTTTGGACAAGATGGTTCTTAAAACGTTTGATATTCTGGCCAAATTATTATTTAATAGTACGACCTCAACGTAAGTTACTGCATAATTCTTATAATGCACATAGGACTTTTAAGTATTATTATGTATGTATTATGTATTATGTATGTATGTATTATGTATTATGTATGTATTATGTTGTATGTATGTTTATTATGTATTATATGATGTATGTATCGTATGCTTAACTGCTTCAAATTTCTCGCGATGGTGGTGCACGAATCGGCGATCTCAAAAGTGGTGAGTAGAGGGATCAAATGCTTGTTTGAAACGAATATTTTGTGTTCGTGGATAGCTCACACGGTAGAGCCACGTCATCACCTGCCAGCGATTGTCGTACCATAAGTCGCAGGTTCAATACCCCACCACCGCCGCGAAAAAATTTTTTATTCTCTGTTGTCTTCTGGCACTTTCTAACCACTTCATTTTGTTTTACAAATAATATGCCTGCTCACTCACATTGTATTATGTTGTAGATGTATGTAGTATTATGTATGTATATGTTGTACTTGTATTAATGTATGTATGTATGTATTTATGCATATGTATGTATGTATGTATGTATGTATGTATGTGTGTGTGAATTGTGTATGCGTGTGTGCTGTTGTGTGTATGTGTGTTTTGCGTTTGTGTGTGTGTGTGTGTGTATGTGTGTGTGTGTGTTTGTGCGTGTATGTGCATAACTTTTATTAATGTATTAATTGTTGTCAGCAATACTTTTAAGCAATTTCTGAGAAGAAACTTTTTTTTTTAATTTTGAAAAGTTTGGGTGTTTTGCAAGGTTTGTTGTGTGTTTGTATGTGTGTGTGTGTGTGTGTGTGTGTGTGTGTTTAATGAGGCTTAATTGTTGAATTTATATGGTAACCTTTGAAATTGCTTGCAATATTAATCTTTATGGACACCGCAGCAAGATTTGTATGATGTCCAAAATCATCATCACGACGAACACCACCGTCATCGTCAATGTCTTTGTCATCATCATTATCATCATCATCGTCATCATCATCATCATCATCCATCATCATCATCATCATCATCATCATCATCATCATCACCATATCACCATCATCATCATCATCATCATCATCATTATCATCATCATCATCATCATCATCATCATCATCATCAGATCATCATCATTATCACCCTCATCATCATTATCATCATCATCCGTCATCATCATCATCATCGTCATCATCATCATATCCTCATCATCATCATCATCAACATCATCATATCATCATCATCATCATCATCATCATCATCATCATCATCATCATCATCATCATCATTATCACCCTCATCATCACGACTACCACCACCAACAACAACGCAACCATTATTAAAACGCTGAGCAAACAGTTTCCAATATAAATCCCAGTTAGTGATAATAGATAGAGCCAAGACATGAACCCAACGGTCCCTTAACAATAGCATGTCCAACCCTCATCTCAATGTCCATCTCGCTGCTCTACTGACCTTATCCTATCACCTTTGCTAGCTGTCAAAATCCTCCCCCCCCCTCCACTTTCTCTCTCTCTCTCTTCTCTCTCTCTCTCTCTCTCTCTCTCTCTCTCTCTCCTTTCTTTCTCTCTCCCTCTGTCTTTATTTCTTCCATTCAATTTTCCTCTTTTTCCCTCTTTTTCCCTCTATCTGTATCCCCTACCGCCCCTTCTTCTCTTCTTTTTATTTTTCTATCTTTTTATCTTTTTCTCCCACATTTATCACTGATTCAATATATCGCTTTCGTCTTCCCATGTACTCATCTCTCTCGTTGTCCATCTTTTGACAAAGCTGATAAAGCATTGCACCATTGATGCCATGCGTTTAAGGTAAAATATTCACAACATCCGCCGGCCTAATAAAATTCACCAACACACAAAACAGCGTGTAACCTGTAATGTTTATAGTGTGATTGATAAATTTTAGTGAAAACTAATCACTAACAGGCTGTCTAAAAAATTTTAATGAGCTGAGTGATGTCAGCTTCTTTACTTCTATAATTTGGAGAACATGAATTCGTATTCTCAATTCTGTATCTTCTTTTTTCCATGACACAAAAACTTAAGATAAAGAACTGAACGATTGTATATGAAAGGTGCCAGACAAAGAAAGAAAGAAAAATACAAGAAAAAAAGCATCCCAAAAAATCAGTTGACCTCGACAAAAACTTAGCAATATTATTGCAACTTTACCGCACTCTGTAGGCATTACACAATTTATAAGAATGCTCGTACACGAAGTACCTAACTGACGAGTATGGAAAAGAAATATTGTTCCATGATATATATTCAGAAATCCTTGAAGCATTCTAAAAATAAGTGACCTCATGAAATTGTGGAACTGTTCTATAGAAATGTACTTCTGACTTTTTATTAATAATATATATATATATTAACCAGTCTACTCACGTACCCTGGAAAAACACGTATTTAAATATTTGGCCAGAAAACTCGTCCTTCAAATATCGATGATCGATTTAAATGACCCTCATCTTGTGAAGAAAAAAACAACAACTATCAAACCTGCGCAAGGTCCCAGCTTTGAGAGTTTTTTGTTTTTTTTTGCCAAGTCGATGGTCGTTTAAATCGATCGATATTTTAAAAACGAGTTTGTTTTCTGGCCAAATTTTTAGATGGGTGTTTCTTCCAGAGAACGCCAGTTAACTGGTTAATGATTATCTGCTCTGAGATTATCCACCAGTTTTGCTGTACACTGACAAAGGGATTTTTTTTTCTTTTTGGGTAGGAAACAAACTTCAAATTCCGATCGATAAAGGTGAAGTTCGATTTCAAAATCTTCAAAAAGTGCTAAGCCTGTTACATCTGTATAGAATCTCCGTTTTGAAACTTATTAACAATTTTGCCAATTTGGGGGACATGAACATTAATATATTTAATGTGAACACATACACACACACATATACACACACACACACACACATATATATATATATATATATATATATATATATATATATATAGCGCATTTCCACGTACATATAATGTCAATGCGTTTCACAATGTTTCCTTTATTTCCCCCAGTAGGCAATATGGAACCATAATTCCATTTCATAAGTACGAGTCGCCTGCTAGGAGTCCTTCTTGTACTAACACTCTTACAATATACGTCACTGCCTATAGCCAGGTACTCATTCATACCTGAGTCAAGTTTGCAAAGTGCCTTATCCAACAACACAACATTGGGACCCGAATTTTTCACGATCACTGTCATCCGTCCGGCCACTGGCCACGCTTAGCAATTCTTGACTCTTGTAACAAGACGAATCACCGTACCGCAAAGCCACTGATCCATACAAACATCTTAATCTATCTGTCTTTCTGAGCCATCAAGCCCATGGAGCCGTAGTTTTTCCCGGTTTCTATAGCGTGAAACGGACAGTAGCAGTTGCTTGCTACCTTTGGATAGGACGCTAGTCTATCGCAAAGTACTTTGCGCAAGATCTAGCAGACCCAGCTACTCAATCATTGCTAGGCGGCCAGGTGGGGGGGGGGGGGTCAGGAAAATTATGGACCGCACCTGGGATCGATCTCGGTCCCTTTGTGAAGCGAGTGCTCTACTAATTGAGCTATCGGTATTGGAGGTAAGCGTTTTCAGTTTTAAAACAGCGTTTTGTGAGAATACGGTAGAGTTGTGTGTCTATGACAAGAACCAAGGACAATCTGCCTCCCGTGACACACTAGGACACGAGGACACAGGGACACAAGACAGAAATGGCACCGCGCCTCTGGTCCTTCTCGTGAGCTGAAAGGTCATCAGCAGGAAGATAAGGTAGCCAATTTGAAATGTCTGCGACTAGAGGGCATCCCGAGCATCGGTATTCTTGTTTGTGTGTGCGTATGTGAGCGTCTTTGTTTGTTTGTAAATTGTGTGTTTGAGGTTTGTATGTTTGTTTGTGCGGACATGCGTGTTTGTATGTGTATGTGTGTTGTGAGTATGAGAGAGAGAGAGAGAGAGAGAGAGAAAGAAAGTGAGAGAGAGAGAGCGAAGGAGAGAGAGAGAGAGCGAAGGAGAGAGAGAGTGGGGGCGGGGGCGGGGGGGGGGGGGGGGGGGGGGGGGGGGGGGGGGGGGTAATGAACAAAGGCGTGATCAGGCAATACAATTTTAAAAATCCCCGAGCGAGGAGCACAGTGGTGTCTTGTAAAATAGTCAAGCGATAATGAGTATTTAGATGACTGAATGAGTGACAATGACAGCCAAACTCTACTAATCACTGGATTGTGAAAATAATTAATAATTAGACTGGCCTTTTAGCAACCGATGAAATTTATGTAAGAATATAGGCATTATTAAATAATTGTAATGCTCTATCCTATTTTCAAAGCTATACAAAACGCATTGTTGCCTTATCTTTTTACATGTCATTTTTTTTTGTACAAGAATGAATAATTAACATTGCATAGTGAAATTCCGATTCACAAACTGGTGTTAAGTGATATTTTCTCGAAAACGAATATCATTTTGCTCCATCAAAAGATTTGTTTGGTGGGTTTTTATTGGGTCTCTCTCTCTCTCTCTCTCTCTCTCTCTCTCTCTCTCTCTCTCTCTCTCTCTCTCTATACTGCTTATGTTTTTGTTTTGTTTGTTAGGCTTTAGTATTTTAGTGTATTCTGTAGTTTATTTCATATTTCAAAAATTCTATCTTCCAACTTCTGCCTGATAATACATATCAAACTTTGTTCAAATATCAACTGTGTAAAGAATAATCCGCATCGAAAACTATCGTTATTTAACTGTTTTGTATACAATCCCATATTTTGTCATGAACGTTCTACAATAAGATTTTATTTTCTTTACTTTTGAAAGAAAACTAGTCACCACCAACAACAAAACGAGAGAGAGAGAGAAATAGAACAGAACCAGCTCATCATCTCTCAAAGGGTTTCTTTGATCAGAAATGGTTTGGGTTTATTTTCCATTTTCTTTATTGTCTCTGAGACTTTGGCGCCTGTTTGGATGTCTCAAGCCTAAACTATTATAATGTCGTCTTGTGACACAGTCATAATCCTCTAAGGGCACGATTCGATTTTAGTCTAATCTAACGATTCATTTTTCCTTCGTACCAAATGGTGATGATAATGGTAATGGTGATACGAATGGTGGTTGTAGTAGATTTATATAGTGCCTTTCGCCTAAGCCCCAGAGCGCTTTTACAATAAGTATTAAGACATTAAAAACAATATGCGATATCTACATAATATATTCCCTAAAATTTATTTAGGGATTACATGCTCAAACAAAACAAAAAACAACTATCCCACGTAACTTTTGAATAGGTGTAGACCGGTCTAACTTTTAAAAGTCACTTAAAAATCCGCAAATCAAGTAGCTAGGCTCACGGGCGGAGGGAAAGTATTCGCAGATTGCGGTCTAATGAGTTTTTGGGCGATTTAGGATGGTAAGTAGTTAGGAATTTTGTGATTTGAGTGTGTGAGATAGTTCATATGGGACCAAAAGATCATGGGTGTTTATAGGAGCTGTATTCAATATAGGCCCTCAGTGATAGCCAAAACAGCGGTATGAACTAGAAAGGGCAATGCGCAATGTTAGGGATCATCAGGCGTGCGGATAAAATTGAATTTCAAAAGGGGGAAGATGTAATAATCTTTGACAGAAATTCAGTTCCGACATGAAAGGGTTAAATGATGTGGCTGGTGGATAATGGAAGTGATGATGATACCATTACAATGAATGTGGCTGATCTGTTGACTTGGAAAATGATGCGGGAATTAGAGAGGATTATTGTTCAGGCGAGAGTAAATGACTTCTGTTGTAATATGTATCATCTTGGGTGTTTGTTTCCTATTTCGTGTATTCATTATGAATTTTACCCTCGACAACGTAACATTGATTTTTATTTTTTTATTTTCTTATTGTTATTTTCTTTTTCTCCTCCTCCACCTCCTCCTCCCTCCTCCTTCTCCTGATATTCTTCTTTTTCTTCCTCTCCTTCTTCTTCTTCTTCTTCTTCTTCTTCTTCTTCTTCTTCTTCTTCTTCTTCTTCTACTACTCCTTTCCTCCTTCCTCTGCGTATGTGTGTTTATGTGTTTGTGTGTGAACTTGATTGTGTACATAAGTAATAACATGGGAACCATAGATTGGGTAACTATTGTATGACTGAAAAGAGAAATGTATTGCAATTCGGTCCTAAAAGGCCGGTGGTTATTTAGATTAGTTAAATCACATAAGATCTAAATCTACATGAACTCCCAAGCCCCGGGCAATCAAATCGAGAAATATCAGGTATATTCTACCGCACGCCGACAAAGCACTTTTTTGTGTGGTCTAGTGGTATGACTCTCGCCTTTGGATCGGAAGGCCCAGGGTTCTAGCCCCGCTCTGAGCGGCGCATAGTTGAGTCCTTGGAAAAAGGCTCTTCACTCACATTCTCTCACTCACGTGTAAGAGGATACCTTAACAGCATTGTCTCTATCGGGAAAAACATAACAGCCGTCATGTCTTGTGCTACATGTTAAATGATGCTGTTGGCTAAAGACACCTTGTGAAGCATGGTTAGTGGATTTGCGCTATATAAAAAATGCTCTATTTTTTCTTCAGTTTAGTCAATAAACTTTCACTTCCAAAATCGATCGATTAAGTTATGCTTAACTTGTCGACTTCTTTGGAGCTCAGATACCCAATCACTCTGATGTGGACAGAAAAATCGGAAAATTATCCAACACGTCAAGTATCATGTCAGAAAATACAGCTTAAAGCATGAAAAGCGGAAAACAATGGTGAATAAAAATGTTCGCTCCAGAAGAATTTACTAGATACAATCGAAACATTAAATTTACCCCTATCCCCCCCCCCCCCCCCTCTTAAAATCTTAAATTTGAGTATTCTTTACTGTCTAAATATTGAGAATTATGGATCAGTCGGGGTCGTCTTACTTTAATATATCGAAAATATGACTTTTAATTCAAAAAACGAAACTTACAACATCTACTCGCTAGATGTAACATACATAACATACATAACACAAAACCATGCGTAACCTTTAACGTTTATAACCTGATTAATACATGTTAGTGTGGTAACTAATCATCCAACAAGTGGTCTAAAAACAATTACAAAGAGCTGAGCGGCGTCAACTTCATTCCCTCTGCGGTTCGATCCCCATTCGAGGCAGGCAGATTTTTTTGAATTGATTATTTCTCTTTTCATTTTCTCTGTTTTGACTGGCACTGTTTTACACACACTTTTTCAATCTTTATCATCCACCAGTGCCCACTCTCTAATTTGTCACTCTGATATTCCTTCTATAATACAGATCTGCTAACTATTACAACATTTCATAGAATTACGAAATTCTGGCTTCAATTTCACAACTTTACGAGCATATCTAAGTCATTAGAACTTTTTGAAAATGAAACTTGTTGCCAGACTACATCATTTTAAGGATTTTGGAGTGTTATTTAATCCTTGTAAGGGTAAATTGTCAATGTTTAAAGTTATAGAGACCACAATTTTTATCCCAAATTCCAAATTATTAAATTTTCAAGTAGGCAGATCTGATAATAATGACGTTAAGACGTTTTCTGGCCAAATTGAGATAACGATGTTTTGTAAGGATAGGACAGAGAGCTCTTGCCGATACTCGATGCTGATTAAGGATAAAAGTGTAATGATCCTTTCCCCGGTCCTATCTAATTTCAATCCTCGTGTGGGGAATGGACAGAGTTTAACCTTTATCAGCGAGTCTGAATTTCTTTGAGATTATACTTTCTACACACCTTTTACTGGTTTTGGATCTCGAATTCGCTGGATTGAATCCTGTTGTGGGTGGTGTAAAGCTGTCGTACTCTGAAAAAAAAAAAAAAAGAAACCCGAGTGACACTGTTGTTATTGCTCTTCTATTAGTAAAAATAGGATGACGTGTGTTTGATTAGAGTTAAATCGGACATCGCCAGTAAAGGGTTAAAGGATGTTGGGCATTGGCAAGAGACAATTAGGAAAATACAAGTGGAATTTCCACAGTGATTGAGTCGAGTTCTATAGAAGTCCACAAGGTATTAATTCTTTCATGATAAGGTAGCAGTATCAGCTAAATATTGAGCGAATTTTTGATGCAGCTATGGAAGGAACAACATGCAATGCAAAGTGATACTAAGCTGCTAGAAGCTGTGGACTGTAAAAAGTATTAAACAAAAATGAATAGCTTCAAAAAACAAAACAAAAAAATACCAAACACTTTCCAAGATTTTTCTACAGAGAGGGCCTACAAAACATATCTGTCGTCTATATGGAATTTAGTAATGTATTTATGTCTTTATTGTTTTTCGTTGTTGCCTGAAGAAGGGTTTTGAGCCCGAAACGTTCTGTGTTTGTTTTTGTTGTTTTTTTAGTTGTTTTTTTTTTAAGCTGTTATATACATTTTTTGTCTATTACTTTTAACATGCAATGCAGTGATGTTAGATTAGACTTTTAAAAAGCTTAAATTTTCAGGGGAAAAATATTATTTCACTTAAAATCATTTTTGAAAATCTAAATTTGTGTCGACATCCTGGTCGATTGACTCGTTGGATCACATTATAGTCATGTAGACGTGCTGTAGACAGGATTCTAGTCTCTCTCTCTCTCTCTCTCTCTCTCTCTCTCTCTCTCTCTCTCTTTCTTTCTTTCTCTCTCTCTCTTTCTCTCTCTCATTCTCTCTCTCTCTCTCTTTCTCTTTCTTTCTTTCTTTCTCCCCCCCCCCTCCCTCTGTCTCTTTAATCCCTCTTCTCCTCTCTGTCTTCACCCCTCTGTCTCTTTTCCTTTATCCCCCCTATCTATCTTTCTATCTACCTCTTTTCCTTTATCCTATCTACCTATCTATCTATCTATCTATCTATCTATCTATCTATCTATCTATCTATCTATCTATCTATCTATCTATCTTTAATTTAGACAGATGTCGAATTTTATTGGAAATCTACCTGAATTACGCCCTGATTTTGTTCTTCTGAGCCCCCCCCCCCCCCCCCCCCCCCCCCCCATCACTCAGCAAATATTTTATTTATATCTGGAAGAAAATGCCACGGCTTCACCATCAATAAATTAGGATTTAACTATGCTCGATCTGGTCGGTAAACTTCAAAGGACTGCTTAATACATACACTTTTTTGTCTCCTTTTAAAGATTATATTATATTCTTGCTTTACAATAACCATAAATTTTCGTTACGTTGTTCCTATTTAGGATCGTTTCGGCTTTTAGTTTGTTTTTTGTTTTTTGTCTGTTTGTGCGTGTTTGTTTTTTATCTTTTTGTTGGGGATTTTTTAGAGGGGGTTTAATTTATTAAGAATGATATAATAATATAATGGATTTATATAGTACCTAGTTCTAATCAAAATTGCTCACTGACGCTTTACATCAACTCATCATATATCACACACAAAAATAGAAATGACAAGTAAAAACCACATTGATATGATGATAAAATATATTATAATAAAACACATACTAAGCGTCTAAATTATATGCCTTACAGTAGAGTTGAATTTTTAACCGCTTTCTAAAAGTAAGTGGATTTTTCACTATTTTTACTTCCTTTGTCGATTTTTGTTGCTGTTTTTGATGGTTTTTTAAAAAGAAAATTCTTCTTGTCGTGATTTGATACAAAACACTCTTTCCCTGGATGGTTCAGAGTTTGTGATAATGTGCATTGACAATTAAAATACTATTATTCCATAGCAGTCGATTTACTTATTAACCGTTCACAGAAGGGTGTGAAATATTTTCTTATCTGATTCAACGATATTGAAGGCCTAGTTGAATTTATGTGACTGCTCTTTGGGTGAGAAAAAAACCGACAAACAATGAGATACATAGTTAAACAAGAAATGGCAGGAATTATTGTTGGATCGTGTTACAGTTAACTCGAACCCCGCTATAAAAGGGTTAAAATCTAGAAGACAGCGAGGCCAGTATGAAATTCCCTCCAAAGTGCACACCACTTAAAGCAAATACACTCTTTAACCAACTATTTTCAACACGTATGTCACCTTAAAGCGTTGCCAACGCCTTTGTACCCCTAGCAACACAAAAATAAACATCTGCTGACAACTCCAGCTAAGCAAATTATTGTGCCTTGATTTATTTTTGCCTAACTCTAACAGTACTACATTTTGACAAAAATATAGACCCTATACAAAACAAAAAAATATATAAAAAGCAACACTTTTAGCAGATTACGCTCTCTTCAAATATCCATCAATTAATATGACCCACATTCTGTCAACATCAACCAAAGAAAGAAAAATTGCCAACCATGCGGCTATGTGTTCTTGTGTTATGACACTCGCTTTCCGATCGGAAGTTCCTGGGTTCGAGCCTCGCTCTGCGCATAGTTGAGTCCTTGGAGGGGGACCTTTACTCACATTCTCACCGTACTCAGGTGTAAAATGAGTACCTGGCCGTTAACAGCCTCTGTCTCTGTCTGAAAAAAATTGTAATATCGCTAACAGGCGTCATGTCTCGTTCTACATGTTACGTGTTGCTGTTGGTCAGGGCCCTTAGTAAAGCGCTTTGAGCACGTTTAATGGATATTACGCTATATAGAAGCTCGAGGGGTTTTTTTTAACCATTTACTTCTATGATGTCTAAAATTCGAGACTTTTCGACACGCTGGAGTTCATCGTAGTCTTTCGTTATAATAAGTAAAAGTTGTGTGGCCCACATAAGAACTAATTGTGTTTTGTCAGTGTTTTGTAGCCTCTGTCCCATTGCCTATAAAGCACCCAATATCTCACTCCATTAAATCAATCTCCTAAATAAAGATTTCCCAACACTTTAATTTAATAGCTGACATTACGTTGACTTGGCCATTTTCCATAAACAAGGAATCAAAACAATTTTACAACCATTGTTTATGATAATATCTCCAATCGAAGGACTTTCCATGACCTCTGGAATATTTATTGATTAGCCATAATAATGTTTGCTATTAGGATCATGTATGTATTATAAATATTTCCAGAAATATTATCATTATCATTGTCGACTTTATCATGATCTCCTTCATTAAAAAGTTCACATCAATGAGAGGACAGTATCAGCACATTTTCTTTTTTCACTGCTATCTCCCCTCTTCCTCCTCTCCTCCTCCTCTTCCTCATCTTATAAATATACAACCAAGAACCAAGAACCATTATAACAACAATTAACAAATCATACCAACAATAAACAATGTATACCAGCAATAAAGAGTAGTAGGGCATTATTTGAATGTAAAAAAATGCCTATTTTAGCTAGGTGATAAAAAATTGGACCTGAAGTAGACCGCTCGATCCAATTTAGAGCCAACTTTTCGAACTTTGCAAGATTGACAGAGTAACTTCGAAATATACAAGACACACATACATATACACAAAGACACACACGTATAATATATATATATATATATATATATATATATATATATATATATATATATTTATATATATATATATGTATGTATGTATATATGTATGTATGTATATATGTATATTTACATTTATGTTTGTGTTTGTGTGATATATCATAAATAAATACAAATTTTCCCTCATTTTTCCATTCTCTTCATTCTGGTTATGTTTTGGTGTGATTTTTAAAAAAATATATATTTTGTTTTGTCTCGTTGTTTTTCTCCCGCCATTCCTTCCCAGTGATTAGAAAAGAAAAGATGATGTGTCTGAATGTCTGTTGTCTGACGTAGACATGGAAATGAGAACGAACAATGGTGTCTTTTTCCGGGTTTTAATCCAAGCATGAAAAAAGAGATATCTATAAGAGCTATTTGTGACAAATCTTAAACCAGGTTTTGAGTTAAATCTTGAGAGAGTTAAAGTTATTACCTTTATATGTGGAATGAGTTTGTTTTGTTTAAAGTTATTACCTTTATATGTGGAATAAGTTTGTTTTGTTTTTTTGTTTTTTTGTTTCATAAACTTTTATTTTTATTAATAATAAAATCAAATGTAAAAAATTATTAAATACTGAGCATTGTGACTTTTAACTTAAATTCAAAATGTAATTCAAATGGACGAAATACCAGATCGAGCGATGTGTCACAATTAATATCATATCTTCGTGCAGGTCTCATAACCGAACGCTGGATGTAACGTTTTGATGGACAATATTTTGCGTTGTTTGAGCCAAAACAATTTGCGTTATCAGGCTTGCAAATATGTATATGCCAAGGTCATATTAATAATATATCAGAAAATACAGTTTTTACAAACTCTGTCCATTATGTAAAATAAAGCGTTTTCTAATATTACAGTTGTATTGGTTTCCCTTTGTTATGACACCAGTAGAAATCAATGTTTATGTTTGCTTTTATAACTGTGTACAGTATGCAGGCTTTTATGTTATTTACTTTATTTATCACTTTTCCTCTTTACGGGGCATTAAAACATCATTGACTTTGGCGGCGACAAGATTGTAAATGGATTATGCCGACTGAGGAAGTGTAAGGAACACAGAAACGAGTCGTCTCGGCAAAAAAATGTGAGTGAAAATTTACATTATATATTAGCTCTAACCACCATTATCGAGCACTTTCGTACCTACAAGTACCCACCAACACTCATAAATATATATATATATATATATATATATATATATATATATATATATATATGGACCAAAATGATAAAAGGACCTTGTTCCCGCCTTTGTACGAATGCGTGGGATACCCAAACGGGTGGTGTCATTGGAGGAACGCAAAGGTCAGGTTGTCGAATATGTCTTTAGGAGTTATGTGAGGTAGGGAGAGGCTGTGTTATCCAACGATAAACTAGGACATATGCTTTGAATTTGACCCTTTTCTCAACAGGCAGCCAGTGTAACCTTCGAAGGAGAGGTGTGGCAGAGACACACCTCCGCCTTCGAAAGACCAATCTGGTAGCGTTATTCTGGCCATCTGAGCTTATTTAATTTTCCGAATCTAGGAATGCTCCAAGATTTTTGACCTTGTCAACAATATCTATTGACACCTCTCCCACTTTCAATTTGGAAGCTTATTGATTAGAGTAGATAATAATCATTATTAACGAATATGTTTTCTTACAAGGGTCATAATCAGTAAACAATGTGCACATTTAGATTTTAATGCGCTTGTATACAGAGCATTTTCTCAATTAATTAGGTTCATGTTCAAATTGCTTCACATTGATGTCTAGCTTCAGTTACCTGTCAGGTGTAATTTTTACTATGGGAAATTGATATTATAATGGGAGAAGCAGGCATTGAATAAATGGTTGAACAAACTTTAGTACCAAGCAAATTAAACCGTATACGGTGAGATTGAGATTGCAATTCCACCCACCACTTCTCTTATGCTTTTTTGTTGTTGTTGTTGTTGTTGTTGTTGTTGTTGTTGTGTTTTTAAGGGTTTTACGGCGCTTGCAACACATTAAGGTCATATCAGCGCCAGTAAAAAGGAAGAATATGGGATATTTAAAAAATTATAGAATTACAATTAAAGTAGCCAAGAAAAGGGAAGACAGAGGGGAATTGGTTCAAATTGTACTTAGTTTGAGATCACCTAAAAATGTCATCCAGACACAAGCACTTGTCCCTACTAAGAGGAACACACTCAAATGTTTACAAATCATATGTAAAACAAAAATAATACAATGCCTAACAGAGAGATGATTTACAAGAAAAAAAAAATATCAGCTCCAAAACCCTAACTATAAATTTGACTGTTTCCCTCCCAGCTAGGGTATCCGACCAGGGCCAGGACAAAACCAAGTAATCTCATCCCAAGAAAAAGACAGAAAGCATGTTGGAAATAGCTATAAGGGGATAGAAGACATAGTAAGTGCCTCCCTGCCCACTATGGGAGGCCAGGAACCCCATTAAATCAAAGTTACTCCTAATATTTATCCGGGCATAACTGCAGACCAAGAGAATTTCACAAAGAGAGCAGTGACAACGATACTACTTGGGCTTCATTGAAAGATAGTCGCATAGATGTTACTGCTCTCCCGTTAAAATCTGATGTTAAGTTAAAGTCAAATGTCAACGGGAAAGGGTCAAAGCTTTGATCATTAAAGCCCTAAAACAAAGTGTAATGACGTGGACTGCAATAAAGTGCCAAGACCATTAAAACCAAGTTTTGGGTTTCTTGAAAGGTGTCAAGTCAATGTTTGTCTTTAATCTTTAGCTATTTTGCACCTTAACTGTTCATCTAAGTACTCTGGCTTAAGCACTGTGACATTTGTATCGTATCGTATCGTACTGGAGCTAAAAGGTTTTAAAAACCTTTAAATGCTCTGTTAACTTACATGCATTGATACCATTTTTCAAACCCATTTGACAATTTTCGGTGCATATAGTTGTTTCAAAATATTAAATGTCGAAAGCTCAAATAAGTGTTGTAGTCAATATCCGTAGTATGATTTCCCCATTCAACATTCGTTTGGCATGTTTTGGGTTTTTTGTTGTTGTTGTTTTTTGTTTTGTTTTTTCTTTTTTTTAATTTTTTTTTTGGGGACGGGGGGGGGGGGTTTGGGGGGGGGGGTTTGGGGGGAGGGGGGTTTCGGGGTTTTATTTGGGTAGGGGGGGGGTTGCTATTTTTTAAAAATTGGTCATAAAACCAGAAAACGGTAACTTCAAATATAAATTTAGACGGTTCCCAGTGAATATGTTTTAAACCTGAGACTTTTAAGAGCTCTCGTGTTTAACACTTTCTGATTCCTTAGGTGTCCAAGCAGATTTCCGCGCCCCTTTTTTTTGTATTTTACTATATGTGGGTGATGAGACCTCTATGTAATCTCAAACTGAGAACACTGAGAATGTACTCTGTTCCCTATTTGAACTAATTCCCCTTTGTCTTACCTTTTCTTTTGGCACTTTGATTGTAATTCTAGATTTTTTTTTTTATTTATTCCATTTTTTCCCGTTTTTAGTTGCGCTGATTTGACCTACGTCTAAATGTGTCGCAAGCGCCATAAAACCCTTAAAAACAAAAACATATCAATCACAATTTTAACCAAATATTATCAATGGTTATAGATTGTCTATCCCACAATATATCCTTACAGTAGGTCATTACTAGCTCGTATTTGTTTATATATTATGTAGACAAACATTCAGCAGACTAATTATATCATCATTTTGAATTACTTCTGTATACAGACTAAAGATTGGTCGTGTCACCTCAGGCGATTTCTACCATCTATTTACAAAACACATTTGTTCAATTTAGCCGGGCAATTTTTTACTTTAGTTTTCAATGAATTACTAAGGCTCTCAAAATATCAAACACTCTTAAATCGGATGCTTTCAGTCTTATATTTTTTTTTAATGTTGGGAGCCATCTTGATTCATCAATATTTGAAGTAAAAAAATAGATTCTAGTCAAAATGAAAAGAAGGTTTTTGTCAGGAAAGGAAAAATTTGGTATTTGACGAAATGTTGTATGTAGACGATTATATCGATATTCCTACGGATCCAATAAATAGATGGGTAAATATGCACATCGATATTAGATACACATTTTCCAAGATTTCACTTTGCCAAGTGCGCTTATGTTTCAATTATTCCTCCATCAAATCGTTTTTATCAAATTTCTCATGTGATACAATACAGGTCGGCACCTGAGTTGAGCTGGGCAATGTGTGTTATTATTATTATTATTATTATTATATTATTATTATTATATTATTATTATTATTATTATTATTATTATTATTATTATTATTATTATTGTTATTATTATTATTGTTATTATATTATTATTATTATTATTATTATTATTATTATTATTATTATTATTATTATTATTATCATTATTATTATTGATATTATTATTACTATTATTGTTATTTTTTTATTTGTTTGTTAATGTTTTTGTTTTGTTGTTGTTGTTGTTGATGATGATGATGATGATGATGATGATGATGATGATGATGATGATGATGATGATGATGATGATGATGATGATGATACAATTTGTTTAGAGTAAAAAAAAGACAATTGGCCTTGAAACTTGGACTTGAACATGTAAAGTTCCCTACCCAATTACACAACACTGGGACCATTGTTTTACTATCACTTTCACCCATTCGATCACTGAACACAGTCAATAAGCGGGTGGTTGGATGGGAGCATCACCCTTGAATCATATACCTATGATGTTCGCATGGGTGTACGATCCGATAGTGATGTCGTTTCTTCTTCTCTTTACTAGCCTATCCTGCTTCTTTGGTTTGTGATTGTATTTTTGACAGGGATATTTTTTTTCTGTAAATCTTCTGCCTGTTTGTTCTTGGTTATTTATAATTTAGCTTATGATATCTTTAGGTTATGATTTTGATTTACATTTGTACTATTTTTGTTAGATTGCTTGTTTTTTTTTTGTTTCAGCGGTCTCTCATATAACCTCAATTGTGTTGGAAGAGACCTAAAGCAACAAACAAAAACACAGTCAATAACGATTGATTTTGTTATATTACGGTCATCATAATGTAAGGTTTTTTTTATTTTATTTTATTTTTTTTTTTTGATTTGTTGTTTGTTTGTTTTTTTGTATTTTGTTTTTTGTTTGTTTTGTTTTTGTTTTGTTTTTTCTGTAGTGTTGGATGGACATTAATTAGTGATTGAGCCATGATCTTGGTAGGACGCTAGTCTATAACAAAGGACTTTCCGCCAGATTCAACAGATCCAGCGGCACAAAATGATCAGACAAAAAAGCTCGACTGAACCAGGAATCAGTGCCGTCAGTCGAATATGCATCAACTAACTGAATTATCCGGACTATATTAGAAATGTTACTTGTTGCTCGATTGTTTTGAATGATAGTTGTCAAAGAAATCCAGCATTTCAAATGATTTGAGGAAGATCTTGTTTACAGAGTGAAAGAAATATACTATAAATGATATTATAAAAAGGGGGGTAAATAACAAATTATAAAAGAATGGTTTCGAGGGACTAGGACATCTTTATTGAGGTGTGAAGAGACAAAGAGAGAAAAGTCTAGACTGTTCCATCAATACGATGACAAATCACCTTTTTTCAATCTACTAGAACACTTATACTTCATATTATATCTACATATTAAAAGGACACGCATCTTGTCGGAAAGTCTTCAACCTGAGGCGTCTCCGAAGTCTTGTGTTTTTAAGATTTGTTTTGGCAAGTGAGGGTTATCTTAATCTGGCATATGTAAATTGAAAGGTTGTTTGTTTTTTTTTGTTTTTGTTTTTTTTTTGGGGGGGGGGGTGGTTGTGGGTTTTTTTTTTTTTGTTTTGGCCAAAATGAAAAAGGTTGTTTTGTTGTTGAGGGTAGGGGGCTGTGATGATGCCAGCCCTAAATGTTGTCAATGGTCATCACGGTGGTCTAGGAGGATCAATAACGATGGCTTGTTATGACACTGTCGCCACCAATGTTGTCTTGTGTGTGTGTGTGTGTGTGTGTGTGTGTGTGTGGAAGTGTGGCGGAGGGGAGCGAGGAGGAGGGAAATAGAGGGATTGGTGTGTGGTTAGGGGGGGGGGGGAGGGAAGGTATCATTGGAAATGTCATTCTTTTGATTTATGTTGTTATTTGTTGGCTTTGGTGTTTGTGGTGGCGGTTATGGTCATGATGATGATGATGAGGAGGAGGAGGAGGAGGAGGATGATGATGATGATGATGATGATGATGATGATGATGATGATGATGATGATGATGATGATGATGATGAAAGTGATATAGATAAAGACGGTGATGATGATAATGATGATGATGATGTATTGTTTTTTAATTTGTTGAAAATCAATTTTCCTGTGTCTTAACAAATGACTTCGACATTATTATTCACACTAAAAAAAAGTGAATGAGAAATGTGTTACATATCTTACATGGCATCAGTCAGCCCTATTAGAATTTTTTTTAAATACTTCTATACGTGTAATGTATGGTCCAAGA
>NC_088363.1:73606517-73621877 GCF_034508935.2 Berghia stephanieae
GTGTATGTTTAGGAATTTTAAAAAGAAAAAAAAATCAATAAATTCTATACATTGCCCACAGAATTATATATATCATAATTTAGATAATATTTTTAAGTGTTTAGAGCCCCCCCCCCCCCCCCACACACACACACACACACCATGCACTTCGCGAAGTCCGAGGTTTGATTGAGAGTTTTTGCCAAAGTGACAGTCATTTAAATCGATCGATATACTTTGAAGGACGAGTTTTCTTGCCAAAGTTTAAAATATGGGTTTTTCCAGAGTACGGCAGAATTGCCCTCAATTATTTGACAACGTTTTTATCAATCAAAATTGTACATGTGCTATGCGTTTAGATAAACACTCATCTATTCTGCCCGCCAGATGAGGCGTATCAACACACAAAACTAATATTATATATTATATTATCATGCGTAACCTTAAACGTCTATAGTCTGTTTGAGGGATCTAAGCTCGAACTAAGCACCTAATGGGCGATGGAAAACAATTGCAAAGAGCCGAGTGACGTCAGTCTCATCTATTCTATTTAATGATGAAATCATTTGTGACCTGTTGTAACAGAAATGCCTCGTGCCAGCGTGAGCCTGATGCTAAACACTGTGTTTTATGCTTATCTTATATGATTTGAACCCGACTAAGGTTTGCCCTAAGTGAAGAGAGTGAGTTTTATTTCCTATAATTGAGCATATATAGAGGGCACTATCCACTAAACGTGCTTAAAGCGCTTTACAAGGGGTCCACACCCAACAGCAACACTTAACATGAAGGACGACACACGCCTGTCAGGCGATATTACAGGGGGGGGGGGGGGTTCGGACAGAGACAACGCTGTTAACAGCCAGGTACTCATGTTACACATGAGTACGGTGAGAGAATATGAGTAAAGAGCCTTTTCCAAGGACTGAACTATGTGCCACTTAGAGCGGAAATCGGACCCTTCCGGTCCGAATGCGAGTGTCATATCACTAGACAACATACAAGTTTTAAAAAGCTTTTTTTTAAATGCTTAACTTACTTAAATATGACCATCATGAATCAAAGCTCACCTTTTCACGCGAGTTCATTCGGGATAGAATAAAGGAGGGACAGGGTGAGTCATGTTTTGTATTTAAACAGGAGAAAAAGATTACTGGCACGACTCGTTAATGTTGATTTTCTGGCAAACGTAATAACCTCTAGAATATCTGTCAACAAAAGCCATGCATGTCCCTCTCTTAAATGAAAGTGAAAGAGAAATGTATGTGAACTGCTGAAGAATTCTGAAATAGATGAGAAATCACGTTTTAAAAAAGCATTTTACCTCGATTTAACATTTGTGTGTCTAAATAGTGCTTAACATACAAATTATGATGCTGATGGTGGTGATGACGATGATGATGATGATGATGATGACGATGATGATGATGATGATGATTATGATGATGATGATGATGATGATGATGATGATGATGATGATGATGATGATGATGATGCACGATGATAAACTCGTCTTCTGTCTTGTTGACGCTTTTAAAATATCATAATAGAATAATATTTAGCATCCTTTTTTCTTTTTTTTTTTCCTTATCTTGTTTTTTTTTTTTTTTTTTTTTTTTTGGGGGGGGGGGGTGGGGTTATCTCGTGACATATTACTCCTCTAGCGCTTTTGGCAGCGTCCATTTTTATGTCATTTTTCTGTTGTAAAATTGTTTTAAGCAATCGTTCCAGTTTGTTATGAGAGAATGTTATTTGCTTATCTTAATAATTCTACTTTGGTCTCCTTCATATATTCTATTAATATTGTCTAAATAGCCATACTCTGGCAAAATACTTTTCTTTTGGTTTAATTTTGGCCAGAATTTTTTTTTGCTTCGAGCTTATCAAACGCGAGACTTGCAAGAAAAATTCATTTTATACTCTTTGCTGTTGTCTGTGATGTTTTGGTTTTCAGTAATGTTTTCATATTTTTTTTCTGTTTTTTTTTATAGTTTGTTTTGTTTGTTGATTTTTTTATTATGTTATGTTTTTGTTTATTGTGTTTTTTGTGTGTTTCTGTAGTTGTCGTTATTGTTTTGTTTTGTTTTGATTTTTGTTGGGATTTTTTTTTGTGTGTGTGAGTTTTTTTTTAATTCTATTTATTTTTGTATTTATTGATTTATTGGCGTCAAAGGACATCAAGATATAATTAAATCCCATAAACTGAGTTATAAAACTTACACTTGGCGATTACAGATAGTACTTGGGAAACGTGAGTTGTTATCAATCACGTTTAACTCAATAAACATAAAGAGTTCCCATACGTAATAAAATCAATGTTCTGGCAAATTGTGTGTACTGTTGGTAAATTGTGTACCTACTTAGAAAGTATAAATCGTATTTCATGATATTATATAATCTCGTTGGTGACACATGATTATATTTTTCGTGTAAAAAATGAGCTTTTACTTTATTTTTTTTATAGTCCAAAATCCACTGAATGCTCTCAAGACTCTTTACAGACAGTAAAAGACGTGGTATCACACCTCTAAGGCGCAGTTATAATTTATTTTCGACAAAAGACAACGCTGTAATTGGACCCCATTATAATATACTTGAGTATGGTGACAAAACGTTAGGAAAGAGCTGGGGGAGGGGGGGGGACTTGAACCTGAGATGCACAGGTCATAAGCCTCAAATCTACCAAGCCATAGGGGACTTTACACGCAAAGGGACCGTGATCGATCCCGGGCGCAGTCGAGATTTTTTTTTCTGTTCCCCCCCCCCCCCTCTTGTCCACCCACCAGTGAATGGGTAGCTGAGTCTGTTAGATTTGACGGAAAGTACGTTGCGATAGACTAGCGTCATATCCAAAGGATAGCGAGCAATAGCTATTTTCCGTTTCACGCTATAGAAACCGGGATAAACTCCGGCTCCATGGGCCGAATGCCTTTGAAGGAATACTACAAAGATATACAATTTAATTAGCCCTCTTGTTACTCTGGCTTCCATCCATAGAAGACTTGTAAAAAAAAATATCCAGTCACGAAATAGAACTTTGTCCTTAAGACTGATATCTGTTTCATCAAAGCTATGTATAGAACTATAAGTCGTTACCCTGGATAGGACGCTGGTCTCATTAACAGCGAACTTTAAGACAGCCAGTAATATATTATATCATTAAAATTTATACTTGTTAACGCAAACACTTTGATTTGCAATGGATCAAGACACGGTGGAAAGTTATGTTAGTCAATATCAATTATTTCGCCGATCCGGTTTCTTTAGATCTGCTTGAAGGTATTCGATTTTTCTCTCCCTGTTCTATTTGCAATTCCTTGAAATGCGTCCTCTTGTCGGTTTACTCTCTTAGATCTGAGGCGGGAATGTGGAAACAGTCAACATTTACTCTCTTAAGCCCACATTGGTTGCCACAGAATCGACCTCGGTTGCCACCAAAAAAATCAATTACGTGGTACTCATAAGCTTGTCGGCAATTTCTGTGAGAGTATTTCATTGGTCAATAAAAGTCCATTAAGCCTGGAAACTCCAGTTGTTGCTAAAATCATTATACGACCAACATTTGAAATTGCATTTTGGGGTTTGTTGACATTTCATATTATGTTTTGTTTCAAATTCTCATAGAGAAAATCGGGCATGCTTGCGTGGTTTTTCCTATTACACAACGTTTTTATCGGTCTGAGGAAAAGGAAATCTTTATAAAATGCTTTATTTTCAAAACAAATCTACGCTACACTGAATAATTCTTTAATTTATAGATCAAGCCTACGTTTGCCGGTATATGTTTTACTAACAGCGTGTTTTATTTATTCATTGTTTCAGTCATCATCGATCTTCTTAATAAATATCTTTTAATATTTTATATTATGGACAAATAAAAATCTTCTCATTTTCATTTACGAGATCGTACACCTCGCCATTTACATAGAGTCTACACTGTAGATATTTGCCTGTCTTGGTAACCCAAAATGTTATGGTCTTTTTGTTGTGATGGAATATCATTTTTCAACTTAATGAAATATGATAAACCGTCTTATTAACTTGTCAAAAATGTAAATATGTTGAGATGGCTTGTGAGTACAATTAAAAATAGAGTATTAATGCTTGCGCGTTCCTAGTATACATGTGGTCTTGTGGTATGACAATCGCCTTCGGATCTGAAAGTCCAAAGTTCGAATCCCGATCTGAGAGGCGCATAGTCCTTAGAAAATGCTCTTTACTCACGTTTTCTCACCTTACTTAGATGTAAAATAAGGACATGACCGTTAACAAGGCTGTCCGAGAAAAAATATATAATATTGCCCAATGGGCGTCATGTCTCGTCTTACATTTTTAGAATTGCTGTTGGTGGGTGATCCCTTGTAAAGGGCTTTTGAACACGTTTAGTGGATATTGGGATCTATAAATAGTTTGAAGATGACGTCACTCATGTCTTTGTTATTGTTTTTTGCCATCCGCGTTTATGAGTAATGCTCAGTGAACTGTATTAACACGACTATAAACGTTCATGGATACACACAGTTTTGTGTGTTGGTCCGTTATACTTCCGGATGGCAATGTTATGAGCTTCTTAGCCAAGCGCATACTATCTATAAAAGCTCGTTTTATATAATACTTAAACCGTAGAATACCATACAAATTTGACATAGTTTATTGCAAATCCAGTCTCGATAGCAGCTTAATAATACTAAGTTCTCTCGCCATTCAACGTATAAACAATTTCATAATAATTATTTCTCGCTTTGGATGCCGATGTCTCTCGTCACCACACATCCCACATCATTAGCCATAATGTTGATAAATATAGAAGCTAACATTCACTTCCCATTTTATTTTATTCTATGCATTAAAGTAAAATGCTCACAACATCCGCGAGCCGGATATAACGCACTAACATACAAAATTGTGTAATCTTGAAGGTTTATAGTCTGATTGAGATAATTTAGTGAGAAGTAATCACCAAAATGGCTGTTTAAATACAATAACAAAGAGCTGGGTGACGTCAATTTCGTTCCTTCTGTTGTAGTACATATTGAAATTCCAATGAGTCAAAAAAAAATAATGAACGTAATTTTCCATACCAAGGAAACAAATCGTTTATATTGATTTAATGCTCTATTTGAATGCTGATATCTCTCGCCCTTACACATCCCACATCATTAACCGTCATAATGGTTATAATGGTATTTTATTGATAGTATGCGCTTGGCTAAGAAGCTCACAACATTGCCGTCCGGAAGTATAACGGACCCAACACACAAAACTGTGAGTAACCATGAACGTTTATAGTCTGGTTAATACACTTTAGTGAGAATTACTCATTAACGCGGATGGCAAAAAACAATAACAAAGACCAGAGTGACGTCATCTTCGTTCTATCTATAGAGGGTAAAATGTACTTCCCAATTTATTGAAAGAGTGAATAAAAAAATGAACATGGTTTGTTTACCAAGGGAACAAACCCTTTATATTAATGTAATGAATGAAAAGTGACCTGCCCTTCTAGGACTAGCTGCACTGTTAAAAAGATAATAATATATTAAAATTTTATATACTGGGTTAGTCTATTCGGCCTTACTCCGATAAAACATTTTAAAAATTTATTTTGGCCAAAAACTTTCCCGTTAAATTTAATTAACGATTAAGATAGCCCTCAACATATCGAAACGTCTGAAACTGAAGACTTCAATGACCACCCCCCCCCCCCCCACTTCCTCCTCCTCTTTGAAGTCTGGTTTAAAACTTTGTGTGACAAGTTGAGAGTGATTTTAGTGGACCGATATTTGAAATATACGTTTTCTGACTAATATGATATAAGTTTTGTTTTTTTTTTTTCTTTCTTTCTTTTTTTTTTTTTTTTTTTTTTTTTTGTCTTTATAAATGAGTAAAAGTCTGAAAAGGTGCGAATGCATCAGTGCCAGACAAAGCAAAGAGAAAAATACAGGAAAAAATCATCCCAAAAAGTCAGCCTGTCTCGGTGTTTCCGCTGTGAACCCTCGCTCGCATCATAATATCGGACGTAGTACGACATTGGTGCCATTCTTTTCAAGATACAAAGAATTTCATTCATAATATAGATATTATTTGATATATTATTTAAAATCGTATTTGTCTTCTAAAAATACTGCCTATCCTGTAACATTTATGACTCAAACGGTATATATTCCTTATTTATTTATTTATTTATTTATTTATTTATTTATTTACGTATTTGGGGTCGCCTTTGGTATATTACTCTTGTTTAGAATACAGTCAGGGAGAGCGTTTCTATTTAGGTATTTTGTTATAAACGGTTTTTTAGTTAATTATCCGCATGTAGATTGTAAGCATTACCTCCGATATCACTCAAAAAATATGAATATTTATTCAGCATATTCACCGTGTTCAATGCGCTCCCCCCCCCCCCCCCCCCCCCCGACCCAGAAGGCTAAGAATGGAACCAACGTTCCCTTTTATATAATACAGGACGCCTAATAGGTGTCCTTTCTGCACTTAGCATTTTACAGTATCTATCACTGTCTTTAGCCTGAGTGGATTGGGGTAACATTGAGTTTTACTCCAGAATTTCAATAATATTTACGTCACATTATTTTTTAGGCATTGCTACCAGAATTGAGCTTAAATTGAGATGATCTTCTCTAGAACTATTGCCTAATCATCTATGCCCCGTATCATGTCGCTCATATAAAATTTCACCGTTGGAATTCCGTCTCTCAACGACCAATGTGACACGGCCTACTTTCTGCTGACTTATCAAAATAAAGGACTTGAGTTTGACCCAAATTCCCTGTCAACAATTTACATAATTTGTATACCAGCAACTCGATCACGACAAATAATTGTCAGGTTACTTCTCCTAATCCCCCGGCATTCTTCAGCGTACTCGACCAGCGGCTATCTATTCCCGTTATCAGTGTCACCGTTGGACCGACACCAATCTTCTTCTTCTAGGTTCCATGCCTGGTCCAGGCTTCGGATACTGCATGAATTATCTCTCTCCATTCCTCCCTGTCTCTTGCTTTTTCAAACAGCTCTTGGATTGTTAGGTTGGTGAAGCCCTTCAGTTGGTCTATGAGTGTTTTTCTTTGTCTCCCCGGGCGCGTTTACCAGGTATTTTTCCACAACTTGCCAGGTATTCCTTCTTATCTTTCCTTACTATGTGTCCGAAAAAGGATAGTTGTCGATCCACTATTAAGGGCATTAGTTTCCTTTGTTGGTATGTTTGTTTTAGCACTTCTTCGTTCGTTTTGTGTGCAGTATACGATATTCTCTGCATCCTTCTCAAGCACCACATTTCAAAAGCTTCAATGTTCTTTTGTGTTTCTGCATTTGTAGTCCAGCTTTCGCATCCGTATAACAAGATTGGCCACACGTAGCACTTCAAGACTCGGAATCTAATCCCGAACGACATCTGTTTGTTTTTCAAAATGTTTCCCAGGTCCATGAAGGCCTGTTTGGCTTGAGTTATTCTTGCTCGTATGTCTCGGTTACATCTTCCATCTGTTGTCACTATTGAACCTAGGTACTTAAAACTTTCTACGTTGGTAAGTTGCTCGCCGTGAATCGTTATATTGCAGGTGTTGTTGTTTTCGGGGTTTTTCTGTATTACCATGCATTCCGTTTTGGTGATATTCACTTCCATTCCCTTGGCTTCACTATCTACTACCACTTTGTCAACAATCTTTTGAAGTTGGATTTCTGATGTTGCAATGAGTACCGTATCGTCTGCGTATCTTATATTATTTATGTTGTGACCTCCCACTTTTATTCCCTCCATATTATTTATGCCCCTCATGATTGTTTCTTGGTATAGATTAAACAGATCTGGTGAGGCAACACACCCTTGACGGACTCCTTTCTTAATAGGAATGGAATTTCCTGTAGAGTTTCCGATTTTGATAGATGCCTGCTGGGTGTAGTATAATGTTTGCATGAGTCTGAGGTCTTTCTCATCAGCGCCAATGGAGTGCAGTTGTTTTAGTATTTCTTCGTGGCGTACTCTATCAAAAGCTTTTTTGTAGTCGACAAAACAGAGGTATAGTGGGGTCTGAACCTGTATAGCTC
This sequence comes from Berghia stephanieae, assembly GCF_034508935.2. NCBI lineage: Eukaryota > Metazoa > Mollusca > Gastropoda > Nudibranchia > Aeolidiidae > Berghia > Berghia stephanieae. The sequence continues at coordinate 73,614,561 of NC_088363.1, forward strand.
TTTCACTTAAAACACGGAGGAGGTATATTGCGTTCCTTGTCCCTCTGTCAGGTTGGAATCCATATTGTTCTTCTGCGATTTCGGGGTTAATCTTATTCCTTAGCCTGTTGATAATTATACGCAACAGTATTTTGTTGATGTGGCTTATTAAACTTATAGTTCTAAAATTTTCGCATCTGACTGCACCTGCTTTCTTTGGTATTGCTATGAAAATAGAGTTACAGAGATCTTCTGGAATTTTCCCAGTATTGTATATATTGTTGAATAATATGTGAAGTTCATCAATTGCTAGATCTCCTAGGCTTTTTAATACCTCTACAGATATTTCATCAGGGCCTGTTGCTTTACCATCCCTCATTCGTTCCATGGCATGTTCAATTTCACTTTTGGTGATGTTTGGACCGCTTAATGGTTCTTTGAATTTCAGTGGTGGTTCATTTCTATTTGGATCATTGTACAGTTCGCCTATGTATTCTACCCATCGGCTTTCTATATGTTGTTCTTCAAATAGCAGATCCCCTTGTTTGTTTTGGATACAACTTCCTGCTGCTTTGCTTTTCCTTTTCCCTGATAGTTCTTTTATTCTTTGGTGAGCTTGTTGGGGGTTGGGTTTGTATTCTCTTTCGATTTCGCAGCATTTCCAGTCTAGATAGTTCTCGTGTGCCTCGATGCATTTGGATTTAATGTGGTTGTTCAATGTTTGGTATTCTGCAGACCCTCTGTTGCATTTTCGTCTTTCTTCAAATAGGTTTAGAATTTCATTTGTCATCCATTCCTTTTTGCTGTTTATTTGAGCTATTGGTAAATGTTTTTCTGCAGTTGCTTTGACACACTTTTGGAATATATCAAATTGTTTTTCACATTTTTCGTTATCAGGTTCACTTTGGCTTTGTATCATGAGTGCATTTTCAAATTCTTCTCTCATTTTTGTTTGTATGCCATTGTCTTTGCATAACCTGTAATCCCTCTTTATTCTACCAGCTGTTCTCTGAATAGCTTTAAACTTTATCCTTACTGTACAAACAACTGGGACATGGTCACTGTCTACATCGGCGCCTGGGTAGGTTTTGCAATTTAATATGCCATTTCTGAATCTTGATGATACTGCTATAAAGTCTATCTGGTTCCTTGCTCTGTCCCCTGGTGATTGCCATGTCCAGGTTCTTCTTGGGTGTTGTTGAAACCAGGTGTTTGAAATCATTAATTTATTTGTTCTACACCAATCTGCCCAGATGTTTCCTCGTTCATTTCTGTCTCCGAGTCCATGTGGTCCGATTATGTCACCATCTCTGCCTCTGCCAATCTTAGCATTTAGGTCCCCCATTACCATAAGGACTTCTTGTGATTTACACATTCGTTTTGCTTTGTCTAGTGAATGGTAAAACTCTGTCATATCTGCATCTGTCGCCTCTTCTGTTGGTGCATAAACTTGAATAATATTGGTGTCAACTACAGGTCCTCTTAGCTTAACCAGCAAAACTCTGTCTGAGATTGCTACGTGCCCTTTGTAAAATTTGGTTGATTTTTGGTCTAAGATCATCCCTACTCCTTTTTGGAAAGAGGTTCCACCACTCCATATGATCTTATATGTCGTGTTGTTTTCTTGTTTTGACATGGTTCCCTGCTCTTTCCATCTCATCTCTGCCAGGCCAAGAATATTTATTTGGAGCCGTTTCATTTCTTTTAGAATGTTGTTTAGTTTTCCTTTTTGGGCACAGGTCCTGACATTCCATGTCCCAATTTTGGTTTTGTCACATTTGTTAAATTTATTTCGCCTAGTAACTGGCTGACGGTTCGGTGTGACCTGACGAACATCACGCTCCCAACCGAGCGAGGCAGCAGTCTTCCGTGAAAACATGCTCCCCTTTACGATGTCACCGTTTGACTTTTTGGACTTATTCATGCAGTTAACTCGGCAAAGTTACAAGAATGGTTTGCCATTGCCTATTCTTGTCGCCCTCTGCAGTTGGCCAGCTTGACCTGTTACCGTTCGACACCACGAGGAGGTTGCAGTAGGGCTTGATGATGATCTATCTTTGCAGACTTGGCATCATCCATTTGTCGAACACCAATACAGACAGGTAATAGGACATGGGACCCGCGGTTACTACCCATGGCAGCGAATATGCCTCACGATTACAGATAGTGAATACGATTACTGTATGTTGAAACAATAGTTTTTCTAGGTTTTTAAAATCTTATTAGTTTGCTTGCGTGTTTGCTGTTTTGTTTTTTTGTTTTTTTGGTGTTGTTGTTTGTTTTTTTGTTGTTTTTTTTTTTTTTTTTTTTTTTTTTTTGTATGTTTGTGCTCCTCATTTTGTTTGTTTTTTGAATTAATTGTCTTGTTTTTAATTCATTAAATAGCTAGACAACTATCTATCTACCCATTTATCCATTCATTATCTATTTATTTACTTCAATTATATATATATATATATATATATATATATATATATTATACCCCTACTTCTCATTCTCTCTACCTCTGTTCTTATCCTTCTTCCCATCTACACCCTTTACCCTACATCCGCATCCCCCAACCACTCTCTCTCTCTCTATCTCTCTCTCTCTCTCTCTCTCTCTCTTTCTCTCTCTCTGTGTGTGTGTGTGTGTGTGTGTGTGTGTGTGTCTCAATCTTCCTTCAGAATTTGAACTTATTTCGATTATTTTTTCAAACCAACGATTACTCCCAACATCCTCGTGGTTCTCAACTAATTTAATGTCATTGGTTCTAATCCTGCAATCCTAGCCCTCAATCCTGTTATTGACATTTATCTTTTTTACGTTCTTAATTGCCTTTTCGTTATGGGATTCAGCTCCTTAATCCTCCTTCCATTAGTCATGATCTTATAAAAGTCAGGGTTTTTTTCGGGTTGGAAATGGGGGTCCTTTTGGAACCCTTCACTTTTCGAGGGGTTCTTTTTGTTTTCTTTTCTTTTCGTTTTGATTTTTTAAACTATTTGTTGGTTTTTTTTTCCTATTTTATTAAAAATATAATATATAAGATATCTTCTTAAAACGTTTAACAATAGTGTATTTGCTTTTAAAGACACAACCACACTTGTTAGAAATTGATCCTGATTTTATCCCTCGTTGATTTCTTTTTTCTCTCTCGCCAAATCGATTATCAGAGATGAATCATCAAATTTAAAAGGTTTAATTCTGACCCTAAACTTTAGATTATTCATAACATACTAAAATGTCTTTTATCCATTTTGGGCAGAAAAGCTCTTTTTTAAAATTCTCACTTTGTTAGATTTAAATACCTCCAAAATTTCAACAACAAAAAGTCTTAAATCTTAGGTTTCAAGTTTAAGCCTTTTCTACATGTGTGGAGTCATTTTTAGACATAATCATGTCATAAACTAAAAGTTTTTCGATCAAAAATAGAAAAGAAAAGCGTTTTGTCGTCGCATGTCAGAAATCTCAATAAAACCTAAATAATTATCGGTAACCGAGTACCGGCTACCAAACATATCGGGATAAATATACGCAGCACGATTTCTCTCCCAGCCCAGGTAGATACTGGTGTTACCAGCTGTTCCTTGCAGGCATCTTCAACTGATTTCGGTGTGGTTACTTTGATGCGATGTACACGATAACAGAGAGACCTCCCTTGGCTTGCTATGACGTCAAATACTGTTCAGCCAATGGCGTTATCGGATCTGGCTTCGGGGAGGTCTGTGACCTTTGACGTCGTTTGTTTGGATAACACAACAATGTGCATAACAATATTTGATTAAAATGAAAGTGATATCGATATTGTCCACAATTATGACATTTTGAAGGGGAAAGAAAATTTTGATAACATCATCATACGTAGCGTTTTGGGGGAACAAGGAAGGAGAAAGACAGCCATCCACACATACTTCAAACACACACACACACACACACACACACACATACATGCATACATACAGAGAGAGAGAGAGAGAGAGGAGAGAGAGAGAGAGAAGGGGGGAAGTGAGGGGAATAGAGAAAAAGAGAGGGTGGAGAGAGACAGTGATGAATAATAGAGAGATTTGGGAGAGAAAGAGAGGAGAGTCGTGGAGAAAACAAAGGAGAGAGAGAGAGAGAGAGAGAGAGAGAGAGAGAGAGAGAAGGGGGGAAGTGAGGGGAATAGAGAAAAAGAGAGGGTGGAGAGAGACAGTGATGAATAATAGAGAGATTTGGGAGAGAAACAGAGGAGAGTCGTGGAGAAAACAAAGGAGAGAGAGAGAGAGAGAGAGAGAGAGAGAGAGAGAGAGAGAGAGAGAAAGGGGGGGGGCGGCGGTAATGAGTAATAGATTGATTGGGCGATTTTTTTTAAATTGTAAAAGCCGGGGTCATTTTGCATTGTATAATGAAAATGATAAAGAGGGTAAGAAAATGAAGAATGGGGGAAGAAACAGAGACGGCCATGTGTGAGGAGTTAGTGGACAGGAAAATTGGATTCAATAGTCTGATGTCACATCGCCCAGCAACGGCGGCCATCGTGGTTCTAAACAAAGAAAATCGGTACTTTTTATTCTTCAGAATGTGTAAAAGTCAAAACATGATCAGATTTATAATATTTGTTTTTCCTCTGGATACGCTTTTATGCTCGTCGGAGAAATATTTCATAAGAGCGTCCGCCATTGTTCCGATAGTTAAGAGCCAGTTACTAAGGTACCATGCGTCATTACGAGGGAAGTGACGTTTCGACTGTTGAAGCGTATTAGCAACAAGACAATATGGTTGATGAAAAAAACAAGTAGATTTGTGTGTGTGTAAAGGGGGGGGGGGTGTCATATAAAGTCCAATATCGTGCTTTGTTGTTTACTTCTTTTGAGTTCTCTTGTTTCTTTTTTATATTTTAAAGAGTTTTTTTTTCCACTCTTATTTTTCTATCATTGTGGTGGGTTCTTCTAATGTCAATTTATTCTTCTGATTGTACTTTTTTCTCTCGCTTACTTCGTCTTTTCGTTAAAAGGAAATCTACATTTCTTTTTAATTTCCTTTATTTCCAAGAATCTAAGATTAATCGATCAGCCTTGTATGTACAGCAAATTAGTGACGATTTACGGACCAGGCACCGGTGTAAGAGAAAGATCTGAAAAATGTGTATGAAACAGTGCCAGACAATTTCACGAGAGCTTATGTGTTATGAACAAAATCCTAAAACACCGATATTTTTAGAATAGGCTTAGACATATATTTTGTTGTTGTTTATCTGTCACCAAATACTACTGTTTCGTCGCTTTTTTTTAACGTATCATAGAAATAACGTCACCCAGCACTTTTAAAATTGTTTTTAGACAACCATTTTAATTATTATTTCTCGCTAAATGATATTAATCAAACTATTAGCATTCAAGGGTTTGTGTGTTGGTACGTTTATCCGACTGACGGATGTTACGAGTATTTTAACTAAACTCATAGCACACAATGACAAACCATATCGACTCAAGACAGCTGTAAATTTTATGGACATCGACTGGATGACTATGACAGTGACAGATACGACGAAACAATAAGCGTTGTAAGTAGATTAAACGGACAGTGTGACATTCCACAATCGTTTGAATATCGTCCTAATCTCTCAGTGTCCTCTCAAAGCGTTTGATCTTCTCAAGTGTTTATCTACCCCTGACTATAATAACTAGACGGTGAATTCGCTTTATCTTTTAACAGTACATAACAGCTCGGGTTCTAAATTTGTAGCGCATAACATTGACTTCCTAACGTGCCCAGTTTAAGTCCATGGTTCGTCGGAATTCTATTGAGACATCTTTTTCTTTCAACACATGACACCCACTCTCTCTCTCTCTCTCTCTCTATATATATATATATATATATATATATATATATATATATATATATGTGTGTGTGTGTGTGTGTGTGTGTGTGTGAGTATGCATGTATGTATGTGAAGGGGTAGGGGGGGGGGGGGAGGGAGAGAGTTGGTGTGGGAGTCGAATCAATTCTCTAGTACGCCGGTGGGACTTAAAACCAGGATCGGTGGTGGCGGAATATGTGGAGGAGGATACTGTACATAAAAGAAATATATTATTGTTGTCCTCTCGAAGCATATGATATTGTCAAAGTTTTTTAAAGAGTCTTGAGTGTATGTATGTAAATTGGTGGTGAAAAACATGACAGGCGATCCAATGCCTGTCTGTAATCATATTTATTTAATGCATAATAATGTTGTATAAATATAAACATAAACAATTGTGGTAATTGACAGATTTCAATTCTGTCTCCTAAAATGAACTCCATAATTTGATATCTGTCTGCTCAGGACACTTCTGTTCCAGACTTTAGTAACCATGAGTTGGCTTAGTGAGAGGGAGGAGGGTTGTGGGGGGGGGGGGGGGGGGGTTGGGGGTGTTTGTTTGTTTGATTTTTGTTTTTTTTTTTTTGTTTTTTTTTTATTTTCGCTATTTTTAAAATTAGGTTTTTGGGTTGTCTGCTTTTATGCTCTGTTATTTATTTTAGGTTTTTTAGTAGTAGTAGTAGTAGTAGTAGTAGTAGTAGTAGTAGTAGTAGTAGTAGTAGTAGTAGTAGTAGTAGTAGTAGTAGTAGTAGTAGTAGTAATATTAGTAGTAATAGTAGCAGCAGCAGTAGTAGTAGTAGTAGTAGTAGTAGTAGTAGTAGTAGTAGTAGTAGTAGTAGTAGTAGTAATAGTAGCAGCAGTAGTAGTAGTAGTAGTAATAGTAGCAGCAGTAATAGTAGTAGTAGTAGTAGTAGTAGTAGTAGTAGTAGTAGTAGTAGTAGTAGTAGTAGTAGTAGTAGTAGTAGTAGTAGTAGTTATAGTAGCAGCAGTAGTAGTAGTAGTAGTAGTAGTAGTAGTAGTAGTAGTAGTAGTAGTAGTAGTAGTAGTAGTAGTAGTTGTAGTAGTAGAATCATCATCATCATTATGTCCATTATCTCCATTGCTGTCTCATTATTATTATGTAAACAGATAGTTGGTGGGTTTTTTTTTTTTTGTTTTTAATATTTTTTTTATTATTGGATTGTTATAATCACAAACTTTGATTATCGTGTTCTATCTACTACACGCCTATTGTTTCCATCTTATCTAAAAGTTCACATTTGTCTTTTTTGTTTGTTTATATCTTGCACGCAAATCAAACCGATCAATGAACTCATTCTTGAGACAATTTTAAGTAGAAGCTACTTCGGGCAGGTCATAATATAAAACATGGATGATAAGAATATTTTATTTTGATCTGGTTTTATCTAGTTTGATAATTTGTTTTAACAAGGACATACTTAACCCGTTAACCGTCGTGTTCAGGAAAAAAATAAACTCATATTTAAATATTTGGTCTGAAATTTCGTCCTTCAAATATC
>NC_088363.1:73621977-73624477 GCF_034508935.2 Berghia stephanieae
ACAATTACTTCTACTACTACTACTACTACTACTACTACTACTACTACTACTACTACTACTACTACTACTACTACTACTACAATTACTTCGATATTTGATTTTTTTTCTTCTGGCCAAATCTTTAAATACATGTCTTTCCATATCTAGTTCAAACTCAAAATGCCAATCTGGACTGCGTCACTGATGCTCAGCCTGAGTCCTTATTTTTCATTTTGCCTGGAGGACGGATTGGCCATCACTGATGTCATTAACCCCTTATCGAATATGTCCATTTCAATCAACAATGTCCCCAATGAAATGACCAGCCTTGATGACCCCTTGACCACGGAAACTTTATGACCATAATCCAATAGTCATCCCATCTGGAGATCTTGCCAGATCCATTTATGCAATAGAGGCCAAGTCAGTGAGGATCAGAGAGGATTCGATATTCTACTTTATAAAATGTGACTCATCGTCGTCGTCGTCGTCGTCATCATCATCATCATCATCATCATCATCATCATCATCATCATCATCATCATCATCATCATCATTATTATTATTATTATTATTATTATTATTATTATTATTATTATTATTATTATTATTATTATCATTATTATTATTATCATTATTATTATATGTGGGGCGAAGTGGCCGAGTGGTTAAGGCATTGCACTGTGATCCGGATGACCCGTTTTTTTTTATTGAGCAAGATTATTAACCCCCAATTTGCTCACTTGGACAACATGGGTGATTCCTGTTGACATCAGACATCTTGTTTGATGAGTTATCTATATTCCATCGTGGAATGCCTAGGCGACGATATCTTATGATATCGTGGCGCAAAAGGCATAATTAAAAAAAAAATTATTATTGTTTTTGTTTTTTGTTTTTAATTTGCCATTAATTCTATGGTCGTTAGCAAAAAATTAACATGAGCTGTACGGAACTATATTGACCCCTAACCCATTTTTTAAAAAAATGAATAGATAAACATTTGAGTTACTGTACTTGATCAATTTGTATTTATTCTCAGTTATGAAAACATCGATAAATCTTACTCGTGTCTCATATCTTTGCCAAGGAATTCGATTTTCTGCATCTCCTATCCGACAAAATACTCCCTTGAGACGCTTGGTAACATATAATATGGACTTTGGTTCTATCTGCCTACTGAATAGACGGACAATTAATGAAGCGCATTGTGAATGGGGAATCTGTAGAATAGTGCAAGATAAATGTTCACATTTAAAGAAAGTGATCTTAAAGGATTTATCGGCTTTGTGGTGGATACAAATCGTTGGGATTATATTGGGTAAATGTCTCGGGGAAGCTGAGGATTATGTATAGACACAATACGCGCTTAGTTTTAATGTTCTAATCAATAATATTGCAATACCAAATAGACTACACGTTTGGAAGAAAAGCCATTGTGGTTGATGATGATGATGATGATGATGGATGAGATGATGATGAGATGATGATGATATGATGATTGATTGATATGATGATGTAATATAATAATGATATGATGATGATGGTGATGATGATGGTGAGGATGATGATGATGATGATGATGATGATGATGATGATGATGATGATGATGATGATGATGATGATGATGATAATGCTCGTTCTTCTTCGAACCAAACATACAACCCCTTACTGCGAACGAATACATGCTGTTCTTAAATAAACTTACATTATGATTTAAAATTATTTCCAGATTAATATGAAAAGCTGGGGTTATGTTAATCGTACGATATTCAAATCAAACTTTTCTAGCCAAAATAACAACATATTTTTCCCAGTAGTATTAGATCGATGAGAAAGAATAATATAGAAGATGGAATTTCATAACAACCCTCAACCATCGCCCCAAAGGAATTCATTTTAAGTGATTAATATTGAGATCAGCCATCTTATTGAAGTCTCAATCAGGAAATTGTGTTTCTTTATCACTATTCTTCGATATTGAGATTAGAGTCACTTATGTAGCATTGTTAAAATAGACACTTTTCTATAGGGTGGACTTATTTTTGTTTTCATCATCTGGGAATAAGGACAAAACACACCAATGAAATAAATAACTTACAAAAATGAAAATAAGCATGATCACATTTATTTGACGCATATTAAAAAGCTTCATCATGCTCAAGGCGATTCACAAAGCTTCTTTTGTACTCCCTACTACAATTAAATATAAAGTCGCCGCAAGGGAGAATATTTGTACAAAAACTCTTGAAATATCCATCACTGCCAACAGCCAGGTGCTCATTCAGATCAACCAGAGCAACCGTGATTTTAAATTTTAAAAATCATTGTCACCGATCCTGCCATAAACCGCTTGATTATTTATAAGACTGCAAGACACCATAAAGCACGTACGGCAATGCAAAATGTTACTGGGAGAAAAGGGATGGAAATAGACATTTCGTGTTTTCTCCTCATTAAAAACACATCATTTTACGATGAAAATAAATTAAAACATTTATCCATATCAATCAATATTTAT
>NC_088363.1:73629477-73641977 GCF_034508935.2 Berghia stephanieae
AGGTATTCAACCACTGATGCACACCCGATTCATTGCTAAGATTTGTATAATGAATTCATTAAAAGGTCAAACCCCATTTCCGGATGGGTTGATTTTAATGACACGGAAATCATTCCTCAATTTGTTATGATCCCGTACCTCTCCGAGATCAATATCCTCTTGATCAGGTAATGAAAACAACATTCGTTTTGGTCCCATTATTTGTGGTCCACGCCATAAGAAACTACCGGCATATTGACAAAGCTGATTGGAATAATAGAAACGATGGCGTGAACAATAAAACGATAACAATGCATGCCACGACTTAATATTGCTAGTTTGTCTTTAAGAGTTATTAAATGCTTTAATGATGGTGGTATTTTGATGGAGTAAACAGGAATCGCCTCGTTCGTGATAATGGCACTGATGATGATGGTGATGATGATGACAATGATAACGACGATGATGACAATGATGATGATGATGATGTTAACGATAATGATGACGATAATGATGACAATAATGATGATGATGATGATGATGATGATGATGATGATGATGATGATGATGATGATGGAGTAAAATGACCAAATGACCAAATGGATAGGATATTGCACTCTGCCTCACTCTGGAAAAACGCGCATTAAAAAATTTGGCCAGAAATCTCGTCCTTCAAATATCGATCGATTTAAATGACCCTCATATTAGCAAAAACTCTCAATCCCGGGGCTTCGCGAAGTCTTATTCAGTCCCAGGTTTGAGAGATCTTGAAAAGATGAGGGTCATTTAAATCGATTGAAATATGAAAGACGATCTTTCTGGCGAAATCTTTAAATACGAGTTTTTCCAAAGTATGATAGTTAACTGGTTAAAACAAATGCCATCAATAAAACTCACTAATGAAAGTAATCCAATCGTTAGATCGAGGTAAAGACTTGGGGATTATGGATAAAATACAGGGTTAGATCGAGGGATTCGAAGGACGTAAACAGAGGGGGAAAGAACGCATTGGGCTGACGCAGAGCCTAGAGGCACTGCTGGGGTTTTTATTATTGCTTGTGGAAGAAGGCGTTTGCCTTGCCTGCCCCAGTCATGACTTTAAGGGGCGGTTTGGGTCTAATTATCAGGAAAATCCTTCAAAAAATTGATTTTGAGATTTTGGTGGAAAGCGATATTTTATTATCTTAGAAATAATATTATTTAAGTCCAACATCTTAAAATAGACTATAAATGCACGAAAATCACGGTCGAAAAGGGTACCGGCTGTAAGAAAATTGTGAAAAACGAAAGCTATTTTGCTATTTTCTCAATATGTCATTTTTCTAAGGGTGATGGATACTGTACCAAACGTTTCTCAGAATCTATTCCATGAAATTGTCTGAAAATGTCCACAGTTATCACAGAGATAATGTATTATGGCACCAGAGAGAGAAAGAAAGAAATAGAGAGAGAGAGAGATAGAGAGAGAGAGAGAGAAAGAGAGAGAGAGAGAGAACGAAGGCAATAACAACAACAACAAAGACAAAAACAACTTTCAAGACGAACAAATAACGCCTAAGCAAAAGAAAAAATCTGATATCAAAAGCAAATCAAAGGTACATACAATTATCTTTCATTCTCTAATTATTTTGTTGTTTGTTTCGTTGTTTGGCTTTTTATTTTATTTGGTGTTGTATTTTTGTTTGTTTTGTTTTGTGAGACAAAAAGCGATGCTTTATCAGATGATCCAGCATCATCTTCCCCCAATACATCCACCCACTTTCAGTACCTTGGAGATCGGAAGAATAAAGGCAAACACCAGATTTTTGCTTCCGAAAGCTGGCTGTTATTCACGACACGAAAAAGCACTCATCACCGACTGCCTTATCTCGCATCTCCTCAAGAATCGAGTGAGTGCTTGGGCCTATTAAAACGATAACCTGATCAAACGCATCGTCGACGAGCATGCGCTTGCGCAAAAAGATGGCATTTTGAAAAAAAAAAATCTGAGTTGGATCATAAATGTGAGAGGACATTTTCGATCGGAATTTTGATACCGACCTTTATGGTAGGCCAAAGAATCCGGATGTTTTCCCGCATTACTCCAGTATGAAAAGGGTAGAAAATTGCTTGTTATCTTTTCAAACTGATTCTAATCTATTGCAAAGTAAAGTCGGTAATCAGAACTGGAATGTAATTCAATGCTGGAGCTGAGAGAGAGAGAGAGAGAGAGAGAGAGAGAGAGAGAGAGAGAGAGAGTGATACAGAGAGAGACAGAGAGAGACAGAGAGAGAGAGAGACAGACAGACAGACAGAGAGAGAGAGAAAGAGAGAGAGAGAGAGAGAGAGAGTTTATAAAGAAAACAGCAGCATCCGCTAGAGACACCCTCCCTGCCCCCACCCCCTCTCTCTCTCTCTCTCTCTGCGTCTCTCTCTCTCTCTCTCTCTCTCTGTCTCTCTCTGGGGGTAGAGGTGGCGATTGTCTATCAAGTAAATAACATTAGAGACAGGTGTATTGAAATAATTAACGTAAAGTAAAAAGGAGTCGAACTTATAAAGCTTCAGAACTGCAGAAGACCTCTTTGCTTTTTCGACCCCATTCGTATAAACAAATAAATAAATAGATAAATAAATAATAAATAAATAAATAAATAAATAAATAAATAAATAAATAAAAAGAATAAAATAAAATAAATGAATAAATTATAAATAAAGTAAGTAAGAAAAGGTCGTTATCCGCATTGATATCTTAATGGAGGTGGGAAATAACAATAAAAGGGAAGAGGACTATATATTGGTTATCCATCATTTTTCTGAACTTTTACACAGTGTGATCTTCACTTATGGTTATTACATCGGCTTTAAAGAGTGCAGAAGCACTCCATTGCCAGATTTAAAAAAGTCGAATCAATCCTAATTTCCCGGAGAAATTATAATAAACGACTTCAATTCAACTAGCACATACAAAACTATTAGGCTGGGCAATACAAAAATCACTAGTCTAAAAAAACAACTTGAGCTTTTATATAGCGCAATATCCACTATAGGTGCTCAAAGCGCTTTACAAAGGGTCCCTGACAAACCGCAACACATAAAATGTCGAACGAGACGTCTGTTAGTCGATATTAGGCCCTATAATTTATGTTTCGACATAGACAACGCTTGGCGGCTAGCTACTCATTTTACACCTGAGTACGGTGAGAGAAAGTGAGTAAAGAGCCTTTTCCAAGGACTCAACCATGCGCCGAGCGAGGCTCGAACCCAGGACCTTCCGATCCGAAAGCGAGTGTCATACCACACGACCACATAGCATACAATAAAAAATACAGCATTTATTGACAGGCACCCGTCATCAAAACGAATTCATCCCACCACACACCTCCACCTAAATCACTTCATCGATTCCTTAAGCATTACGCCACATTCCAATAAACCCATTCTCAAACACGGGATTACAGCTGGATGTAAATACCATGGCCTGTCAAGTTTCCAGTGCAATTTGAAACAAAACAAATTCTACCACACCAATCAAAGACTTGCGTCTCGCCTTGGGCAAATGTATTGACAGAAACCCAGGGATTACTCACAGGAAACATGCAAACAGTCGGGCAAGCCCCTAGGGTAGATGTACCGGTTTGATTAACGAACGCTTCGCTCTTTAGGCCAATAAATGTATAGAAGGAACAAAATTGACGTCACTCAGTATTTTATTGATTATTTCTCACTAAATTACACTAACGTTTAAGGTTACCCATAGTATTGTGTGTTGGTACGTTACATCCGGCGGGCAGATGTTTTGAGTATGTTACCTAAGCGCATAGCACCAATAACGATGAACATTACACAGGGCATATTGAGCCGTGTGTACCTCTGTTTTAAAGTCAGACTGCGAAATGACTGCATATTTGGGGCCGGGACCCTTTAAAACTGCGGAATCATGAGAAACAACTCTATAAAATAAGGCTAGCACTATTCAGTATCTGATACTGAATAGTGGTCTTGCACTATTCAGTATCTGATACTGAATAGTGGTTTTGTACTATTCAGTATCTGATACTGAATAGTGGTTTTGCACTATTCAGTATCTGACACTGAATAGTGGTTTTTGTACGGTGTTTTTTTTTTCCGAAACCTGACAAAGTTATGGGAAGAGGACAGCTGTGGGAGTGAATCTGGGACTCAGAAAAGTGTACACCAGTGGGGAGTGAACCTGGGACTGGGTTTCGGCGGGTTTCGTAATAAAAAGCAATTACTTTTTGGCTAGCACTATTCAGTATCTGATACTGAATAGTGGTTTTGCACTATTCAGTATCTGATACTGAATAGTGGTTTTGCACTATTCAGTATCTGACACTGAATAGTGGTTTTGCACTATAATACGGTGTTTTTTTTCCAAAACCCGACAAAGTTATGGGAAGAGGGCAGCTGTGGGAGTGAATCTCGGACTCAGAGAAGTGTACAACAGTGGGGAGTGAACCTGGGACTGGGTTTCAGCGGGTTTCGTAATAAAAAGCCGGACGACACCTGGCAATATCCGACAAAGTTATGGGACGTAGGCAGCAGCGTGTGTGTGTGTGTGTGTGTGTGTGTGTGTGTAGAGGCTGAGGGGGGGGGGGAGGAGGGGGTGAACCTGAGATTCAGGGAAGTGTACACCAGTGGGGAGTGAACCTGGGACTCTGGGTTTTATAAAAAAGCAATAACAAATTGGGGGGGGGGGGATTACTTTTGTACGAAACCCGACAATATGAGGCAAAGAAGTGGAAAGTAGGCAACGCGTGGGGAGTGAACCTGGGACTCAGTGAAGTGTACACCAGTGGGGAGTGAACCTGAGACTATGGTTTTCGGCGAGCTTCAGCTAGTTTCATATAAAATCAATTACTTTTTTACAAAACCCGACGAAACCTTGCAATATCCAAGAAAGTTATGGGTAGTAGGCAACAGTGGGGAGTGAACCTGAGATTCGGGGAAGTGTACACCAGTGGGGAGTGAACCTGGGACTGGCTTTCGGCGGATTTTGTTATTTTAAAAAAGCAATTACTTTTTGTTTACGAAATGCGCCAAATGCCAACAAATTGGGGCAAAGTTATGGAAAGTAAGCAAATAATTGGGACTGAACCTGAGACTCAGGGAAGTGTACACCAGTAGGGAGTGAACCTGAGACTCTGGGTTTAGGCAAATTTCAGCGAGTTTCATATATAAGCAATTACTTTTTTATGAAACCCGACGAAACCTGGCAATATCCGACAAAGTTATTGAAGTAGGCAATAGTGGGGGGTGAACCTGAGATTCATGGAAGTATACACATGTGGGGAGTGAACCTGAGACTCTGGTTTTCGGCGGGTTTCAGCGAGTTTCATATAAATGCAATTACTTTTATACAAAACCCGGCAATATCCGACAAAGTTATGGGAGATCCAGGGAAGTGTACGCCAGTGGGGAGTGAACCTGAGACTCTGGTTTTCAGCGTGCTTCAGCGAGTTTCATATAAAAGCAATTACTTTTTTACGAAACCTGGCAATATCCGACAAAGTTATTGAAGTAGGCAACAGTGGGTGGTGAACCTGAGATTCAGGGAAGTGTACACTTGTGGGGAGTGAACCTGGGACTCTGGATATTGTAAAAAGACAATACCAAGGGGGAGGGGGAATTACTGTTTTACGAAACCCGCCAAAACCCGACAACGTTATGGGAAGCAGGCAGCAGTGGGGGAGTGAATCTGGAATTTGGACACAGATGAGGATTGAACCTGGGACTGCGAGAGGCTGATACCAGTGGACAGTGAGATCAGAATGTACTTTTATTTCGAAACCTACCGAAATTATCAAAAGTTATGGGAAGTGGGCACCATTGGGCAATGCACCGGGACTCAGGGAAGTGCACACTGGTTGAGAGTGAACCTTGGACTGTGAGAAGAGGATATCAGTGGAAATGAACCTGGGACTATGGGAGTTGGGTACCAGACGAGAATGAAGCAATTACTTTTTTACGAAACCCGCCAAAACCCACCGAAAAACCATAGACTTAGGTTTATTCCCCAATAGTGTACACTTCCCTGAGTCTCATGTTCACTCCCCCACTGTTGCCTACTTTCTTTCCATAACTTTGTTGGATATTGTTGGGTTTCGTAAAAAAGTAATTGCTTTTTTGTTACGAAACCCAGTCCCAGGTTCACTCCCCAATGGTGTACACTTCCCTGAGTACCAGGTTCACTCCCCACTGCTGCCTGCTTCCCCTAACTTTGTCAGGTTTCGGCGTGTTTCGGCAGGTTTCAGGTTTCGTAAAAAAAGAAACACCCCTAAAAATACCACGTGTATTCAGTAAATAGATGTCAATTGTAGTCTAATATTCAGTATCTGTTTAAATTATTATTATTATTATTATTATTATTATTATTATTATTATTATTATTATTATTATTATTATTATTATTATTATTATTATTATCACGTAAATTTTAATATAATACTGCAATTAATTCACGGAAGTACATCATTCAATTAAAAATGGCAGAAAGTCTGGCCACATATTTATAATGAATCGGGATTGTCTTAGATGACAAAACAAACAAACAAACAAAAACAACAGCAAGAACAACAACAACAACAAATGTGACAAACAGAAAAAAGCAATATTTAAAAAGTAATGAACAATAGAAGAGCATATCAATGAAAAACAGCAACGAGATTATAACACATAAAAGATATTCGTAATAAATCGATAACTGATTAAATAACTCCTACTACTTGATTTAAAAATCATAATCATAATAATGATGATGATGACGATTACAACAACAACAATAATAATAATAGTAAGTAGAAATAATAATAATAATAATAATAATAATAATAATAATAATAATAATAATAATAATAATAATAATAATAATAATCATAATAATAATAATAGTATAATATAAACATTAAAATATATTACAAGCAAATAAAATGATTAAAACAAAAATATTGGGGAAAAATAAAAGTTAACCCGGCCGGGATTTGAACTCTCGAACCTTAAGTTCAGAGTCAAACAGCTTATCCACCAAGCCATGGTGTCACTGAACTTTTAGTGACATTTAATCATGTCTATTTAGACATTAAAAAATGTATTTGGATGCCACTCTTCTTTTGATATTTTGAACTATGTTAATTGCACAATAGCAGAAATTTAAAAATAACGATCAAAATATTTCTACAACTTTGAATCGAGCTGTCAGTTACTGCACGAGTTCAATCTGGAAGGAGGTCAGCAGTTTATTTACATTCAACTGAGATTGTCGCACTTTTCACTCTCTCTATAATAAAAGAGTTCCTTATGGATACTGAATAGTGGCAGAGCACTATTCAGTATCTGATACTGAATAACCACTTCCATAAAATAATGTCTCTCTAATAGAGTTGAACACACGATTCTTTCAATCCAAGCGCGAGTGGGATGGTACATCGTATCGGCCAGAAGTCCGTCGCCAGAGGAGGAGATGAAACCTAATTATCATCTTCCGTAATCTTGACATTAATTCCACGCTATTCCACTCAACACACAACATATACAATTACAAAAAAAAAAAAAAATTAAAAAAATTAAAAAATACCCGCTCCATTTGCAGCAGGCTACAACAACATTAATTTATTTTAAGATGCGAAATGCTCCAAAAATAGAATACCATAAACAAAGTGAATTACGATCTTATCTTTTTCAGGCTGAGAGAAATAGATATTTTTGTAACATCACATCCAAGAAAATTCCAACTTGTAAGGTAAATCAAAATAAACTATGCAGTTACACGTTTTCAAAAATAGATTTTACGTTCTGACTGATAATGTCTGGATGAACAAGAAATGAAAGACAATCTTTTAAAAAAAATTACCCACGAGCACTATTCCTTTGAAAGAAAAGAATAATGTGAATGAACAAATTAGTAAGTGAATGGATAAATGAATAATTTCCAAAAAGTAAACAATTAAATGAAAACGAAAATCAAAATATGAAATATGAATAAATAAATTGACGAAGAATGAAATACCATTCGCACATTGTATTAAGAGACTATTGGCGAAACACACTTGGTATACGGTTCAAATCCAAGAAAAGGTTCATGATTGGACGTGCACATCTGAAATTTCATACACTCAAAAAAAAAACAACAACAAAAACTTGAATTTCAAACAATCTATTGCCTGACTTAAATCGTAAAATAAACGAATACATAAATTACTACAATATTAATGAATTAATACCTTAAAATAACCCAAACCACCCCCCTCCCCAACCTAAAACTCAAAACAAAAAAAAAAAAAACTCAAAAAAAAAAAAACAAAACAAAAAAAAACAAACAAAAACAAAAAAAATTCTTGATTGCAAAGGGATAAGTTAATTTTCCAAAAATTATAGATTTCACAATGGCGTGTTAGTTACGACAGCTTTATTTCACTAATTGTTCCTTGAGTAAGACACTTTAAACAAATTACGATACACGATTCACGTGTAAATAAGTAATTGTCTATTGGCAGTGACGGATATTGTGAGCGAGTTTGAACTTTGCACCAAGAAGCGTCCGATAGGCAACTTGCAATGTATGTTGCGGACGTAAATTTCCATATCACAACAGAAAAGAGAGCAAATAAAGCTTTTTGGAGAGAATTTAACCCACTGAAATGCGCTATATACATACGCATATGAGGAAAAAAAACCCTTAGCAATTATTATCTTTTTCCATTTACTATTTTTTTCATCCATTTATGATTTGGTATACCGTCCGCGATAATAATGCATAAGACAACAATCTTTACATTCTGATGCATACTACATGAACATAACATCATCCATATTCATAAAGATCAGGACCATGATGTCCCAACGATAATGATCAGAGAAAGTAAAGATCATACCACACCATCAAAGTGCATCAACATCATCACCATCATCACCATCACCATCATCATCATTATCATCATCATCGTCATCGTCATCATCATCGTGAATGACTGTCTCCCAGAAAGCAAGAAAAACACAGGATGTTCTTCGTTCACGGTTTGAGATCTAATGAATAAATAATCAAGTTCAATAACCGATCGTAACAACAGAGCTGTGCGCTCACAAAAACAATCTTTTAAAAATTTGCCAAGAAAAATGTTATTACATACATTAATAGTATTAAAATGACCCGTAGATTGTATGACATTCTTAAAACTAAGACTTCAATGAGGTCCCGAGTTTAAGACTTTTTGACAAGTTGGGCGTAATCTAAAACCAACAAAAATTTACAGTAAGTGCATTCTAGCCGAAATGAAAATAACTGTGTTTAGTCGTTTTAAGCAAAACAACACCGAGAGCTCGCTATTTTTCGGTCATAACACAGCCTGTCTAGACACATCAGGAAGTGTACAGTAACACGCTGGAGTTTTACGTCAACTCCACTTTTTGTCGAAAATAAAGTATTGGTACTGAAATACAAAATAAAATGGGCGCATCTGATAAACGGAGTTAGGTGATAACATCGGGATGTGAAACCGAAAAAGACCGGTTTGGGCGTATCTACACAGACGAACCCCCCCCCCCCCCCCCTCAGACTCACAAATACAAAAATCAATAAATCTCAAGTAATTTTTAAGAAGTATGAAAATACCATATAGGTTTTCATTGATCAAGTGAACAGAACAATCAGATACCGGCAACAAAAGAATAGCAGGGATATAACTAAATACTGTTAACAACTTTGTTAATTTGTCGAAATAATACCGTAACACCGTTTGAAGGCGATGCGTTACATACGATCGAGAACGAATGACTATTCTAGAGCTATGAGAGCAAGAACATAAGTCCAAAATGTTGCTCATCGCAAAGAGAATGGGGCCTTTCCTGTCATGACCTCACGTTCGATGACACACACGTATGACAGAAACACAATACAGCAGTTATTACGAGACGGATTTTTATGGGGTGACCTCTTGACGGGGACGTCAGAGGCTCCTGAAAAACCCCTCCCTATACTACATCGGTCATAAATCAAACGGAGTCACGATGATGACGATGCTGATAACGATGATTATGATGATAATGATGATGATGAGGAGGAGGAGGAGAGGGGAGGAGGAGAAGAAGAAGAGGAAGAAGAAGAAGAAGAAGAGGAGGAGGAGAAGGAGGAGGATGCGATGAAAGATAAATCTGTATAAAGTAAACAAAAAGCAACAGCAATAGCAACAACGAAAACAACGATACTACTACTACTACTACTACTACTACTACTAACTACTACTACTACTACTACTACTACTATACTACTACTACTACTACTACTACTACTACTACTACTACTACTACTACTACTACTACTACTACTACTACTACTAATACTACTACTACTACTACTACTACTACTACTACTACTACTATCATCATCATAGTAAAATATTAATAATAACAATGATGATGATGATGGTGATGATGACAATGATAATAGTAATACACCGTGGTGACACTCGAGAGAAAGACAAACGAGGCTATTTGCACAGAATAACAGCTGGAGCCCAAATTGGGCAACTAAACCTCCTTTTCACGAATTTAAGTTACTCTTCAACTCTAAGCTACCTGCCAACCAATCTCTCTCGTTTATTTTCTAGTTTGTTTAATGATCTTAGAAGCTATACGACGGCTGTGATGGTAGATATAACATATTATCTCGATGGATACGCTGTGATACTTTTCTGCGCCAAAGGAAAGTAAGATGATAAACAAACACCTGTACAAAACACAAAAGAACAAATAGAGATTTAGAAAGAAGGGTCCGCTGAGGAAAATCAAGACAAAAACGGGAATTGTTCACTTGTGTAGATTGAAACTGCAGATTTCTGTCGAAAGGTAGACACTGAGATAGTTTTTAAGACTGGTAACTCGGAGAGACACTTTCTCTTGGCGATTAGTTGTAGTGCCCTGCCGAAAAAAATACCCAAGAAAAACAAAAAAAAAAAACAAAAAACAAAACAAAACAACAATAACAAACAAAAAAGACGAAAAAAAAAACAAGAACAAATACAAACAAAAGACCAAAAACAAAAAACAAAACAAAACAAACAAAAAAAACAAAAAACAAAAAAACAACAAAAAAACAACAAAAATAACACAACAACAGAAAACAACCCTGTTATATTTGATTGAACAATGTGAATGAAAGAAACGTTACACATCTTATTCGTGCCAAATGGCCTCATTGATAATTGTACAGTATATTATTTGTCTCTTGCACAAGTCTTGTAGATACAAGTATTCTTGTAGTTCTCCCTGTGACATAAGGGCTGAAATGGGTGAAAATATTTGCTAACCCGTGAAATCTTAAAAAATCCTGAGACAGTTGACACTTCTGCTATTTCCCATTCCCCCTACATAGCTTTACGATTCAGTTCTGCCCTATTCCAGCAAAACATTCTTTTTTTTTTTTTTGGCTTAAACACTTTTGTTTTAAATATCGATCGATAAAAATAACCCCAAGTTGTCAAATATGATAAAATGGTCAAAAACTCTTTAACTTTAACCCAAGACTTTTTTTTATGAAGTATCAGATTAGAGAATTTTTGACAATTTTTCCAAGTCCTGGGTAATTTAATCGATCGATATTTGAAGTAAATGAGTTTTCTGGCCAAAATGAAAAAAAAAGTGTTTTGACAAGGTCGGGCAGATTGTGGCAATCAATCCCCCGGTATGACTACGTCCTTCGCACCAATAGATAAATCATCTTGTTTCTCCCAAAAATTGGGTTATGATGGTGTTACGTTTTCCAAAAGAGATAACAACCGCCCCTGAAAATTACTAACTAAAATATTACCTGATTACTCTGACACAAAGAAGACAAATGACAAAATGGGTTCTTATTTCCCCGTTCTCCACGTTCCCACGCCATCCTTTATTTACCCTTTTATCCACAACTGAGTTTTTTTGAGGTAATTCAATAATAATATAAAAAATTAATTAAATCTTACATTCCTTGATATTTTTGTTTTTATTTTGTTTGACAAATATTTAAATAAAGACTCAAATGTCATGAAATAATTTGGACAATATTGAACTTTTAAGGTCTTTTGTTAGACATGATACGTTTGTTATCTTGATAACGACGATTTCTGATTGTGTTGTGCAGCTTGTGGTCGATCTGTATGACATCAACATTCGTACCAACAGGTCCCTTGTTTGAGTCCCGTAACTCTTCACTCACATTCTCTGACCGTACTCAGGTGTAAAATGAGTACCAGGCTGATTAGAGCTCTGTCTCTGTTTAAAAAGTTGTAATAGCGCCTTCCAGATGTGATGTTTCATCCATTGTGTTGAGAGTTGCTCTTGGCTTGGAAAGCCTTTTGAGAACATTTAGTGGATATTGCGATAAACGTCAGCTCAAGTTTTTGTTTTGTTTCTTTGTTTGTTTTGACTGGCAGATTTGGTCAGTATTCGACTGAAGCGTTGCATACTATCAACATTAAAACCATCTGGCACCCACTTTAACACATTCGATTAGAAGATCGGTTTACATTTTTTGTGAACACATCGTTTACGTG
>NC_088363.1:73646977-73664749 GCF_034508935.2 Berghia stephanieae
CTGATATTTTTCAAAACGCCAGACATCTTTTTATCTATGCCAAAATCACCAATTATGTAAACAGACGCTTCTCCATCTCTGACGCAGATTTCAGTGTACGCTAAGCACGTCATTAGTAGAACCCAGACCGATACCTTGGTGGAGCCATACATCCATTTAACCAGTTAACTACTGTACTCGAGGAATGGCATCTCTTTACCATTTTTGGCCAGAATACTCGACCTTCAAATACCAATAGATTTAAATGACCTTCATCTTAGCAAAAACTCTCAAACCTGGGACGTCGCGACGTCCCAGGTTTGAGAGTTTTTGCCAAGATGAGGGTCATTTAAATCTATAGATATTTGAAGGACGAGTTTTCTGGCCAAATTTTAAAATACTTGTCTTTCCAGAGTGCGTCAGTTAACTGGTTACTACAGCGTGTGATAGGATTAAACTCCCATCAAGTATGAATGATCAGATTAGTCCGAGCATGTGACAGATGATGGAGATAATTGAATGAAATCGACATGCCTACCTGAGACTTAAAAAAAATTATATCAGGTACTATATCTAATTTTATAAATGACCAGTTGCCCTCAATATTTAAAAATAAACTTCAAAGTTCTTAAAAAGAAATAGACAAAAATGAACAGCTTTAAAAGATAGCAGAATACCAAAGACTGAATATTTCGGGTTCAAAACCGTTATTAAGCTAACAACAAATAGCAATTAAAACATTTTACAGTACTTTAAAACCCAGATAGATGGTAGAAATCTTCTTTTTTTGGTATAAGATCTTGGAATGTAAACCAAGATACCAAGCGAACGCATCCTTTTGTTTTATTCCAAGATCTTATATTGCTATCAAAGTTCTTAATACATAATACAATAATATGACATCAAATTTTCCTTTTAATTATTTTCCACCTAAATCAAAAATGCCTATATATTCTGTATCTGGAGCCAAAAATTCCAACTTCTACGGAGAAAGTCAGGTCTGGTTAAATAAAAAGATAATTTGTATGGCTATGGATAATGTTACATTCTGGTTTTAATCATCTCTTCAGTATATTTATATTATGAGATGTTCAATATCCAGCACATAATATGCACAAGAACGTTTTGTGAAAAAATTTAAATGAGGAATATAACCGTGGCCTTCATAAACTCATGGCCTGACACTGACCAGCAAATGATGTCAAGAGACAAGTCTTTGGCCACAAAAGAAAACAAATCGTGAGTTGCATTCAACAGTTCAACCAATGGGATCACTTGTTTCCTAAAGCACTACAAAAGACAACTCACTGGGCGGTCCACAAACCTAAAAATGACGTCAAAATATGGTTATTAGTGGGTCTTAGTATCAGGCGATAAGTTAACGATAGCTACGATGGGTCGTTTTCGTTGAAGTCTATATTTAACACCTCTGAAATATTGAGAGTCATGTACTTGATTCAAAGAATGAAATAAATCATTTCCTGGCCCAAATTAGTAGAAGGTATTCGGTCATTGCCCACTAGAAGCGACAAAACAAAACAATACACCAGGGTTATGGAACCAGTTTTCGGCACTATGATTTTTTCATTGAACACGAAACTTAAATGTATAGCCTATGTTTGGTTGGTGATCCATTGCGGCTAACGTCTGAAATTTTTCAGTCTGTTCCTTTATTGGACCCTCTAGTTTTATGTTTCACGTGGGATGAATGAAGGGGTTTTTAAAGATGGAGAATAACTCGAATGGGAGGATGAGCTGGTATGTGAACAGTAACTTACATGTATGATTAGCGGATTTTGATCAATAAATCAACCAGCTTTCTATAAATTCAAAAGTACAGTACGTGATTCTTAATACGCCGTTTATTTTATCTTTTAAAAAGCACCGCAAGTGGGAATAGACAGACGAATCTACCTCGATCCGGAAGAATGTACCAAACAATAAACCAGAGTACCATCACCTAATAACTGGACATTATTCTAATATTACGCTCCGTTTTGTGCTCCAAAAAAAAAAACGGAATAAATAAATTAGAAAGCTTAAGCTATGAGTTGGAGTAGAAAATTTTATACAATTTTGAATTAATCTTATCCCCTTCCCCATCCTCACCCCCACTTCAGGAAACTGTCATTAATTTTCCTTCTGACTATTTTCTTGCAATGTTCCATAACGCATTTCTTTTGCGTACCACACAAACAACAGCGGAAAAACAGACGTGAAACAAAGGTTAATATTATACAAAACGTCCAAGTGGATTTTACTGTTTTATTTGTTTCTTTTATCTGTGTTACTGTTTACAAAATTATCACTACGCGATTTTAGTGTATGATAAAAAGTCATTGAAAATTGAAATAGTACAACTTGTTTCCTTCAGTGTCTAATAGAGGCTCATAGAGATTTGATACAAAAGAATGATTCAGGCTAATATCTTTTTAAACGATTTCTTGTGTTGATAATTAGACAAGATAAGAAAAAGTTCAATGACATATGAGCGCAGAGACAAGAAAATAATATATTTATATAACTTGAATGATTTCATGACAGACAGTGCGAAACGATTGGGTTTATAATCAGGTCAATAAAAAAAAGCCTAATTACAATAATAAGGTATCGTTTTGACTTAACGGCGTCGATACTCGTACGCTGAAAGACTGTTTAAGAAAGTAATCACATATTTTAAAAATAATTTCGTGCGGCTTTTGTGGTACAGTGGTACACCCATGACACTGGGTTTGCTTCATGTAGGAAAAGGGTTATGGCTATGGACAGCGCGTAAGGGTTAGGTCTAATGAAAAGGCTGTTTGCTCGCTATTTTTCAATAATAAGGACATCGACGAAATTGTTCAAATACTCTAAAACACAAGACTTGATTTTTACATTTAGGGATAAGTTTTTTTGTCATTGTCTTTGATCTATCAATAAATTAAAATTTTCTTGAGCAAAGGTAAAAAAAAAGTATTTTGTCAAAGCAAGGTAGAGTAATAGGCAAGAGCGTTGAGAGCCTATAGTAGAAGGCAAAAGCTTTGAGAACTTAGAGTAGAAGGCAAGAGCGTTGAGAGCCTAGAGTAGAAGGAAAGAGCGTTGAGAGCCTAGAGTAGAAGGAAAGAGCGTTGAGAGCCTAGAGTAGAAGGAAAGAGCGTTGAGAGCCTAGAGTAGAAGGAAAGAGCGTTGAGAGCCTAGAGTAGAAGGAAAGAGCGTTGAGAGCCTAGAGTAGAAGGAAAGAGCGTTGAGAGCCTAGAGTAGAAGGAAAGAGCGTTGAGAGCCTAGAGTAGAAGGCAAGGACGTTGAGAGGCTTAGGAAAATAATAAATGTCAAAGGAATTTTGAATAAACTACAAACAGTCAGTTGTAGTGGAAAAAAAAAGTATTCAAACATGGAAACTGGTGCGTGAAGTGAATTGGAACTGATATCTGATACGACGGAGCGTCATTTCAAAACAATCCCTTGAGAGGTTAACATTTCGCCCAATTATTACTAACTACAAGGAGACCCTTTAATGTCGATCGAAGTGACAAACGTGGTTTGATCTGTGATTGATTATCTGACAGTTGTCTTCAGATGGACAGTGATCACCCAACTGGTAAATAGTCACGACTGAGGGGATTGTACCGGAATCGAATATATGTATTAACCCTTTGATGGCAAGAGTGATTTCATGTCTTCCATTATCCATCGTGTTATATCCGCAGACTTAACCGTTTTTATCAAGAGAACAGCAACAGCGGCGTGACTTCGTCGAAGCCTGGAGTCGAAACGTCTCAACTGATGATGGTAAAAGTGACGGGGGAGGGGGGGGGGGGGGGGGGACTCCACACAACCGTTTCAATCAGTGTGTTGGTTACCATAAAATTGAGAAACTGCTTTTTTTGGGGGGGTGGGGGGGGGGGGGACATCTTGTTACTTTTATGTTTCTAGAGAAGGAACAAACGCGACGTCACTCAGTTCTTAAATATTGTTTTGAGACAGACATTTTGGTTATTAGTTCTCACTAAATAATATCAATCAGACTATAGACGATAAAGGTTACACATAGTTGTTTGTGTTGGTACATTATATCCGACAGGCGGATGATGTGAATATTTTACCTAAACGCATCATACTAAAATGATAGCCAGATAGATTTGTGTGACATAAACCAAGAATTTCTATTTTTAAAACGAGTATTCAGTCAATTTTATTACTTTCAGCGTACTGACTTATATCTGACAATCAAAAGTAACATTTCCCTGATTTTTATTTGATTTGTTTGTTTGGGGTTTTTTTTTTTTTTTTGGGGGGGGGGGGTGTGAAAAAGGTAAGATCCGATGTCAGGATACAGTTAACTCGAATCCAATCTGTAAATAGTAAAAGAATAAACTAGTCAAGCATATTCTGAGTATAATAGTAATTTGCAACGTTGGTGATTCTATTCACATGCTGTTTTCTTGTAGCAATTTAGATCAAGGTTAAAGTGAACTAAAAATAGACCATCGCGTGTACTTAACCAATATCATGCAACATAATATAGAGTATGAGATTTACAAAGGGAGTTATTATAATTTCAAACAATAAAATTAAAACATTAAATATTGAAGAAAGAGTATGCGAACCTTTTTTAGAAACCCCCTCGAAATTTCTCTGTGTATTTTTAACCACTCAAACTTGTACTACAATATTGTCTTATATTACCGCCATTTGTCTCCAAATTCCACACGAAAAATTTGGTGAGGATATAACATTATATATACATTTCCATGATTAACCATACTCCATCCCTCATTTACTCTCCCAACAGGCCACACGGAAACATATTTCCATTTCATACAGTACCAGTCGCCAGTTAGGTGTTTTTTGTACTATTATAATAATACATGATTTTCATATCCCGCCTAACCCCGCATCCCAACAAGCTCAAGCACAAAGCTCTATAACTCTTACAATATCTGGCACTGCCACCAGGCACTCATTCAATTCTGAGTCCAGTGGAGTGATGTGTGTAAAGTGACTTACCAAACGACACAAGGTCAAGACCAGACTGATCTACGACCAATATAACCCATCTAGCGACTGATTACTCTAGACATTGCTTGAATGTTATGACAATACTTCGACAACGTCACAGACACCGCCAAATTGCACGAGTCATTATCAGAGAACAACATGTGCCAGATCGTAACAACGCCAACCCACTCTGCTGGTCATATTTTAGATTGGGTAATTGTAGAAAATTCAGAGTTCCAAAAAACCAACGCCACCGTCGATTATCTCCCCTTTTCGGACCACTCCCTCATTTCTTTCAATCTTGACGTTTCAAAACCATGCCAAGAAACCACCACCACATCAACCAGAAACATTAAAGGCATTAATTTGGACAATTTCAGAGGCGATTTAGAAACAAAACTTACTAAAAATTCAATTATTTCTCCAGACCAGTGGAATAGTTGTCTCATTGAAACGCTTGACAAACATGCGCCATTCCAAACAAGGACCGTCACCAACCGCAAGTATGCTCCGTGGTATACGTCGGACGTTAAAGAAGCTAAAACGAAGTGTCGGAGAGCAGAAAGACTGCTGAAAACATCAGGCCTCATGATTCATCGTGAAATATTCAAGAGCGCATTTCGTGCCTGGAAGACAACAATAAAAAAGGCAAAGACCACGTATTTTCTTTCAAAATTTGAAACTTCTAAATCTTGTAAACAATTATTTAACATCTGCAATGATCTACTTGGACGTGAAAGATGCACTTCATTACCATCTACAACCAATCAAAGAGACTTGCCAGACACATTTGTCAACTTTTTTAAAGACAAAATCCATAACATTCGTTCAGAACTAGATCGGCATGAACCATTTATAGATACAAATACATTCTGTGGTACCCCTTTAGACAAGTTCCAACCAGTTTCACCTAGTTTCATAAACGAGTTGATAAAAAAAGCCCCCATTACCTTGATCCCCTACCAGCACAGCTTTTGGCCAGCTCCATCGATACATTATTACCATCCATTACATCAATCATAAATACATCCATACTGACTGGCGAAGTTCCATCGTGCTTTAAAAGTGCCCTCGTCAAACCACTTCTGAAGAAACCATCACTGGACCACAATATATTAAACAATTATCGTCCTGTATCAAATTTACCTTTTTTGTCAAAACTTTTGGAGAAGGTAGTTCTTACACAATTAACATCTCATCTTAAGAACAACAGTTTGGAACAACCCTTTCAGTCAGCCTACAAACATCAACACAGTACTGAAACGGCGCTTCTTAAAATCTTTAATGACTTGTTATGTAATGCTGATGCTAACAATATCAATGTATTATGCCTTTTAGATCTTTCAGCTGCCTTTGACACCATTGACCATGACATTTTGTTAAGAAGACTAGAAAATACGTTCGACATAAAAGGAATTGCCCTTAAATGGTTTACATCATATTTACAGGATCGATGGCAGACTGTCGTGGTGAATGGTGTTCAGTCAGAACAAGTTTTACTAAATTTTGGAGTGCCACAAGGCTCTGTTCTTGGCCCTGTCCTTTTTACTGTATATATGCAGCCCCTTTCTAGTGTGATATCCAGATTCAATCTGAGTTATCATTTTTATGCAGATGATACGCAAATATATGATTCAGCACCCCTTAGTAATTTACAGTTCTCAATACAACGAATTACGAGCTGTTTTAATGAGATTAAATCTTGGATGTACCACAATAAGTTAAAATTAAATGATAGTAAAACTGAGATTTTAATGTGTGGAAGACCGAGTATCCTTAAACAGGCAAATAAATCACTAATTACTCTCGGAAATAGCACAATAGAATTTTCAAATAAAGCAAAAAACCTTGGCGTCATCATTGATAAAGATCTTTCCATGACAAGCCACGTGAATAACACCATACAATCTATGTACATAGAAATGAAAAAAATAAGCAAAATTCGTAATTTAATACCGAAGCATATAACAGAACTTTTAATTAATTCCTTGGTTTTATCTAAATTGGACTATTGTAACTCCCTTTGGGCGAATTTAACTAAAGACAAAATTAGCAAACTTCAGGTTGCTCAAAATAACGCAGCCAGGCTCATTGTACGCAATAACAAAAAATACCCGTCAGCAACTCTTCTTCTCCGTGAGTTACATTGGCTTCCTGTTGAAAAAAGAGTTGCCTATAAGATTTGTACTGTTGTCTACAAATCCTTGAGCACGAACAGTCCCTCCTATATTAAAGACCTTCTAAACATATATGTCCCCAATAGAAACTTGAGGTCAAGCAATGACCAATCAATCCTTGTCAAACCTAAGCCATTGCGTAAAATAGGTGAACAGTCTTTTCAATTTTCGGCCCCCCATTTTTGGAACTCTCTCCCGTCACACGTGAGATGCTCGGATTCGTTGACAACGTTCAAATCTCGCTTAAAGTTTTATCTTTTTACGTCATAATGTTGCAATATTATTTTCATATTTTGTTGTTGTTAAATTGAATTCGTATCACGTTTCCTTCACACTCGTCTCACTGTAATATGTTTTGTTTTATATCACTGTAAAGCGCTTAGAGCCTGTGACAACGGGGTAAAGCGCTATATAAATGCCATTTATTATTATTATTATTATTAATACAAGAAACCTTAACACAGTGCCACAGAGCCCCACGATAAAAATAGTCGCGACATGGAATTAAATTAGTCAAGGGTTTCCAAAAAAGATCAGTCTCTAACTCAAAATGGAGAGAAAATTAAAGTGACTAAATGTGACTCATATGGAAGGGGACAACACAAAACAAACAAAGTTCCGGGCCTTGTTCCTCGTCAGGAGACATACATCTTCGTGTCTTGATATTTGTCCCTGACGAAGACCAAGGGCCGAAATGTTGCTTGTATTTTGTCGGTCCCCTTTCATATGAGTCACATTTACTCACTTCATTTTTCTATCCATTTTATTGGCTCATCTAGACACCTCTAGCTTCTAATTTAAAAGTATTTCGCGATTTCAATCCTAAAATAATTTTTGTCGTATGTCTTACGGTAGCGGTATCTATTACCACTCCAGTTTTGCCCGTTTAATTATTTTTTTGAAACCAGAGAAGCATCAATGCTATCGTGTTGTTGAACTTCAAAAAAACAACAACAAAAAAACACAACAAAAAACAAACAAACAAACAAACAAACAAAACAAAACAAAACAACTCCCCCCCCCCCCCCCCCACATGTTATTGCAATTCTCAAGCAGGCCGAGACACTCAATTCTTCATGTGCGTGAATTGTTAGGTTTATATTTCGAGGTTTGATGGAAGAATTTCACACTTGAGAATGCTTGCGTGCATAAAGGAATTAGTTTAAGCTGTGATATTCCAATATGTTTCAGATTAAAAAAAAAAAAGCCATACAGCCAGACAAGATAAAAATCCTCAAACAGGCACACAAATGCACAACACACTCAAACAGGCAAGACACACACTCACACACATACAGAGAGAGAGAGAGAGAGAGAGAGAGAGAGAGAGAGAGAGAGAGAGAGAGAGAGAGAGAGAGAAACTATTTCGGTTTAACAGACACTCAATGACAAGCGCGTATTCACTCCCCGCTACAGGCACATAAACACAAATGGAGAAGAGAAAAGTGCGAAAGAACGACAGAACGTAATCTGCAGAGATGTATTATTGTCACATAAGCCGAAGTAAGAAAAATGGATGGATGAATACGGAGTAAACTAAACTATATTATCAGACATATAGATAGATATACATATAGATAGATATACAGATAAATAGTTAGAAAGCTAGCTAGCTAGCTAGCTAGCTAGCTAGATAGATAGATAGATAGATAGATAGATAGATAGATAGATAGATAGATAGATGGGTAGAAAAATGTCTAGTTAGATCGATAGATTGATAGTGTGTGTGTGTGTGTGTGTGTGTGTGAGAGAGAGAGAGAGAGAGAGAGAGAGAGAGAGAGAGAGAGAGAGAGAGAGAGAGAGAGAGGCTGGAGTTAATTTTTGTGTAACCAAGCAGTTTTTGTCAGTTTTCTTAATTCAAATGATTTAAAATCCAACGAATTGGGAGACTGATACCAAACGGATTACAAGAGTGGCTTTTGAAAATTTCTTTTGCTACGATGACAGGTATGTCACGGTGGACAAAGTAAACGAATGGAGGCAAAACCTAAAAATTGGAAATATGGTAAAACTGACCCTGCTATGCTATATGTTACAGTGAATAACAAAATCAGTCGGATGGTGAAAAGATTCGAACTGAGATATTGCCAAGTTTAGTAAGAAGGTCAATTTTTATCCAAAATGAGTTCTTGTCATAAATGGTTAAATCAACCCTCTTTGTACATCTTCGGGATATATCAAAGGTTAATTTCTCTTCTAAATATTTTTTACAGCTAGCTAGTTAAATTGAAAAAAGTATGACATTTGAGAAAAGTTGTTGGATACCTTTCGCATACCTTCATGAAAAATCACTTCAAATAAAGATTAAAATGCTCTGGGGAGCATATGCTTTCAAAAATTCAAAAAAAAAAAAAAAAAAAAAAATGCAAATCCTAAATTTTCACCTTCCGAATAATTACAATAACTTAGTCTTGTCTTCAAAATGTTATATTATAAGAGTGCAACATCTTTATGGCGCGGTTTCAGATTCGGGATGGCGCCAACCATAATGACGGTAAGCAGTGCCACCAATCCATCTATCCCAGATCTCACATCACTCGAACGAAGGTGCCCACAAAATGTGAGAAATATAATCTCCACGGAATTAGTGCAGGTGTCACACGGTGGGCTAAAAAGTATTACATAAAATATCAAATTGACATCTTGCGCTTCACACAGACTATACACGGTCCTACCATAAAAACCTAGGCGGACAGCTAGTGACGGACAGAGGAATTCGTTCGACGACAGCGATGACTAATCCGACGGTCACTGTAATCCGGGTGCTGACGTCATCAACAATGGTTACCTAACACAATACATCACCACAAACTTTCTTTACGACCATTCTACCATTACCGGTTCCATAAGACACGTCTTGGTCATTGTTTTACAGTAGGAGCGAAAGAAACCAAATATAAATAAATGAATAAGGAAGGGAAGAAAGAACAAAAAAAAAAAAAAAAAAAAGAAAAGAAAAGAACAGGAAAGGATTTTTAATAAAATAGAGAAAAATAAAAAGAGAGATAAAAAAAAACAAAAAAAAAAAAAAACGGAAAACAATAAATGAAGTAATATTGAATATGCAACAACTGAATTAGCAAACAATTGTTTACTAGACTGCTGTACTCGGAAAGAAGAAAATATTAAAACATTTTTGAGGTTCTGAGTTTTAGACAAGACGGGGAGGGGAGGGGGGAGGTTGGGGGGGACGAGTTTTGTGGCCAAATATTTTTTAAAACATTTTTTCAGGGTACGGCAGAAAAATGACGGGTTCTTTTTTTCTAAACGTAAAAATGTCCTGCTTGAATAGCATTCTGTTTTTAGTCAAACAAAAACTGTAGGGGAATCTAAAAGATAATTTCACTAAAGAAAAAAAGCGACGTTTCGAGTTTTCTTTCAAAAAGACAAATCAATTTTAAAATGATCTTTTTCTTGATACCGTGGAAACTTTTCTTTGACTTCATAATTTTCTTTCTTTATTTTTAATACAAATGAAAATGCTTCCATTACTTTCCTGAAAATGTGTCTCACAAACATTAATCATTAAAGTAGTTTCATTTAAGCCAGACAACCTTCACTTCAAATTACACTCGATCAAAGTGACACTAAACTTACGAAAACTGGCTGGTGAACTTATATGGTCTTAGGGTCGATCCCCTGTCGTGGCAGCGGATATTGCACTATATAAATGAAAAGTACGTCTTCATAATATTGAAGAAAATTAGTAGCCTATCTTAAACTACAAATATTATCTAAACTTTAAAATAATGTATAGATATAAAATTATATTTCTGATTTCATTTTAGAATGCACTTTTTGGCATCCGCTTCCCCCCCATGATGTAAACTGACAGATTCTAAGAAGGAAAAGGTAAATGTTTTCTTTATTTGTGTGTGTGTGTGTGTGTGTGTGTGTGTGTTTGTGTAAGTGTGTGTGTGTGTTTGTGTAAAAGTGTGTGTGTATGTGTGTGTGGTTTGTAGCTATGGTGAATAACTGTGCATGTATTGATAAATCTGACTAAGTCATTGCATAGAACTGTAGTATCGAATTTGAAATACTAAAGAAGATCGATGGAAAAATGTCTCTTGAAGTACACTGGAGAGCTCTAGATCCGACGTCTGACGACTTGCTATACTAGATTGTCTCCCCCTGACTCCACTTACCGGAAGTGGGTCGAGTTGGGGAGAATCCATCTTGTTTTAAATGACACCCTAATGATTCCCCAAATACGGATAACACAAGCACTGATGGCAGATCATAATAGGGCTTGGGGCGTATTATGACATCGTATTATCATACAGTCACGAGGTCTTTGGAATCCTTGAAGTCGAGGTTTATCCCGGTTTCAGTATCTTAAAACATAGTGTTATAAAAACGCTTCTTTAAAAAGCTCAAGTTTAATCCCTCAATTTATGGGTTTGTCACACATCAATTTCAGCAGGGGCTTAACCAGTTATCTGACGAACTCTGGAACGAAAAGAATTTTAAAATTTGGTCAGAAAACTCGGCCCTTCAAATATCAATCGATTCAAATGACCATCATCTTAGCAAAAACTCTCAGACCTGGGACCTCGCCGAGTATGTATTTATCCAGAGTACGGAAGTTATTTGGTTAATCTGAGCAAAATGACCAATAACCTCTGTGTGGACTATTCTCGATTTTCAATTGCAAAGGGTTATGGACTCACTGTGCCCCTTCTTGATCCAATCAACCTAAATACGATCAAGGCGTGGCTAATAACACATTATTCTAACACTCCCGACCCAAACTGTGATGGGAACTACTCCCGAACCAACGGAAAAGATTGTCCATTACAATATTGTGAAATTAAGCCTATAACTACGCTCGGTTATCACACATGTTGATAAATGCACGCTAGGCCTCTCCTCAAACATTGTAACGCATAACGGTATTGTTAACATAAACAAATTGTAATGTGATTAAGTTTTAGGCAGTCGAAAAGTTGTATCATTAAAGTATTTACCTAAATTCATTCGGTCTAATATAACCAAACCCAAATCAATATGAAGGGCGGAATCAAATAGTTCTAGGAATGTTGTGTTTTATAATTCCAACCTTCTTCTTATGCCGCTTTGCAAGCTGGTGAAGTGATCAATCAAGAACATGTAAGGAATTCCAAAAATCAAAAATGCAAAACTCTACGTTATTACTAGTATTTGATGGAAGAAAGGTAGGTATAAGTTTTCATGCCCGGATTTGATAATATATTATTTCAATTCAATCTATTCAGTGTTACTTTTGTGTTTACCGTGCCTTGAGTTTATCTATTTTATTTGCCACGCCTTGTCCTCACTAAGAAATCTATAAATAATCATTTTGAAAAGCGGCTAAAAATTTTTTAAAAAATCTTTTCAGCTCGTTCAACAGGAAAGAGATGGCTGTCAATAAAGGGAATGGTCGACTCTATACTCTTGATTCAAAGGGGAGACTGATTGTTATTATGGAATAGCCTTGTCCTTTAATCGTTGGCTGAATCAATGACCGTTCAGATGGAGACACTCGCGCCCGTTGTAGGGTCATTTCTAGACTCAAGATGTCTTTGGCGTTTGTGGTAGTGGGATTGAGGGTGGACCCCGTGGTGGTAGATTTAAAAGAACATAATAATGATGATGATGATGATGATGATGATGATGATGATGATGATGAGGATTATGTTGATGATAATGATGATGATGATGATGATGATGATGATGATGATGATGATGATGATGATGATGATGGTGATGAGGATTATGATGATGATAATGACGACGATGACCTATAAATTCCATTTTTTTAACATCATGTCATCTCGAATCCTCTATTATCCCTATAATCCCTATAGTCCACACTATTTCCATCGTCGCAACCGCACGTTGCCAAGTTTGTCGTTCATCCTCACAATGAAAAAAAGGTAAACAAATATGATATTATTATAAGCTCACATTTTCGTCTCAGATCATTTAAATGTCTCAAGTTTAAAAAAAAACCGGTAAAAGAGGATACGAGATGCCATGTTGTGAAAAATTGCAATTTGTAAGAAAAATGACTTGAATGGTGTGCAGTGAATAAACAATAGTCTAGAGTGTCATTGACGTACATAAATTTAAAAGTCTGATAGCTGGAGGAATAATTTTGGGCTTATTATCACTGTTGTATATTTTTTCTGGTTTAAGAAATTTTTCATTAAACAATTCACCAACAACTTCGGTTCCGAGATTATGTGAACCCTGAAAAGTGGATGTAGATTATTAGGTTATATTTTGTTGTAATTGTATCATCATATCTCTCATTTAGGACAATAACCTTTTTTTTTTCAATGTGTCGTAAGAAAAAAATAAACCAACATAATTTTACGCTTTCGGTTCTTATATTTATCATTGGTCAAATAAAGCTTGGCACCGTAAGCTAATTTCAGCAAATCAATCCATAAAACAAGTTAAATTATAAAGTCCCAATTTCAGACGAAAGAAATAATAAAAAAACATTGAAAGGAACATATATCAATCAATTTTTTAATGTATTTATTTAAATTCTAACATAATCAGCACGCATGCGTATTGAATTCTGAGCTCTTCCCTAGGATGCGCTCTGATTGGAAACGCGATAAGAATTCCAACTGCAATAGTAATAGTAAAAGAAAATCCTAAAATAGTTCACGTTGATTTAGAGGGCTCTTAATATTTTTAAACATTGCAATAACGAGACAGTTCCAATTTGGATTTTCGAACTAGATATTAGATAAATAATTACAACTAAATTACTGTAATCGTTGATCAGAATTCGCAATATGTGATGGATCTCATCAAAATTAAGTGAAATATATAAAAAAGATGGATCCTGTATGTGTCTCACAATGAAAATATAATACACTCCAACTCGTAAGCAACAAAATCTCACCGGCCGACAAAGCCATTATCGATATATCGTCGTATATCGGTGTGAAAGATACAAAGATTAGCAAGAAATAGTTCGTTTAAGACGATTAATATAGGGATATGTCATACAAGAGTTGGAGTGTATTGAGAAAAAAAAAATAATGAATTTATACAGCGCCTAATCATCCACGTTAATCGTACTCTGCGGCGCGTTACATAATAGTAAAACAATAAAACGAAAAAAAAATCACGCCACGACAAAATAAGCATAAATATAGAAACAAATCTAAGCAACATCTATCCAGACGTCTATTTAATTTCATTAAAAAATAAGCCTTGCGGAACAACTCAGTCTTCACACATTTCCTGAAAGAGGATAAATGTTCACAGGACTTTGTCCGAGGACTGAGTGTGTTCCATAGCTTGGAACAATGGATGAAAAGGCTTTTTTTAAAAACCAAAAGTGGATTTTGAGGTGGTAGCCTTTAGAAGATGAAACTGAGATGATCTTAAATTTCGAGTTTGTTCATATTTTTTTATTAGTTCCTGCAAATATTCAGGTTTCAATCCATCCAGACAATTAAAAATATAGCACAATAACTTAAATTCTATCCTAAACTTCACAGGAAGCCAGTGCAATTCCTGGAGAACTGGTAATATATGATCTCTTTTTTTCCGTTAATTTTATAAGTCTAGCCGCTTTATTTTGAATTTATTGTAGTTGATGAATTAATCTGCTTTGACAGCGAGAGAGAAGGGCATTACAATAATCTAATCTGCTTGCAGTAAAAGAATTACCAAGCGGCTTTGTAATATCCTCGTCAATATAATGTCTGATTTGTCCAATGTTTCTAAAATGATAGTTACAACATTGACAGATGCTTTTAAAATATGATCTGCCATGGACAATCCTTGATCTAAATACACCCCAAGATTTCTCACACAAGAACTAGGTTTAATAGTGTTTTCATCCACTAGTATCTCATTTGTAGGTATTTATGAGAGTTGATATTTGTTACCAAGAATTATCATTTCTGTCTTGTCATCATTAAATTTAAGTGTGTTTAGTTTCATCCAATCCTTTTTGTTGTCAATACAATTTTCCATAACTGATACTGATGAAAGCTCTGAATCAATATTGAGTTTTGTATACAGCTGAGTGTCATCAGCATAAAAATGAAAATCAATGGGAAAGGTGGATGACATATCAGAGAGGGGATAGTTAATATAAAGAAAGGACTAATATGGATCGCTGACGAGCCCCTCGAGGACGAACTATCCCCAAATTATATAAAATGTGTAAACAATATTGCTAATCGACCATGACGCCGACGAAAATCTGATGATGACTTAAATCCTTTTTGATGGGCAAATTGCCCTGGTTGTCTGTCAGATGACGTGGGCTGTCAGACTGCAAGATTCGAGTCACGAACATGACACAGAGGGAATTCAGAGGGATGCTTTAAGGAGGAGAGAGACAGACAGAGAAGGGTTGGAAGATACGTTGGGGATCGGTGGGATGTGTGCGTGTGTGTGTGTGTGTGTGTGTGTGTGTGTGTGTGTGTGTGTGTTTGGAGAGAAGGGGGAACGAAGAAAAAAAAAAAGTCTAATAGGATGGGAAGACGAAACACGAAATCGGCCTGAATGTTAGAAGAATCGGATATGCCAAATTTGGCGTTTGACTCGACGACGGCGTTGACAAACGCGAGTGACGTCATAGAGTCCATATTGTCGTGTCGTACATAATATATATTCGTGTTGACGTCTTTATATACAAGTAAGGTGTATTGTAAGGCTGGCGCGTGACACAATCAATCATTTGTCTTAGTCATCCATACCATCTTTTCAGACCAGCTGAGAAATTGCCAGGGATAATAAAATTGTTCTTTAAAGCAATTAACTTATTATGGATGTGGTCTTACTCCAAGTTTCTGGAGTAATTACCTGTATCCCATGTAAAGAAGGCCGGTCATTTCAACCACTCTAATTTTGACCCGTCTACTAAATCACTGACGGGATGAAAAAGACTAAATGCGAATTCGAGCCAGGTCCGTAGGCTTTCGAGTCAAAAGAACCGTGAAAATGGTGGATAAAAAATGGTACGAGAAGTCGCGACAGGAAAGTATAAGTGAACAGGATTACATTAGCTAAAATGCCGTCAAAATTGGAGGAAAAAACTTGTTTACATAACTCTCCTCCAATTTATTTTTGACACTGCTTCTTTGCCAATCTTTCTACTATGACTAAGTGGATCTGCCTATTTTTTTGGTTGGATAAAGCATTCGAACAAGTGCATTAAACCTGATTGGATTGTCCAATTACAAGTGCCCTGTTCTCATAATTTTAATAATCATTGAATATCAGGAGACCACAATTAGCGCCCAGACTGCAAAAACAACATAGCTAGAACCCACTCTAATTTCTATTTTAATCATACCCAGCAAAGCGAATTGAAAACATGAAAAAGAAACAATCGGGGAGAGGGCATTGGTGCAAGATAAAATCTAAAAAGTTGTAATATTGGTTACTTAAAAAGAATATCCATCTAATCAACCAACAGGGATTGGTCTAATTGATCTGGTGGAGAGTACTTTGTAAAAAATGTGCGTACAAATCAAAGGGTAGCAAGCAACTGCTGCTGTCCGCTGTACGCTAAAGATATATAAACTCCTATTTTTATTATTTGTTTGATTTGATATTTCAATTAATGGCATTGAGACCATATGCACATATTGTCAGGTCTGATAGCCAAGACGTAATTATCGACTTGCTTAAATAGCATTGTTGTAATGGAGTATATTTTACGTTGGTTTGAGAGTATTTCCATTCGATAATAAGGCCATAACACTTTGGGATACCAGACTTGCAAATTAAAACACGTTGCATTGATTCAATAAACTAAAACATTTCATTCAAGTGATCGTTGCCTTTTGCGAATGTTGCCTTTAATAACTTCAATTCATTTTATGAACAAGTAGATACTACCATTTTAAAACATATTAAAATTTCGGCGTGTATTTATAAATTTAAAAAATACGAATGTTGTCTTTCAATCTTTATTGCTGGTTTCCAAATTTATGAATAGATGTGATAGTATTGTGAGTTTTGCAATATGTCATTATAATAAGACTCCTCCGATCCTATCAGATCTGAAAGCATAAAGCGTCATTGTGTAAAAAGCACAGTCATTGCAAACAGAGGCGTTTCGCATGGTGAATTAATCATACACCTCACAGTTGTGTATGTGATACAGTGCTATACCAACGGATAGAAAAATACATGAAAAATAATCAAAAATTATCAAGATCTGTGGATCGATCCCCAGCTCTTATGGTTTAGGGTTGCCAGATGGACAGAGTTCGTCGTGACCTGGCCAATTTCGACTGCAAAGTGGCCAAACACTACAAACACTCTTGACTCCCTTAAAAACTCATCGGTTTTGATACACACAATAGACTAAACTAGGAAAAACATTTTTGGGCGGGATTTGTTGGAAAAAATAGAAACGCGATTTTATATATATATATATATATATATATATATATATATATATATATATATATATATATATATGTGTGTGTGTGTGTGTGTGTGTGTGTTATAAATAGACACAGACATACGTAAATGAGACCATCTATCAATGAAAGAGCCTAAAGGGACCAGTCCATTTTAGTGGCGACTTCTGTCTTATCAAAATCACATATTCCAGATATCCTGTGTCCATCACAAAATGACTGACATTTGTATATCATCATCTTAAAATTATACGAATGGT
>NC_088363.1:73664849-73683301 GCF_034508935.2 Berghia stephanieae
ATGATGATGATGATAATATGATGATGATGATGATGATGATGATGATGGTGATGATGATGATGATGATGATGATGATGATGATGATGATGATGGTGATGATGACGATGATGATGATGATGATGATGATGATGATGATGATGATGATGATGATGATGATGATGATGATGATGATGATGATGGATTCTTCTTTCAATCAGTCATCATACCCAGGATGCTCGAGTTTGTGAAGGAAACACGATAGGTGATAATGAGTGGATTGGAGGCTAGTCGTGTCCAGATGTGTCAGCAAATTTTTGCCAAAAATTATTCCAATCAAGTCAATGAGACATGCCAAAAGGAACGACTAAATAACCAAAAGACGTTAATAATTCTAATGTTTATAAATGATTTAAAATATAAGGAAACCTTTGATTTTTTTATCCCATGGGCTGTTTGTTTGTGTTTTGACTCAATAGACTTTATTTTCCCCTTTGTTTTACTAATGGAAACCAGTAAAATACTATGTCTTTCTTGTATGTATTGTTTGTCTATTAAAGTTAAGAATCGTACCCGATAAGCTGTTAAATTACCGGCATTAGATGTTTAATGGCTAATGAAATACCTTTCTTTTTTAAATTGGCTTTATAAAAAGTTGAATTGGCAACGCTGGTTCGAGCATGTCAACATTGACGTCACAGTAATTATCGTCTCGTATTATCTTTGTCATAATTCTGAAATAAAATATTGACGTGGATGATATTCTGCTTTGAAATTGTATCCAAAACGTAGGTAGAAGGAAGTTGATGTCACTCAGCTCGTTGTTACTGTTTTGTTTTTTTAGACAACCAGTTTTATGATTAGTGCTCACTCAAATCTATAATCAGACTATAAACACATAGTTTTGTGTTGGTATGTTATTTTAAGCTGGCGGATGTTATGAGTATTTTACCTGAACGCAATACATCAATAGACAGATATTGAGTGTGTATGTTTAGGAATTTTAAAAAGAAAAAAAATCAATAAATTCTATACATTGCCCACAGAATTATATATATCATAATTTAGATAATATTTTTAAGTGTTTAGAGCCCCCCCCCCCCACACACCACACACACACACACACACACACATGCACTTCGCGAAGTCCGAGGTTTGATTGAGAGTTTTTTTGCCAAAGTGACAGTCATTTAAATCGATCGATATACTTTGAAGGACGAGTTTTCTTGCCAAAGTTTAAAATATGGGTTTTTTCCAGAGTACGGCAGAATTGCCCTCAATTATTTGACAACGTTTTTATCAATCAAAATTGTACATGTGCTATGCGTTTAGATAAACACTCATCTATTCTGCCCGCCAGATGAGGCGTATCAACACACAAAACTAATATTATATATTATATTATCATGCGTAACCTTAAACGTCTATAGTCTGTTTGAGGGATCTAAGCTCGAACTAAGCACCTAATGGGCGATGGAAAACAATTGCAAAGAGCCGAGTGACGTCAGTCTCATCTATTCTATTTAATGATGAAATCATTTGTGACCTGTTGTAACAGAAATGCCTCGTGCCAGCGTGAGCCTGATGCTAAACACTGTGTTTTATGCTTATCTTATATGATTTGAACCCGACTAAGGTTTGCCCTAAGTGAAGAGAGTGAGTTTTATTTCCTATAATTGAGCATATATAGAGGGCACTATCCACTAAACGTGCTTAAAAGCGCTTTACAAGGGGTCCACACCCAACAGCAACACTTAACATGAAGGACGACACACGCCTGTCAGCGATATTACAGGGGGGGGGGGGGTTCGGACAGAGACAACGCTGTTAACAGCCAGGTACTCATGTTACACATGAGTACGGTGAGAGAATATGAGTAAAGAGCCTTTTCCAAGGACTGAACTATGTGCCACTTAGAGCGGAAATCGGACCCTTCCGGTCCGAATGCGAGTGTCATATCACTAGACAACATACAAGTTTTAAAAAGCTTTTTTTTAAATGCTTAACTTACTTAAATATGACCATCATGAATCAAAGCTCACCTTTTCACGCGAGTTCATTCGGGATAGAATAAAGGAGGGACAGGGTGAGTCATGTTTTGTATTTAAACAGGAGAAAAAGATTACTGGCACGACTCGTTAATGTTGATTTTCTGGCAAACGTAATAACCTCTAGAATATCTGTCAACAAAAGCCATGCATGTCCCTCTCTTAAATGAAAGTGAAAGAGAAATGTATGTGAACTGCTGAAGAATTCTGAAATAGATGAGAAATCACGTTTTTAAAAAAGCATTTTACCTCGATTTAACATTTGTGTGTCTAAATAGTGCTTAACATACAAATTATGATGCTGATGGTGGTGATGACGATGATGATGATGATGATGATGACGATGATGATGATGATGATGATTATGATATGATGATGATGATGAGATGATGATGATGATGATGATGATGATGATGATGATGCACGATGATAACTCGTCTTCTGTCTTGTTGACGCTTTTAAAATATCATAATAGAATAATATTTAGCATCCTTTTTTCTTTTTTTTTTTTTTTCTTTCTTGTTTTTTTTTTTTTTTTTTTTTTTTTTTGGGGGGGGGGGGGGTTATCTCGTGACATATTACTCCTCTAGCGCTTTTGGCAGCGTCCATTTTTATGTCATTTTTCTGTTGTAAAATTGTTTTAAGCAATCGTTCCAGTTTGTTATGAGAGAATGTTATTTGCTTATCTTAATAATTCTACTTTGGTCTCCTTCATATATTCTATTAATATTGTCTAAATAGCCATACTCTGGCAAAATACTTTTCTTTTGGTTTAATTTTGGCCAGAATTTTTTTTTGCTTCGAGCTTATCAAACGCGAGACTTGCAAGAAAAATTCATTTTTATACTCTTTGCTGTTGTCTGTGATGTTTTGGTTTTCAGTAATGTTTTCATATTTTTTTTCTGTTTTTTTTATAGTTTGTTTTGTTTGTTGATTTTTTTATTATGTTATGTTTTTGTTTATTGTGTTTTTTGTGTGTTTCTGTAGTTGTCGTTATTGTTTTGTTTTGTTTTGATTTTTGTTGGGATTTTTTTTTGTGTGTGTGAGTTTTTTTTTAATTCTATTTATTTTTGTATTTATTGATTTATTGGCGTCAAAGGACATCAAGATATAATTAAATCCCATTAACTGAGTTATAAAACTTACACTTGGCGATTACAGATAGTACTTGGGAAACGTGAGTTGTTATCAATCACGTTTAACTCAATAAACATAAAGAGTTCCCATACGTAATAAAATCAATGTTCTGGCAAATTGTGTGTACTGTTGGTAAATTGTGTACCTACTTAGAAAGTATAAATCGTATTTCATGATATTATATAATCTCGTTGGTGACACATGATTATATTTTTCGTGTAAAAAATGAGCTTTTACTTTATTTTTTTTATAGTCCAAAATCCACTGAATGCTCTCAAGACTCTTTACAGACAGTAAAAGACGTGGTATCACACCTCTAAGGCGCAGTTATAATTTATTTTCGACAAAAGACAACGCTGTAATTGGACCCCATTATAATATACTTGAGTATGGTGACAAAACGTTAGGAAAGAGCTGGGGGAGGGGGGGACTTGAACCTGAGATGCACAGGTCATAAGCCTCAAATCTACCAAGCCATAGGGGACTTTACACGCAAAGGGACCGTGATCGATCCCGGGCGCAGTCGAGATTTTTTTTTCTGTTCCCCCCCCCCCCTCTTGTCCACCCACCAGTGAATGGGTAGCTGAGTCTGTTAGATTTGACGGAAAGTACGTTGCGATAGACTAGCGTCATATCCAAAGGATAGCGAGCAATAGCTATTTTCCGTTTCACGCTATAGAAACCGGGATAAACTCCGGCTCCATGGGCCGAATGCCTTTGAAGGAATACTACAAAGATATACAATTTAATTAGCCCTCTTGTTACTCTGGCTTCCATCCATAGAAGACTTGTAAAAAAAAATATCCAGTCACGAAATAGAACTTTGTCCTTAAGACTGATATCTGTTTCATCAAAGCTATGTATAGAACTATAAGTCGTTACCCCTGGATAGGACGCTGGTCTCATTAACAGCGAACTTTAAGACAGCCAGTAATATATTATATCATTAAAATTTATACTTGTTAACGCAAACACTTTGATTTGCAATGGATCAAGACACGGTGGAAAGTTATGTTAGTCAATATCAATTATTTCGCCGATCCGGTTTCTTTAGATCTGCTTGAAGGTATTCGATTTTTCTCTCCCTGTTCTATTTGCAATTCCTTGAAATGCGTCCTCTTGTCGGTTTACTCTCTTAGATCTGAGGCGGGAATGTGGAAACAGTCAACATTTACTCTCTTAAGCCCACATTGGTTGCCACAGAATCGACCTCGGTTGCCACCAAAAAAATCAATTACGTGGTACTCATAAGCTTGTCGGCAATTTCTGTGAGAGTATTTCATTGGTCAATAAAAGTCCATTAAGCCTGGAAACTCCAGTTGTTGCTAAAATCATTATACGACCAACATTTGAAATTGCATTTTGGGGTTTGTTGACATTTCATATTATGTTTTGTTTCAAATTCTCATAGAGAAAATCGGGCATGCTTGCGTGGTTTTTCCTATTACACAACGTTTTTATCGGTCTGAGGAAAAGGAAATC
Source organism: Berghia stephanieae (assembly GCF_034508935.2). Taxonomy (NCBI): domain Eukaryota; kingdom Metazoa; phylum Mollusca; class Gastropoda; order Nudibranchia; family Aeolidiidae; genus Berghia; species Berghia stephanieae. Next base: position 73,669,493 of record NC_088363.1, read on the forward strand.
TTTATAAAATGCTTTATTTTCAAAACAAATCTACGCTACACTGAATAATTCTTTAATTTATAGATCAAGCCTACGTTTGCCGGTATATGTTTTACTAACAGCGTGTTTTATTTATTCATTGTTTCAGTCATCATCGATCTTCTTAATAAATATCTTTTAATATTTTATATTATGGACAAATAAAAATCTTCTCATTTTCATTTACGAGATCGTACACCTCGCCCTTTACATAGAGTCTACACTGTAGATATTTGCCTGTCTTGGTAACCCAAAATGTTATGGTCTTTTTGTTGTGATGGAATATCATTTTTCAACTTAATGAAATATGATAAACCGTCTTATTAACTTGTCAAAAATGTAAATATGTTGAGATGGCTTGTGAGTACAATTAAAAATAGAGTATTAATGCTTGCGCGTTCCTAGTATACATGTGGTCTTGTGGTATGACAATCGCCTTCGGATCTGAAAGTCCAAAGTTCGAATCCCGATCTGAGAGGCGCATAGTCCTTAGAAAATGCTCTTTACTCACGTTTTCTCACCTTACTTAGATGTAAAATAAGGACATGACCGTTAACAAGGCTATCTGAGAAAAAATATATAATATTGCCCAATGGGCGTCATGTCTCGTCTTACATTTTTAGAATTGCTGTTGGTGGGTGATCCCTTGTAAAGGGCTTTTGAACACGTTTAGTGGATATTGGGATCTATAAATAGTTTGAAGATGACGTCACTCATGTCTTTGTTATTGTTTTTTTGCCATCCGCGTTTATGAGTAATGCTCAGTGAACTGTATTAACACGACTATAAACGTTCATGGATACACACAGTTTTGTGTGTTGGTCCGTTATACTTCCGGATGGCAATGTTATGAGCTTCTTATCCAAGCGCATACTATCTATAAAAGCTCGTTTTATATAATACTTAAACCGTAGAATACCATACAAATTTGACATAGTTTATTGCAAATCCAGTCTCGATAGCAGCTTAATAATACTAAGTTCTCTCGCCATTCAACGTATAAACAATTTCATAATAATTATTTCTCTCTTTGGATGCCGATGTCTCTCGTCACCACACATCCCACATCATTAGCCATAATGTTGATAAATATAGAAGCTAACATTCACTTCCCATTTTATTTTATTCTATGCATTAAAGTAAAATGCTCACAACATCCGCGAGCCGGATATAACGCACTAACATACAAAATTGTGTAATCTTGAAGGTTTATAGTCTGATTGAGATAATTTAGTGAGAAGTAATCACCAAAATGGCTGTTTAAATACAATAACAAAGAGCTGGGTGACGTCAATTTCGTTCCTTCTGTTGTAGTACATATTGAAATTCCAATGAGTCAAAAAAAAATAATGAACGTAATTTTCCATACCAAGGAAACAAATCGTTTATATTGATTTAATGCTCTATTTGAATGCTGATATCTCTCGCCCTTACACATCCCACATCATTAACCGTCATAATGGTTATAATGGTATTTTATTGATAGTATGCGCTTGGCTAAGAAGCTCACAACATTGCCGTCCGGAAGTATAACGGACCCAACACACAAAACTGTGAGTAACCATGAACGTTTATAGTCTGGTTAATACACTTTAGTGAGAATTACTCATTAACGCGGATGGCAAAAAACAATAACAAAGACCAGAGTGACGTCATCTTCGTTCTATCTATAGAGGGTAAAATGTACTTCCCAATTTATTGAAAGAGTGAATAAAAAAATGAACATGGTTTGTTTACCAAGGGAACAAACCCTTTATATTAATGTAATGAATGAAAAGTGACCTGCCCTTCTAGGACTAGCTGCACTGTTAAAAAGATAATAATATATTAAAATTTTATATACTGGGTTAGTCTATTCGGCCTTACTCCGATAAAACATTTTAAAAATTTATTTTGGCCAAAAACTTTCCCGTTAAATTTAATTAACGATTAAGATAGCCCTCAACATATCGAAACGTCTGAAACTGAAGACTTCAATGACCACCACCCCCCCCCCCCCCCCACTTCCTCCTCCTCTTTGAAGTCTGGTTTAAAACTTTGTGTGACAAGTTGAGAGTGATTTTAGTGGACCGATATTTGAAATATACGTTTTCTGACTAATATGATATAAGTTTTGTTTTTTTTTTTCTTTCTTTCTTTTTTTTTTTTTTTTTTGTCTTTATAAATGAGTAAAAGTCTGAAAAGGTGCGAATGCATCAGTGCCAGACAAAGCAAAGAGAAAAATACAGGAAAAAATCATCCCAAATAAGTCAGCCTGTCTCGGTGTTTCCGCTGTGAACCCTCGCTCGCATCATAATATCGGACGTTGTACGACATTGGTGCCATTCTTTTCAAGATACAAAGAATTTCATTCATAATATAGATATTATTTGATATATTATTTAAAATCGTATTTGTCTTCTAAAAATACTGCCTATCCTGTAACATTTATGACTCAAACGGTATATATTCCTTATTTATTTATTTATTTATTTATTTATTTATTTACGTATTTGGGGTCGCCTTTGGTATATTACTCTTGTTTAGAATACAGTCAGGGAGAGCGTTTCTATTTAGGTATTTTGTTATAAACGGTTTTTTAGTTAATTATCCGCATGTAGATTGTAAGCATTACCTCCGATATCACTCAAAAAATATGAATATTTATTCAGCATATTCACCGTGTTCAATGCGCCCCCCCCCCCCCCCCCCCCCGACCCAGAAGGCTAAGAATGGAACCAACGTTCCCTTTTATATAATACAGGACGCCTAATAGGTGTCCTTTCTGCACTTAGCATTTTACAGTATCTATCACTGTCTTTAGCCTGAGTGGATTGGGGTAACATTGAGTTTTACTCCAGAATTTCAATAATATTTACGTCACATTATTTTTTAGGCATTGCTACCAGAATTGAGCTTAAATTGAGATGATCTTCTCTAGAACTATTGCCTAATCATCTATGCCCCGTATCATGTCGCTCATATAAAATTCACCGTTGGAATTCCGTCTCTCAACGACCAATGTGACACGGCCTACTTTCTGCTGACTTATCAAAATAAAGGACTTGAGTTTGACCCAAATTCCCTGTCAACAATTTACATAATTTGTATACCAGCAACTCGATCACGACAAATAATTGTCAGGTTACTTCTCCTAATCCCCCGGCATTCTTCAGCGTACTCGACCAGCGGCTATCTATTCCCGTTATCAGTGTCACCGTTGGACCGACACCAATACAGACAGGTAATAGGACATGGGACCCGCGGTTACTACCCATGGCAGCGAATATGCCTCACGATTACAGATAGTGAATACGATTACTGTATGTTGAAACAATAGTTTTTCTAGGTTTTTAAAATCTCTATTAGTTTGCTTGCGTGTTTGCTGTTTTGTTTTTTTGTTTTTTTGGTGTTGTTTGTTTGTTTTTTTTGTTTTTTTTTTTTTTTTTTTTTTTTTTGTATGTTTGTGCTCCTCATTTTGTTTGTTTTTTGAATTAATTGTCTTGTTTTTAATTCATTAAATAGCTAGACAACTATCTATCTACCCATTTATCCATTCATTATCTATTTATTTACTTCAATTATATATATATATATATATATATATATATATATATATATATATATATATATATATATATATTTATACCCTACTTCTCATTCTCTCTACCTCTGTTCTTATCCTTCTTCCCATCTACACCCTTTACCCTACATCCGCATCCCCCAACCACTCTCTCTCTCTCTATATCTCTCTCTCTCTCTCTCTCTCTCTCTTTCTCTCTCTCTCTGTGTGTGTGTGTGTGTGTGTGTGTGTGTGTGTGTGTCTCAATCTTCCTTCAGAATTTGAACTTATTTCGATTATTTTTTCAAACCAACGATTAGTCCCAACATCCTCATGGTTCTCAACTAATTTAATGTCATTGGTTCTAATCCTGCAATCCTAGCCCTCAATCCTGTTATTGACATTTATCTTTTTTACGTTCTTAATTGCCTTTTCGTTATGGGATTCAGCTCCTTAATCCTCCTTCCATTAGTCATGATCTTATAAAAGTCAGGGTTTTTTTCGGGTTGGAAATGGGGGTCCTTTTGGAACCCTTCACTTTTCGAGGGGTTCTTTTTGTTTTCTTTTCTTTTCGTTTTGATTTTTTAAACTATTTGTTGGGTTTTTTTTTCCTATTTTATTAAAAATATAATATATAAGATATCTTCTTAAAACGTTTAACAATAGTGTATTTGCTTTTAAAGACACAACCACACTTGTTAGAAATTGATCCTGATTTTATCCCTCGTTGATTTCTTTTTTCTCTCTCGCCAAATCGATTATCAGAGATGAATCATCAAATTTAAAAGGTTTAATTCTGACCCTAAACTTTAGATTATTCATAACATACTAAAATGTCTTTTATCCATTTTGGGCAGAAAAGCTCTTTTTTAAAATTCTCACTTTGTTAGATTTAAATACCTCCAAAATTTCAACAACAAAAAGTCTTAAATCTTAGGTTTCAAGTTTAAGCCTTTTCTACATGTGTGGAGTCATTTTTAGACATAATCATGTCATAAACTAAAAGTTTTTCGATCAAAAATAGAAAAGAAAAGCGTTTTGTCGTCACATGTCAGAAATCTCAATAAAACCTAAATAATTATCGGTAACCGAGTACCGGCTACCAAACATATCGGGATAAATATACGCAGCACGATTTCTCTCCCAGCCCAGGTAGATACTGGTGTTACCAGCTGTTCCTTGCAGGCATCTTCAACTGATTTCGGTGTGGTTACTTTGATGCGATGTACACGATAACAGAGAGACCTCCCTTGGCTTGCTATGACGTCAAATACTGTTCAGCCAATGGCGTTATCGGATCTGGCTTCGGGGAGGTCTGTGACCTTTGACGTCGTTTGTTTGGATAACACAACAATGTGCATAACAATATTTGATTAAAATGAAAGTGATATCGATATTGTCCACAATTATGACATTTTGAAGGGGAAAGAAAATTTTGATAACATCATCATACGTAGCGTTTTGGGGGAACAAGGAAGGAGAAAGACAGCCATCCACACATACTTCAAACACACACACACACACACACACACACACACATACATGCATACATACAGAGAGAGAGAGAGAGAGAGAGAGAGAGAGAGAGAGAAGGGGGGAAGTGAGGGGAATAGAGAAAAAGAGAGGGTGGAGAGAGACAGTGATGAATAATAGAGAGATTTGGGAGAGAAACAGAGGAGAGTCGTGGAGAAAACAAAGGAGAGAGAGAGAGAGAGAGAGAGAGAGAGAGAGAGAGAGAGAAAGGGGGGGGGGGGCGGCGGTAATGAGTAATAGATTGATTGGGCGATTTTTTTTTAATTGTAAAAGCCGGGTCATTTTGCATTGTATAATGAAAATGATAAAGAGGGTAAGAAAATGAAGAATGGGGAAGAAACAGAGACGGCCATGTGTGAGGAGTTAGTGGACAGGAAAATTGGATTCAATAGTCTGATGTCACATCGCCCAGCAACGGCGGCCATCGTGGTTCTAAACAAAGAAAATCGGTACTTTTTATTCTTCAGAATGTGTAAAAGTCAAAACATGATCAGATTTATAATATTTGTTTTTCCTCTGGATACGCTTTTATGCTCGTCGGAGAAATATTTCATAAGAGCGTCCGCCATTGTTCCGATAGTTAAGAGCCAGTTACTAAGGTACCATGCGTCATTACGAGGGAAGTGACGTTACGACTGTTGAAGCGTATTAGCAACAAGACAATATGGTTGATGAAAAAAACAAGTAGATTTGTGTGTGTGTAAGGGGGGGGGGGGGTGTCATATAAAGTCCAATATCGTGCTTTGTTGTTTACTTCTTTTGAGTTCTCTTGTTTCTTTTTTTATATTTTAAAGAGTTTTTTTTTCCACTCTTATTTTTCTATCATTGTGGTGGGTTCTTCTAATGTCAATTTATTCTTCTGATTGTACTTTTTTCTCTCGCTTACTTCGTCTTTTCGTTAAAAGGAAATCTACATTTCTTTTTAATTTCCTTTATTTCCAAGAATCTAAGATTAATCGATCAGCCTTGTATGTACAGCAAATTAGTGACGATTTACGGACCAGGCACCGGTGTAAGAGAAAGATCTGAAAAATGTGTATGAAACAGTGCCAGACAATTTCACGAGAGCTTATGTGTTATGAACAAAATCCTAAAACACCGATATTTTTAGAATAGGCTTAGACATATATTTTGTTGTTGTTTATCTGTCACCAAATACTACTGTTTCGTCGCTTTTTTTTAACGTATCATAGAAATAACGTCACCCAGCACTTTTAAAATTGTTTTTAGACAACCATTTTAATTATTATTTCTCGCTAAATGATATTAATCAAACTATTAGCATTCAAGGGTTTGTGTGTTGGTACGTTTATCCGACTGACGGATGTTACGAGTATTTTAACTAAACTCATAGCACACAATGACAAACCATATCGACTCAAGACAGCTGTAAATTTTATGGACATCGACTGGATGACTATGACAGTGACAGATACGACGAAACAATAAGCGTTGTAAGTAGATTAAACGGACAGTGTGACATTCCACAATCGTTTGAATATCGTCCTAATCTCCCAGTGTCCTCTCAAAGCGTTTGATCTTCTCAAGTGTTTATCTACCCCTGACTATAATAACTAGGCGGTGAATTCGCTTTATCTTTTAACAGTACATAACAGCTCGGGGTTCTAAATTTGTAGCGCATAACATTGACTTCCTAACGTGCCCAGTTTAAGTCCATGGTTCGTCGGAATTCTATTGAGACATCTTTTTCTTTCAACACATGACACCCACTCTCTCTCTCTCTCTCTCTCTCTCTCTCTCTCTCTCTATATATATATATATATATATATATATATATATATATATATATATATATATATATATGTGTGTGTGTGTGTGTGTGTGTGTGTGTGTGTGTGAGTATGCATGTATGTATGTGAAGGGGTAGAGGGGGGGGGGAGGGAGAGAGTTGGTGTGGGAGTCGAATCAATTCTCTAGTACGCCGGTGGGACTTAAAACCAGCAGGGACGGCTGGTAATAATGGGCAGGGTGGGCAAATACCAGCCTGTTTTTTCAAGTTATATGCTGTATTACCAGGTCCGAAATAATCAATTCTAAATTAGATAATTTCAAAAGTTACTACTTAAAATTGATACTTTGTACTGAAATCAATTTGTGTGTATTTTTGATAGATTGCGAATCACCATGCATCCCGTAATACATAAACCAGGATACGCTCCTGTTCTTTTTACACCCCCCCCCCCCCCCCCCCCCCCAACCACTCCACTCCACTCCGCCCACATCGTCATCTCATCGTCACGTCGCCTGACGGTGATTTTGCTGTCTGGCCTCTCTAGTACTAGGTCGGGCTAATTCAAATGAGCCCACCTTATTAACCAGTGTACACTAAATAGAGATTTTGGCAAACGAACTTTTTCTTATTTATTGCCTTACTTGTGCTGGGAAGGTTCCAGTATTGAATTAAATTTATTAATTTACTAATATTATATCAATTTAGTATTAGTTTGTGTTGTTTTAATATATTTGTTTATCCATTTAAATTATTTCTTTTTTTTCCCCTCGTTTTCTTTAGTGTTTCTCAAAACTCATTTATTTAAATTGTTTTCTTATTTGTTTGTTGTTGTTGTTGTTGTTTTTTGTTGTTGTTTTTTGTTTTGTTTTTTAACAAATTAATTTGTTAATTCTTTTTTTTTATTATTATTCTTAAAGTAATTACCGCTGTATTTTTATTGCCAGACTAAATATTTTTGCAAAACAATGTAATTTTCTATTGTATTCCCTCTAATAAAACAAAACACTTTTATTCAAAAGTCACGACTAAATAAATATATAAAATACAACCACCATTTTGGTTTTCTCAACAATTGAATTAGTATACGAGAAATACTCTTCTGAGTAAGGAGATAGTTGAATTCTAAGTTATAGAGGAAATACGGAAGGGTGGGCAGATTCCGTACTTGCCCGTCCTGAAGCTAATACATACATAAGATGGTTCGCGATGAAGAGGCGGGAAGCAAGGGATTGGTTGGGTAAGGAGCAAAGATAACACGGTAATTATTGTGACGATAGTCAAACGAATACATGAGGAGAGATTGGTAACATTATTTTGTCTTAATTATATTGTATGAAGTATTGGCGAAAGCCTAATATTAAATAAACGTTTTTTTGTTTGTCTTATTTTGACTATGGAACTGATACTGATACTTGTCATAGCAGACCTGCCTACTTTAGATAGGAAAATAAAAATCGTAGTTTTCAGGGCTAATAAAATCGTAGATATTTTAACTACCCTTTAAAAAAATCACCGGAATTTTCGTCTGTTTTGATAGATATCAAATTTTAAAAAACGAGAAAAAATAATTGGAAACGTAATAATGATGGTGATGGTGGTATAGTGGTAGCGGTGGTGGTAGTAGTAATGATGATGGTAATATTATTATTATTATTATTATTATATTATTATATTATTTATTATTATTATTATATTAATTATTATTATATTATTATTATTATTATTATTATTATTATTATTATTATTATTATTATTATTATTATTATTATTATTATTATTATTATTATTTTATTATTATTATTATTATTATTATTATTATTATTATTATTATTATTATTATTATTATTATTATTATTATTATTATTATTATTATTATTATTATTATTATTATTATTATTATTATTATTATTATTATTTTATTATTATTATTATTATTATTATTATTATTATTATTATTATTATTATTATTATTATTATTTATTATCATTGTTATTATTATTGTACGTATTGGTGGTATTACTATTGTTGTATTTTTTTTTGGTGGTTATTAATGGTATCAGTTTATTGTTTGGTCCCATTTGCCATTATTTTCCACTTTCATGTATGTGGTCATCAAATTGTATGATTAATTGGCGAAAGCCTAAGATTGAATAAATTTTGTAATATCGTATGGTAACCATCATTGTCGACGACATCGTCATTGTCATCATAATCATCATCATCATCATCATCATCATCATCATCATCATCATCATCATCATCATCATCATCATCATCATCATTAACAACAACAACAACAATATTAACAACAAGTACAACAATAGAAATAAAAACAATATCAACATCACCATACAATTTCCGTCATCGTCTCCACAACTATCATTCTAACCAACAGCACCACCAAAACCATTACCATAATTACCCCTCACCGCCTCGTCTTCCTCCTCCTCCTCCACCACCACCACCACCGCTACCACTATTCCAACCACTACCACCACCGGCACAATCATTCTGACCACCAAGACAGCAGTAAAAATTATGCAATTTGAGCTCTGAATGAAACTCGAGTCATATCGCTGTTGTTGCTTCTCCATGAAAACTTTAAGGTTACTACGTACTACTGAAAACCAGAAATATGTAAAAGCAATATTAATATCGCCGTTGAGGGATTAAAGCATCTCTTTAATTTTTCGAGTGAAGGAAATGGACTTGTATTGTCAAGGTGTTGTCGCATTATGTCTCGTCGCTTTATTTTTTAGTGGTATTCTCTTTCGTGATTCATTTTTGATTACGTTTGGAAGAATTAAAATCTACTGGTATTGTCATTTCATTGTGAATGTGATTATTGGTGGTTGAAATATTTTTGTTTAAAGGCGAAAAAAAAAAATCAAAAAAAATTTTATTAAAAAAAAAACAAAAAAATAAAAATAAAAATATATATCATATATATATATATATATATATATATATATATATATATATATATATATATATATATATATATATATATATATATGACCGAATCCTCTTTGCCCAACCACTGTAAATAGGCTAGAACCGCCACTGAAACCAGGATCGGTGGTGGCGGAATATGTGGAGGAGGATACTGTACATAAAAGAAATATATTATTGTTGTCCTCTCGAAGCATATGATCTTGTCAAAGTTTTTTAAAGAGTCTTGAGTGTATGTATGTAAATTGGTGGTGAAAAACATGACAGGCGATCCAATGCCTGTCTGTAATCATATTTATTTAATGCATAATAATGTTGTATAAATATAAACATAAACAATTGTGGTAATTGACAGATTTCAATTCTGTCTCCTAAAATGAACTCCATAATTTGATATCTGTCTGCTCAGGACACTTCTGTTCCAGACTTTAGTAACCATGAGTTGGCTTAGTGAGAGGGAGGAGGGTTGTGGAGGGGGGGGGGGGGGTTTGGGGGTGTTTGTTTGTTTGATTTTTGTTTTTGTTTTTTGTTTTTTTTTTATTTTCGCTGTTTTTAAAATTAGGTTTTTGGGTTGTCTGCTTTTATGCTCTGTTATTTATTTTAGGTTTTTTAGTAGTAGTAGTAGTAGTAGTAGTAGTAGTAGTAGTAGTAGTAGTAGTAGTAGTAGTAGTAATAGTAGCAGCAGCAGTAGTAGTAGTAGTAGTAGTAGTAGTAGTAGTAGTAGTAATAGTAGTAGTAGTAGTAATAGTAGCAGCAGTAGTAGTAGTAGTAGTAATAGTAGCAGCAGTAATAGTAGTAGTAGTAGTAGTAGTAGTAGTAGTAGTAGTAGTAGTAGTAGTAGTAGTAGTAGTAGTTATAGTAGCAGCAGTAGTAGTAGTATTAGTAGTAGTAGTAGTAGTAGTAGTAGTAGTAGTAGTAGTAGTATTTTTAATTCAGAAAAGTGAGTGGAGCAGGCACTTATGTTGGTAACAACAAGATATGAAGTGAGTAGAAAAGTGCCAGAAGACAATAGAGAATAAAAAATTTTTTCGCGGCGGTGGTGGGGTTTGAACCTGCGACCTTATTGGTACGACAACTCCGCCTGGCAGGTGAGAGCGTGGCTCTACCGTGTGAGCTATCCACGAACACAAAAAATATTCGTTTCAAACCCAAAGTCATTTATAGATCCCTCTCTCACCCACTTCTTGAGATCGCCGATTCGTTCGCCACCATCGCGAAGTAATTTTGACCAGCAGTTAAGCTTAATAGCCAATATTCTCATCACAAACATATAACATAGAAACGATTGAGACATTGAGTATGCTCCGGTGTATGGGGTGAATTTTTAATTCAGAAAAGTGAGTGGAGCAGGCACTTATGTTGGTAACAACAAGATATGAAGTGAGTAGAAAAGTGCCAGAAGACAATAGAGAATAAAAAATTTTTTCGCGGCGGTGGTGGGGTTTGAACCTGCGACCTTATTGGTACGACAACTCCGCCTGGCAGGTGAGAGCGTGGCTCTACCGTGTGAGCTATCCACGAACACAAAAAAATTCGTTTCAAACCCAAAGTCATTTATAGATCCCTCTCTCACCCACTTCTTGAGATCGCCGATTCGTTCGCCACCATCGCGAAGTAATTTTGACCAGCAGTTAAGCTTAATAGCCAATATTCTCATCACAAACATATAACATAGAAACGATTGAGACATTGAGTATGCTCCGGTGTATGGGGTGAATTTTTAATTCAGAAAAGTGAGTGGAGCAGGCACTTATGTTGGTAACAACAAGATATGAAGTGAGTAGAAAAGTGCCAGAAGACAATAGAGAATAAAAATTTTTTCGCGGCGGTGGTGGGGTTTGAACCTGCGACCTTATTGGTACGACAACTCCGCCTGGCAGGTGAGAGCGTGGCTCTACCGTGTGAGCTATCCACGAACACAAAAAATATTCGTTTCAATTCGTTTCATATTTTTTGTGTTCGTGGATAGCTCACACGGTAGAGCCACGCTCTCACCTGCCAGGCGGAGTTGTCGTACCAATAAGGTCGCAGGTTCAAACCCCACCACCGCCGCGAAAAAATTTTTTATTCTCTATTGTCTTCTGGCACTTTTCTACTCACTTCATATCTTGTTGTTACCAACATAAGTGCCTGCTCCACTCACTTTTCTGAATTAAAAATTCACCCATACACCGGAGCATACTCAATGTCTCAATCGTTTCTATGTTATATGTTTGTGATGAGAATATTGGCTATTAAGCTTAACTGCTGGTCAAAATTACTTCGCGATGGTGGCGAACGAATCGGCGATCTCAAGAAGTGGTGAGAGAGGGATCTATAAATGACTTTGGGTTTGAAACGAATATTTTTTGTGTTCGTGGATAGCTCACACGGTAGAGCCACGCTCTCACCTGCCAGGCGGAGTTGTCGTACCAATAAGGTCGCAGGTTCAAACCCCACCACCGCCGCGAAAAAATTTTTTATTCTCTATTGTCTTCTGGCACTTTTCTACTCACTTCATATCTTGTTGTTACCAACATAAGTGCCTGCTCCACTCACTTTTCTGAATTAAAAATTCACCCCATACACCGGAGCATACTCAATGTCTCAATCGTTTCTATGTTATATGTTTGTGATGAGAATATTGGTTATTAAGCTTAACTGCTGGTCAAAATTACTTCGCGATGTGGCGAACGAATCGGCGATCTCAAGAAGTGGGTGAGAGAGGGATCTATAAATGACTTTGGGTTTGAAACGAATATTTTTTGTGTTCGTGGATAGCTCACACGGTAGAGCCACGCTCTCACCTGCCAGGCGGAGTTGTCGTACCAATAAGGTCGCAGGTTCAAACCCCACCACCGCCGCGAAAAAATTTTTTATTCTCTATTGTCTTCTGGCACTTTTCTACTCACTTCATATCTTGTTGTTACCAACATAAGTGCCTGCTCCACTCACTTTTCTGAATTAAAAATTCACCCCATACACCGGAGCATACTCAATGTCTCAATCGTTTCTATGTTATATGTTTGTGATGAGAATATTGGCTATTAAGCTTAACTGCTGGTCAAAATTACTTCGCGATGGTGGCGAACGAATCGGCGATCTCAAGAAGTGGGTGAGAGAGGGATCTATAAATGACTTTGGGTTTGAAACGAATATTTTTTGTGTTCGTGGATAGCTCACACGGTAGAGCCACGCTCTCACCTGCCAGGCGGAGTTGTCGTACCAATAAGGTCGCAGGTTCAAACCCCACCACCGCCGCGAAAAAATTTTTTATTCTCTATTGTCTTCTGGCACTTTTCTACTCACTTCATATCTTGTTAGTAGTAGTAGTAGTAGTAGTAGTAGTAGTAGTAGTTGTAGTAGTAGAATCATCATCATCATTATGTCCATTATCGCCATTGCTGTCTCATTATTATTATGTAAACAGATAGTTGGTGGGGTTTTTTTTTTGTTTTTAATATTTTTTTTATTATTGGATTGTTATAATCACAAACTTTGATTATCGTGTTCTATCTACTACACGCCTATTGTTTCCATCTTATCTAAAAGTTCACATTTGTCTTTTGTTTGTTTATATCTTGCACGCAAATCAAACCGATCAATGAACTCATTCTTGAGACAATTTTAAGTAGAAGCTACTTCGGGCAGGTCATAATATAAAACATGGATGATAAGAATATTTTATTTTGATCTGGTTTTATCTAGTTTGATAATTTGTTTTAACAAGGACATACTTAACCCGTTAACCGTCGTGTTCAGGAAAAAAATAAACTCATATTTAAATATTTGGTCTGAAATTTCGTCCTTCAAATATCGATCGATTTAAATTATCCTCGTATTGGTTAAAAACTCTCAAACCTGGGATTTCGCGAAGTCGGTACCCTGTTTGCTTTGTTTTTTACTCGAGTAAGACACTTTGCACCTATTGTTCACCTTTTGGCGTTGCGGTTTCTACCTTGATTCTCTAGTTTTGATTTTGTCATGCAGAGCGAGACATGACGCCTGTTAGGCGATATTACCTTCTTTTTTT
>NC_088363.1:73683399-73700899 GCF_034508935.2 Berghia stephanieae
TATTATTATATTATTATTATTATTATTATTATTATTATTATTATTATTATTATTATTATTATTATTATTATTATTATTATTATTATTATTATTATTATTATTATTATTATTATTATATTATTATTATTATTATTATTATTATTATATATCATCATCATCATCATCATCTTTATTATATTATTATTATTATTATTATTATTATTATGATAGTAGTATAGTAGTAGTAGTAGTAGTAGTAGTATAGTAGTAGTAGTAGTAGTAGTAGTAGTAGAGTAGTAGTAGTAGTAGTAGTAGTAGTAGTAGTAGTAGTAGTAGCTGTTGTTGTTGTTGTTGTTGTATTTATTGATCTAAATCGATGTCTGATAACCGGACGTAATTATGGGTTCATTTTAACATTGTTGTAATGGAGAATATTCTGTGTTAATTTGAGAGTGTAGTTCCATTACAACGACACCATAACGATTTGGGTTATCAGGCCTGTAAAATCGATCTAAATCGATCGCGTTTTGATGTAGATAGAACAATTAATTGTAATCAAAATGACCCCAAAAACGTTGATTTTGTCAGTGAATTGCGAAATTGTTGGATTTATGGCATGGGCAGATTTGTGCATTATGTGTATATGACCGCTCTCCTATGTGTACGCTTTCATTGTCTCTCCAAGGACGTGTATGTTTATTTATACTGTGTATTTGTTAAAAAACAACAAATATACATAAAAGAGCAAATTATGACAAAAATAAAGTACATAGATATACCATGCACAGAGCGACAATTGCCCAGTTTCAAACGTATAGAATGAATGCGTTTACCACCTGTTTCAAGTCCCTTGATCGGTGAATATGTAATAATTACAAGGGTCCATTCAAATGGGGCTGTTATTCAAGTGTTGTGACTTATTGTTGTCTCTGTATTGTGTGATTTGTGACTGGGTTTTTTTTTTCACCCTTAAAATCACCAAGTCCTTTGAAATATTGTTTGCATGCGAATTGTACTCATTATAGTGTTCAATGTGTTGGACATAACTGAGGGCCATAACCGATGATAAACGCATTTCTTTAATAAGAATTAATATAAAAATAATAAACGACGATTCTATATGGTGACGAAGCGGACGAAGGACATGAGTCGAAACGTCTTTTTGTTTTGTAATGTTCATTCACTATTCTGATCCATCTATAATTTATTTTTATTTCTTTGTTGGTTTCAAAGTGTATTTGTGTGTCTGTGTGTATGTGCGTATGTGTGTGTGTATGTGTGCGTGTGTGTGTGTGTATGTGTGCGTGTGTGTATGTGTGGCGAACAGAAAATCTGACCTGAATACTATAAATGTTGAATGACGACCTGAAAAGAGTAAAAGTGAAAAGAATATCATAATGTGGAAATTCGATAAAATAGGTACCTACCAAAACCACACGTTTTCTGCCGTCTGTGTAATAAGCATCTTACTCAATAATAACTAGCCCAGGGCGACAATCGTCTCGCAAGAAATTAGGTTGCTCCATTTTTCATCGCCGTGGTCTGTGAGAATAGAGAAAATGGGAGGGTGGGGTTTGGGAATTGGGGATTGGGGCCTTGTCGTTTTTGACATTTATTAGTGGGAAAGAGAAAACAATACACTATGAATTATCCCGTTATTATGACAATAATAAGACGATTGGGGTGACCCAATTTGGGGGGGATGAGATAGGTACGAACTCATACTAATACTATAAAGCTTTGCCCTGGTAAAACACGTTTTTCATCATTTTGGACGTAAAAAATGTTACTTAGCTGTTAGTTTTACTTAACTGTCATACCTTGCGAAATCCCGGGTTTGAGAGTTTTTGCAAAGATGAGGGTTTATTTAAACCAATCGATTTTTGAATAACGAGTTTTATGGCCAAATTGTTAATGCTTGCCTTTCCAAAATACGACAGTTAACTGGGTAATTCTATTATATTATAAATCATATAGATTAATATAACCTATAAATCATATCGGTTGAAATAACCCTTAACTAATCAAAAACTCTCAAACTTGAGACTTCTTTGAAGTGTCAAATTCGAGACTTTTTGACAAGTTGATGAACATTTTAATCGATCGATATTTGAAGTCAAAAGTTTTCTGGCCAAAATGAAAAAAAATATGTGTTTTGTCAGAGCAGAATCTCCTATAATATCTTTTTGATGGCGTTTTGTTTCTATTATCTTCATGACCAATCTTCCCAAAAGAATGTGCGGTTTATAAAGCTTCCCCTAAAGTGATATATTATTATGATACTTAGGTTGACGAACGTTTTAGCGCTAAACACCTGATAAAAATGTTTTTATCTTTGATACTCAAGAATAAATTTTGGTAACTTTATTATTGATCTGTGGTTTATAATATTATATTATTGCTGGGAACGCAATGGAATCTTGAAGGAAGATCTGAGGAAAAGGAACACACCTGTTTGTTGTTTTGTGGTTAGCAAAGGTGAAAGCACTTAGATTGGTGTACCCGTCGGTCAAGTAATGTGCGTTAAAATGTCATAAGTGTTACTTTGGCCATTTTCATTGGAAAGAAATGAACATGCAGTTAATATGTCCTCTTTAATTGATAGGTTACAGGTTATTTTTATGTTTTTGTCTGTGCGTTTGTGTGTGCGTGTGTTTATTTGCCTGTGTATGTGAGCGTGTGTGCGTGTGTGAGTATGTGTGTGTGTGTGTGTGTGAAAGAGAAAGAAGGAGAGAGAGAAAGGGTATGTCTGTGTGTGTGTCACTCCATTTTGCTTGTTTTCTTTTTATGTTTGTGTTTTCGTATTTATTTATTTATTTGTTATCATCATCATCATCATCATCATCATCATCATCATCATCATCATCATCATCATCATCATCATCATCATCATCATATATATATATATATATATAATATATATATATATATATATATATATATATATATATATCTTTCTATCTATCTATCCATCCATCCATCCATCTGCATATCTATCTATCTATCTATCTATCTATCTATCTATCTATCTATCTATCTTTCTATCTATCTATCCATCCATCCATCCGTCCATCTGTATAGTTATCTATTAATCTATCTATCTATCTATCTATCTATCTATCTATCTATCTATCGATCGATCTATCTATCTATCTATCTATCTATCTATCTATCTATCTATCTATCTACCTATCTCTCTCACTCACTCTCTCACTCTCTTCCTCTCTCTCTCTCTCTCTCTCTCTCTCTCTCTCTCTCTCTCTCTCTCCCTCTCCACTCCCCCCCCCCCCCGTCCCTCTCTACTGTGTGTGTGTGTGTGTGTAAAAATCCCTTTGTGGGTGATCATACGTGTCTTTGTGTTTCTATTTCCCTTGATTAGCGGATTTTATTATTTTCCGTTTGACAAAATTGTACAAATTTGATATAGATAGTAGGTACTCAAAAAAAAACACATAATATCTAATATCAATCCATTGTACTGACAACATTATCTGTACACTACTTATAAATTATAGCGACACCTCTGACGGGTATTCCGGTATTTGTTTGTTGTGGGTTTGGAATGACGTCACTACACTGGTTCACGTAAAGGGAATCGTGAGCCAAGTAGGAGTGGGGGGAAATATCTATTTTTATATGTTCTTTTTGTCTTAACCTATAAACAATTCCGGTTACTAACGATTTGCACCTGGTAGCCCACGGCCGACGTTTTATGTCTCAAGTCTACTTATGTTATTACTCCACCTCACAACACTTGTACCTCAGCCTCAACCGTCGGGGATAGATACATACGGTGTATACTGTTGTGTTAGTTACTCCTCGTTAGAAATTGTTTTTTCATGTGGAATAACTTATTTCTGTAAAGGTATGTCCTTACACAGTCATTGCTCATTGTACGTATCACAAACAAAATACAAATGTGTTGTTCATCGAAGAACAAGTAGTGTGTTACTCGTTAATTCATCGGATATTCCCGTCAAATTCATTGGGTTCTCATAATTAAGATTATTCTCTAATTTGTATTGAAAGGAAAATAAAGTAAGTTGGTTATATTTGCCGTATTTACTTGTTTGTTTGTTTTGTATGTTTTTATGTTTATTTTCGTGTCTTCCGTTTATTTATTTGTTCATGATTATTCTTTTGAAATATTATTTTCTCATTTTTTTTTCCTTTTTTAAGTTTGTTTGTTTGTTTGTTTGTTTGTTTTGTCGGGGGTTTCTTTGGATGTGATGTATAAGATATTTTTCTGATTAGTCGATAACACTAAAATGGCAAAACGGAGTCATTAAATTTTGTCCATAAAATCTTTATTCTATTGAAGTTGCCAATCGTCTCAAAACGGAATTATGTTGGGTCGTGCCTGTTGTTTTAAAATGAATCGAAAGCTTTACCTATAATATGTATCTAGACGCAAACACATTTATTACTTTATACAAAACCAATGTTCCTACTTACTGTTTTAGAATATGGTAATAGTATTTGGAGCCCACTTTATAAACGCCAGTCCATTACTTTAGAAAAAGTTCAGAGAAGAGCCACTAGATTACTAACAGACTTATCAAATGTATCTTATGCTGACAGGTTAAAGACATTACAACTCCCGTCTCTTAAGTATAGACGAGGAGATCTTATACATTTATACAAGATTGTTCATAATGTCAATGCAGGAGACTTCTTTTTAGATTTTCTTATATTACATTCACTATAGCAGATAAATACAAAATATACAGCGAGGGTTGTTCTTCTAATTTTAGAAAACAAATTCATTTCTTTTTAGAACTGTCAACTTCTGGAACAAACTCAAATTTGACACAAAAAAACTCAGAAACAGTCAACATTTTTTTAAAATGGCGTTGACAAATAACTGTCCCATTTGATGTTAGATTATGATGAATGACATGTAAATACTGATTTTGTAATATTTGATATCGTTGGCGTCGATGTCTGTATACTATAACTATTTTTTAATGTTTTTTTTTTCTACTATGATTTTTGTTTTGTTTTTTTGTTTTGTCTTTTGTTTTGCTAGTATCAAAGTGTACCGAATTGTTCATGACTAAAATTTGGAATTTATTTGCTATGCTGACATGCTAATAGGTCATTGGCATTTAAAGGCCTTAGCCTATTTGGCCCATTAAATATCCTATCATATCATATCATATAAATTTTTATTTAACATAAATGCCTTCCACCATAGGATGGAGTAAGATTTGTTTCTTAAACTTAGAAAAAAAAAAAAAGAGAGTTCCTAGTTGTGGTCATTTTCAAGGGGGGGGGGGGGGGTGGTTGGAGGTTCGTATCAAGTTCATTCCGACATTATATTAGAGTGACGTTCTGGGCCACTTTTTGGTTGTTTAATATGGTTCCTAAATTGTCAAGCTGTGAGACTTCAAAGATCTCTTATGATATGTTTTGTTTGTTTGTTCAGCTTGAACCCCCCCCCCCCCCCCCTTTCCTAGATTTGTTTATTATTTTTGAATAAATAAATAGCCTATAGATAGTTCGAAGATGACGTCACTCATGTCTTTGTTATTGTTTTTTGCCATCCGCGTTTATGAGTAATGCTCACTGAACTGTATTAACCTGACTATAAACGTTCATGGATACACATAGTTTTGTGTGTTGGTCCGTTATACTTCCGGATGGCAATGTTATGAGCTTCTTAGCCAAGCGCATACTATCTATTTGCATTTCAAGAAAAAGAATAGATCTCACCAGCAACAAAACATGCGACGGGCGAACAAATTAATGATGATGATGATGATGATAATATAATAATAATAATAATATAATAATAATAATAATAATAATAATAATAATAATAATAATAATAATAATAATAATAATAATAATATAATATAATAATCATGATGATAATAATGATAATAATAATAATAATAATAATAATAATAATAATAATAATAATAATAATAATAATGATAACAATAATAATAATAGTAATAATGATGATGATGATGATGATGATGATGATGATGATGATGATGATGATGATGATGATGATGATGATGATGATGAAAGATTTTTAAAAAGCTGACAACATATAATGTAAGTGAAATGATCTTCCTACTCAAAAACGATATTATATTTGTGACCAGGATGTGACGTGATATATCAATACACCGATCATATTTATAATCCATTCTGACACGTTCCGATGTCGATACAAGCACGATATCGATGTTGTAATGTGTCGTGACGTCAAGTAAATGTGTTTTCCACTATACAACAGGATTATTTTCCTTTTTTCCCATTGATACTCCCTTCTCCAGCCCATTTCTCACCAATTTTTCTTTTTCACACACCCCGTCCCCTCCCCCCCCCCCCCCCCCCCCCCCCCCCCCCCCCCCCCAACCTTTCTCTCTGTCTTCTTCGGGCTACTTTTCTTTTCTTTTTTTTTTTCTTTCCTTCCATTGGACTTTTTGCCTTGACCCTGACTCGGGTCCTTTGTCAACGAGTTAACTGGAATATCCATAATTAAAAATTTGGCCAGAAAACTCGATTGTTATTTGAAGGCAGAATTTTCCGGCCAAATTTTTAGATTTGAATTTTTCCAGAGTACGGAAGTTAACTGGTTAAGAGATAAATAATTGAGTGTATAACCCACTCTTTGAAGTAAAAAAAATCTTTAAATTTTCTTTTTGAAAATCATTTCTTTGTTACACGTTAGTTATTTGCGGTCTAATAAATGCTTACTGTGCGTTAATGTCCAGAAGGGGGGGGGGGGGGCTGGCGCTTATTTAGCACTCATTAAAGTGAACAATTCAAACTTCATTTTGTTTTAAGTGTTTTATTTTCGTTTTTCTGGATATTTTTTTTCTTCAATACTTCACAATAACTATAACAAAGAAGAAGAAAAAAAGGTGGTTGGGAATCTGAGGGGATGGGGGTGTGGGTTTCTTAGATTATGTACGTATTCCCCATGCTCAATGAGCTTGCAATGCTTCATTTATTCATCCAGCTGGCCATATTAAGCCAAATTTCCGTTTCGTATGGTATACGTTGCCCGTTATGAATTCTTACACTATCCGTCAGTGTCCATAGTGGGGTACTCCTTTCACAACTGAGTCGGGTGGAGTGTTCAGTGTGTCAAGTGCATTCCCTTAGAACACAGAACTGGGACCAGAGTTTATTTTATTGATTTGTTTTATTTATATATTATTTTTTGGGGGGAAGTGTATTTGTTTTTTGTTTTTCTGTTTTGTTATGGTTTGTTTTTTTCGTGTGTGTGTTTTGTATTTGTTTGTTTTGTTATGTCTTTTGTTTGTGTGAGTTTGTTTTTTGTTAGGGGGTTTTTTCGGGGGGGGGGGGGGGGGGGGGGGTAGACTTGTTGGGTTTTGTTTTGATTGTTTTTTCTTCTTTTTTTTATGCTACCATTCTTATTCTTATGGTCTTGACCACTCCTAAAATCGCTTGACTGTTTTTGTTTCGCCATCGCCGGTACACTCAAGGTCTTGTGAGCCGTTTCCTGATATTTCCCAATGTGTCTAAATTAAGTATCTTGTTATTATCTTTAAGTGATTGTTTAGGATGACACTTGGATAAACCATTTGCCACCTGCTGAGCTGAAAAGTGACCACAAAATTTCCCAAACGCATACCACGGTTACTACTACTACTACTATCCCGTCCAAACCACCCTCACCACCATTACTATCACCATCACCTCTCCATGACCACCGCCACCACCACCACCACCATCAATACCCCAAAGGTAAACCACATTATTCGTATATGTCATATCACCCATATTATCACCTATTGGTCCATCCACACACACACACACACACAATCTCACACACACACACACACACACACACATACAAACACACAGACGCAGGGGGTAGAGGTATGTTACTATCTTAATCCTTCAGCTGATAGGTAATCTAAAATAAAACGCCAATCGCTATACGGACCGCCTTCTCTATATCCTATGCCTGCCCAATATATGTATATAAATAAGACACGCTGGACAATAAATAAATCACGCATTGATCAGTGAAATGTTATAGGAAGTCGGTTTTATCGTGATTAATTTTACATATTTAGACAAACATCACTGAAAGTTGTTTTATTATAGAAAAATATAAAT
This sequence comes from Berghia stephanieae, assembly GCF_034508935.2. Taxonomy (NCBI): domain Eukaryota; kingdom Metazoa; phylum Mollusca; class Gastropoda; order Nudibranchia; family Aeolidiidae; genus Berghia; species Berghia stephanieae. The sequence continues at coordinate 73,691,488 of NC_088363.1, forward strand.
CTCTCATCAATGTCATTATCTTAATTTCTTGGATAAGCTTGTTTGGGATTACATTATAAATACATATTACATATCGTAACAGGTAAGCAATTGTGATGCTACATTATAAATTTCATTTTAATACGATACAGTTTATTTTGTGTTGATTTAGACATAGAAAAACATTATTGTTTTGTAAAGATAATTCAATTTGTAATCAACGAATAAGCAACTGATTATAATAAACGTGATGCGCAGACACAGTTGATTGTTGATATTAATTTAATTTGATTAAATACAATATACACAGCAACACAATAGACATTTTTGAAATATATTTCTTAAAATTATATCGTTATTATTATCATCACTTGGACAACATATAGTGATTCCTGTTGACATCAAACATCTTGTTTGATGGATTATCTTTTTCCCTTCATGGAATGCCTTGGCGACGGTATCTAAAGATGGGCGTATTAAAAAATAATAATATCATAATATAATATATTTAGGTTACTTAATTTTCTACACCATACATAAAATTGTTGAATTATTTTATTTTTGTTTAAATTTATGTGTGTAATTAGTTTCCAGAAGGGTGTGTTATTTTGTTTCTATTTTGTTTGTTTGTATTTTACGTCGTTTTTTTTTTTTTTTTGGGGGTGTGGGTGTGGGTGTGTTTATTTGTATTTTTTTTGTTTATTTTTTAATTTTTTGGTGGTTTGGTTTTGTTTTTTTTTTTTTTTTGGGGGGGGATTTTTTTTTTCGGTTCTTTTTGGGGATTTTTTTTATTTATTTATTTATTTTGGCGGCGGGGAGGGCGGGGTGCAAGTTTGAATGTATAAGTCCTGCCATTAAAGTCATCAGCTTAATAGAGACAAAGTTGATTTCAATTTCTCTTATCGAGTTGTGGATATAAAGTAACTATTACTTTACTCTGAATAGGACGCTTGTCTGTTGCAGAATAGTTTCCGTCAGACTTAATAAGACCAGCAGAGCATCTTAATTTTTGTTGTGTACGAAAAGACGCGTACAACTGGATGAGTTTCAGGTACCCCTTGTTCCATGAGAACGGATTTCGTTGACAATGATAGTAGAATATTATCCATGTATTAAAGATCGCGGAATAGGTACCTATCTAACCTATGATGTCGCATGTTCGATGAAGATTCGTTCTATAGCTATTGCTTCGTTGATTATGATTTCTGTAAATCTTTGTTGTTCTTGGTTTATAATTATTATATATCTTTTTATTTGATTCATTTGTATATTTTGTTAGATGCTTGTTTTTTTGTTTCGCGTCGTCAAATCATTGTGTTGAAGACTCAACAAAAGATCATGTTAATGATTGAGATTGGATTGAAAATCTATCAAGGTTATCATAATAACTTGTAGATTTGATGTAACATTTTTGGTTTTGGTTTCTTTTTTTTCTTTTTTTAATTATTATTTTTCTTTTTTTGTTTTGTTTTGCTTGTTTGTTTGTTTTGGTTTGCTTGTTTTTTACGTCAAAAATACATTGTTGTCATTCCTTTCTGCCTTGACTCTCTCTCTCTCTCTCTCTCTCTCTCTCTCTCTCTCTCTCTCTCACACACACACACACACATACACACACACACTCTCTCTCTCTATGTCTATCTATCTATCTATCTCTATCTCTCTATCTATCTATCTATCTTTTTATATGGTTTAATGGTATGACACTCGCTTTCGGATCGAAAGGTCCTGGGTTCGAGCCTCGCTCGGCGCATAGTTGAGTCCTTGGAAAAGGCTCTTTACTCATATTCTCTCACTGTACTCAGGTGTAAAATGAGTACATGTCCGTTAACAGCGTTGTCTCTGTCGGAAAAAAAATGTATTATCGCCTTACATGTGTCATGCTCGTTCTACATGTTACATGTTGCTGTTGGTCAGGGACCCCGTGTAAAGCGCTTTGTGCACGTTTAGTGGATATTATTCTCTATAAAAGCTCAAGTTTTTTGTGCTTTTGTTTTATTTATCTCTTTCTCTCTTCCCTTCTCTTTCTCTCCATGTAACCTGCCACTCTTTCTTTCTTTCTTTCTCTTTCTCTCTCTCTCTCTCTCTCTCTCTCTCTCTCTCTCTCTCTCTCTCTCTCTCTCTCTCTCTCTCTCTCTCTCTCTCTCTCACCGTCTCTCTCTCTCTCTCGTTTTTTTATTTATAAATTTATCTTTATCTAGCTCTTTAGTCCTAAGTAACTACAGTAAAATAGATTCACAAGACATACGATATATAGACGGTTGCTTGAAAGTTTGTCTGTCAGTCCGTTTATACGTGTGTGTATGTGTGTGTGTGTGTGTGTCTGTGTGTGTGTGTGCAGAATACATATATATAGATAGTATGCAGATGACGTCACTCGGGCCTTTGTTATTGTTTTTGCCATCCGCGTTTGTGAGTTGTTTTCATAAACTGTATTAACCAGACTATAAATGTTCATGGTTACACAGAGTTTGTGTGTTGGTCCGTTATACTTCCGGATGGCAATGTTGTGAACTCCTTGGCCAAGCGCATTCTATCTATATAATTGCCTGTCTCTGCTTGGGCCGATGGGTCAGATCGCCGATTGTTCTTTGTAAATACCCGGATTTAAGCTTAATTTTAATCTTATGAAAGGTATAAGTCGGAGGTATGCGTTTGTTCAAATGTGCCTGCTTTTTAAAATTGGTTAGTTCTTACTATTAAAATCTCAACAAAAATATGTTGTTTTAACCCACCAAAATATAAACAACAATGTGCTTTGTGTTGTCATGAATACAGGATAAAAAATGCAAGAATCATAATATTATGCTTACTGGAGCAGTGTGGCTCAGAAGTACGGTGTTTGCTTCGTACCCAAAAGATACCGAGTTCGAATACCCGCCGCGATGTGTGGCCTTGAGCAAGTCACCTCATTCTAGCTCACTTGCGGCGCTGCATTGCGGCTGACGCCTGGGTTATTCCAGTCTTCCTTTGGAATAGACCCAAAAGATAAATTTCCCCTTGGGTGTGAATATAGGGAATTTTTTTTTTTTTAATTCTTAATGGAGCTCATCAACTACCGTGGTAGGTTTTTTGGAACTGAAAGTTCTGAGACGTAATCAAAATATTCTTAAACTCTGAACTTGGCAAAATTAATCGACTTGTATCTTCCATATCCATAATATAATCAACAATATTCCTATTTTCCGAAGTTTTAACGCGGGAATGTTTCATAATATTCAAAGGTTTCGAATACCATTTAGCCAATAATTTATCTTTTTTTTTTCAGAAACGTTCAGAGCGGCAGCAGAGGCTTGCCAGGACGATATCCTCAAACTATATAACACTCGCAACAGCTTGGTCAACATCTCTTCCAAGTTACCAGAGAACAGTCCTGCATCTCGTTACAGACTGGAGGTCGTAGCTGCCAGTTGTAGTGAGTAGCTTCTTCTTCTTCTTCTTCTTCTTCTTCTTCTTCTTCTTCTTCTTCTTCTTCTTCTTCTTCTTCTTCTTCTTCTTCTTCTTCTTCTTCTTCTTCTTCATCATCATCATCATCATATACATCGACTGACTCAAATGGATGGCATTGTTCACAAAACTCTCTTCTCGTCGTTGTGTCCTTGGGGAAGGCATTCACACCCATTATCCCATTCGACTCAGTTGCGAATGAGAATATTGCTGTGGACAACGAAAATAGACGTTTAACAGGTTACTGGGCTGTGCTGTATGAAATGGGAATTCGGGTTGGTTTATTTGTTTGTTTTTGTTTTTGTTTTTTGTTGTTGTTGTTTTGTTGGGAATTTTTTTTTGTTTTGTTTTTTTTTTCATTTTATTATCGTTTGCCGACTTGAAATATTGTGAGGTGCTTTGTGAATCCGTAAAATGCTTTATAGCAATATTCAACATACATTAGGCCTCTTCAGTCACCCTTTTTATATAGTCATTTACAAAAGAAACTAGACAGTTTTTATTTGCTATTATCTCACATGAGAGAAAATATGTTTGTACGTGATAGGTATCTTTAAAAAGTAGACCAATTTTTTTCTGATGATATAGCACATGTCTTTATTGACACAAGTGAGGAGCAGAATCGAACCACCAAACAGGTCGGTACAAGATTACATGTTGTAAATGCGCACAAATATATTTCAGATATTTATTTCGCAAAGGCGTTGCTACGCTGCAGTTGCCCCATCAAATGTTACTCTCTGTGAGCTTGGTTTGAAATGTCACAAACCCGTAATTGGACCAAAACTGACCCCTTTGCACAAAGTTGCTCTACTGAGATGGCACGTGAACACCAGGACTGAGATCAGAACATGTGGGACGGCTTTTTTTGTATACAGATGAATCGCTTTTTGAAGCTGATTCCAGAGGCAAACGAATTTCGTGCTATCGACTTCGACGGGAACGTTTCAATGAGGATACCATCATTGATGTAACAAATCGAGAATATGTGGATCTGTAATGGTGTGGTGATTGATAATTTGTGATAGAAAAACAGATAAAACGTATACACTGATCACTCACTGACTCAGACTAAAAAATCGGCGTAGTTTTCATCAGTTGACGTATATACTTCAATATCCTTCATGAACGATGAAATCACTGATCCTGACATATGTGGGATTTTATGAAAAGAAAGCTAAAATTAACCCCAAAAAATAATAAAACGCTGTACAAAATCCGAAGAAATGCTCGACAGACTACATACAATTCGGAATGATATACCAGTAGAAACAGTCCATCAGCTGACATCACTATGAGGCAAAGAGTTGTGGAATTAATGATTCGAACAACGGTGGACATACAAAATACTGAAGTGCGTCATGTGTGCTGATTTCTATTCTGTGCTCGATTTTGCTAAATCTATTTTTAAACGACTGGTTATGAATATCTGCGACTTTTTAACAGTTTACACAAATTAAATAAATTACACACCAAAAGAAAACTAATTTTGTCTAGTTTCTAAATATTATATAGGATGTCATTGTATTTGTACCAATCGCATTGAACTATTAGCAGAAACAAACTTTTAAGTTTCTTTTGTAAATGACTATATTATATGTGTTGCCCCTTATTTATTTAGCTTTCTTTCCTATGGAACGAATGGATTTTGGATGTATATCTAAATATAATATCTTTTCCTCCTCCCTCCATTTTCTTATGCTTAGAAAGCCAATTATGCTTACAAGATTTAGCTTAAGTTCCATTAGTATTAAAAAGATTGTTTTAGAATACAAGAAATGAGCTTTTCCTTAAGTCCATCAGATGTTGGGTTGCGTTGCCATTCATTTAGCAGAAAGAAGAAGGGTTGGGATGAGGTGGAGAAGGGAAAAGAATAAAAGAGAGGAATAAATAAAATGGAGAGGAGGAGGAGGAGGAGGAGGAGGAGGAGGAGGAGGAAAAGGAGAATCTTCTTCTTCTTTTTTGCCACATATTTATTTTCTTACCTTTTTTATTTTTATTTTCAAAGAAATTTAATTAGACAAATTGACAAGTGATTTCGTCTGGTTTATGACCCAGTGCTTCAACTGACAATAGGCATTACCAATCGTTTCTTTCCACCAGATAAGAACGGGCTTCTTCCTCAGAGCGGATCCTGTGATATCGTTGCTCTAGAACAAAGGTAAATTATTTATACTTAATTGTGCCGCTATGGGGTTTTGTGGTATGACACTCGCTTTCGGATCGAAAGGTCCTGGGTTTGAGCTTCGCTTGGCGCATAGCTGAGTCCTTGGAAAAGGCTCTTTACTCACATTCTCTCACCGTACTCAGGTGTGAAAATAGTACCTGGCCGTTAACAGCGTTGTAATCGCCTAACAGGCGTCATGTTGAGTCTTGTTGTTTGCTAGGGACCCCTTGTAAAGCGCTTTGAGCAAGTTTAGTGGAGATTGTGCTATATGAAAGCTCATTTATTTATATTTTTACTTATCATTATATTATTAAATTTCATTTCTCACTATTGAGTGACTTGGTTCAGACAATCACATTCCAATACTGACCTTTGTCAGTAATGCTATAGTTCTTTGTGGCCAGGCATTATTTACAAATTAGTGCCGTCACTGTTCAAAAGTAAAATGATCTAAAATAGGGTATCTATGCAGTTTTGGTCTTTGTCAACTACAGAAAATATATCCGTTGTCCTCATTGGGACAAAAAGACATCAGCCACGTTCCTTAGGTTTGATAATAAATTCAATTTTTAGCAACTATATCATTCCGAAATTATACCGATTTTGCGCGACTGGTCGCGATTACACGAATTAAAAACTCTCGCGGTCGATCGGTTCCGGAACATCTCTGCACTTGTATCAACTCGGTGATGTGCGTCATGACAAGAATAAAAATTGGAAACTATATTCAAACATTCAGATGTTATTCATTCAACGCCAGCTATTTCTGTTGATTCACCATTACATAAGTAAAAAATAATTATTTCTTTTTCGAATCAAGTGACGTGTTGCTCATGGTAGTGATTTCGATAGGAGCGTTCTGGCACCAGTTACAGTGTTGAAACATCTTCATTTCTTTTTAACAGAAAGAAGTATATTTCAGTGCGTTGATTGACAATGACAAATAACTAATGTCATGATCCGTAACCCAATTAAGTAAAGCGTTTTTAAGAAGGGTTACAGGCTGGTTGATGACCAAAATTTGATTATGTTAATTCGACACATGCGGGGTTCATTTATTGATACTATGCATTTGTGTAAAATGCTCACAACATCCACCAGCCGGATGTAACGTACCAACCCACAAAACTATAATGTATAACCGAGAATGTTTATAGTCTGAACTATATAGTTTAGTGAGATTAGTCACCAAAATTGCTGTCTAAAAAGAATAACAAAGAGCTGATGACGTCAATGTCGTTCCTTCTATAATCTCAACTGACATTTAATCTTATACTTTAAACCAAGAGGGCAATGAGTGAAATTTTATCGATATATATATATCGTCATGATTTGCATGTTTATGAATTTCGTTTGGGAAGTAGGATAAAGCTAACGACGTACCAATATTCCTGTTACGTCCTGTGAAACGAAACTTCAACCATTAATTCATAACGGAAGAAAAAAGATGAACAGCATACCTAAAAAAAATTCCTGAAAAAATAAATAATTCACGTGATGTTGTTTGTGTTATCTCCTCAGACTACAAGCTCTGGAGAAAAAGGTTTATATTGATAATGGTGAGATGCCTGAAAACTTTCATGAGTTAACTAAGGTTGACACGTCAAAGAAAAGGGTAATTAAGTTCATTCATAACTGATGTCGTAGTTCGATCATCATCATCATCATCTCGCCATAATTATTCTTTTCATCATCATCATCATCATCGCCATAATTATCCTTTTCATCATCATCATCATCATCATCATCATCATTATCGTCATCATCATCATCATCATCATCATCATCATCATCATCGCCATAATTATTCTTTTCATCATCATCATCATCATCATCATCATCATCATCATCATCATCATCATCATCATCATCATCATCATCATCATCAGCATCAGCATTAACCTCGCTCTAATAATCACGACAACCATGAAAGTCTCTCATTTACTTCTCCTTGAAACATCGATCTAACCGTCCATCCGTCCATCCGTCCATCCATCAATCCCTCCATCCATCCGTCCGTACATTCTCACATAATATCATCTATCTAGTTCACAAGTATTTCATGCTTCATCGTCAAGGCGGTGGAGAAATAATAAAGGTGGAGGGGGGGGGGGAAGAAAAAAAAAATGCATCCTTCAAACCAAGCTGAAGTGCTGCTTTAATGCCTGCTGGCGACGATTTGATACAAATTGCATTCTTGCTTCTGCATCGATTTTTATTTTTCCTTCTTTTGTTGTCGGGGGTTGTCGTGGCTAGCCACTGCCGGATTCGTTAGGTAGATGCCTGGAGACAAAAGTGATTGGGGTCACGTCCGGTCTGTAGTCAGGAAGTCACTGACTGTAGGGGAGCTAATCCTTTCTGGTCTGTTCCCCGTCCTCTCTGATTACTTTCCATTTGGTGCTCTCCAGGATAGCAGTTTAATGTGGGTGATAGAGGCCGTATTTTTTTCCCCAAAGTTACGTTATTCGTAATTGTATTTGAGAGCAATTAAGCTTTTGAAATATTTTTCTTTAATTTTATTTTTTTTTATTGCGCCTTGAGCTTTGTTCAAAGGACAAGCAAACCGAACTTGGAAGAGCCATTTTCTGTAACCCAAACTGTAATTAAATATTGATTTGAAACCCTCCTGTAGCTTTATTGTTTCATTGTTATTTATTGGTTTGCATTCGGATATTTAAATTGTACGTGATATATTTGATCGACCTGTTATGACCCTATTTTTTTCTTGAGTCTCGTGAATTAGTTTGAATATGAAATACATAATATTTTGTATGATTTTCCGAGAAATATCACTTTTTGATCTCCACAATGAAGAGAGTTACTGCTAGAGCCCCTGTCCACCCAATGGGATTGGGATAAGGGTGATATTGAAAGCTTATCTGATGTTAGATTCATTTGAATTTGGATTTTTTAGCTTATTTCAGTCTAAGAAGGTATACGTTACCTATTATCCAAAAACAGTATTATTCCAAGGGTTTGCGGATGCTAAAAGGGGAGTTGAATGTTATTTTATAAGAGCACGCACAATATTGTTATTGGAAAGGATGCTCTCTCGAATTCCATATTCTTTATGACATTAATGGTATCTTCTTCCCAGAACGTGGCCCATCTAAGCTGGTTAGGCTTGTCCAAAGATCTCTCTATCGGGATGTCCCAGCCTTTCTGGCACAAGAAGACGTCGCCGAGGAAGATGGAGACCTACCATAAAAGGGTCTACGAAAGATTCATGAAATTTACGTAAGTAGGAGGTGAATCCGGGGTTTGTTAATCAGTTGTGGGATTTATAATTTTTGTTTAGATACCATACCTCAGCGGGTATTTCTAAATATATAATAATTTTTTATGCTCCTTATAAAGGAGAAAATTAAATCAACAACATATTTGATTGTTTTGGATCCAGAGATTATTAAGTCCTTGCGCTTTCAAAGTCATTCCCGCGGGTCTAAATTCGGTTTACCCATTCATTGCGGAATGACGAGGGACCAAGCAGGGGAGAGTACAGGACAGAGCCGGCCTGTATATATTCGCAGGTCTGATAACCCAAATTGTTATGGGCTCATTTTTGTAATGGAATACTCTCAAACCATCGCAATATATTGTCCATTATAACAATGTTTAACCAATCTCATAATCGTATTCGGTTATCAGACCTGCAGATATTTGCACGTAGGGCAGAGCGCGTCAGTCTTATTCTCAACTGTTTGAGCAACTTCCTCCACAACTGTCACCGCCTTCGAACATACTGAAAATAGCCTTACAAGTAATATCGCTTTTGTAATTAATATTGTAAATATTGTTGGTTTCGTGACCCTAATCACACGG
>NC_088363.1:73705899-73708399 GCF_034508935.2 Berghia stephanieae
CGTTCAGGGTTTCACAGAGTTTTGTGTGTTGGTCCGTTATACTTCCGGATGGCAATGTTGTGAGCTTCTTAGCCAATCGAATACTATCTATACGTGTCGAGTAAAATTCACACCTTTTGTTGGATATAATATCTCGAGTTTTTGTCCCAATTTTTAAAAGACGAGATTATACCAGATAATAAATAAAAGGAAGAAAAACATTTGACCTGTGAAACCAACGGACTGTGACTGGCCATGGCCAATTCTTTGCAGCTTGCTCGTGAACGACGCTCCAAGTTTACGTAATAGAATATTAATGTGCCGTTAGATATCTTCTCCGCTTTTTTCAACTAGTTAACTGACGTACTTCAGAAAGACATGTATTTAGAAATTTGGCCAGAAAACTCGTCCTTCAAAAAGCGATCGATTTAAATGACCCTCATCTTTGCAAAACCTCTCAAACCTGGGACTTCTCGAGGGCTTCCTTAAGTCCCAGGTTTGAGAGTATTTGTCAAGAAGGTCATTTAAATCGAACCATTTTTGAAGGACGAGTTTTCTGGCCAAATTTTTAAATACGCGTCTTTTTAGAGTACGGCAGTTAACTGGTTAAAACGGTCATTTTGTTTTGGGTTTTTTCTTCATTCTGCCCTTGTCGATCTCTGATTAAAGACATGGCGGTATCTGAAAAATACATTACACACATATTTATACCAGTTCTGATGGAGCCAAAGGAGAATTTGGATGTTCTTTTAGGGTCAAGCAATGTTGTCTTCGTCCGAGATTAATACGTTATTATCCATAAGGAGAAAAAACAAACATTACAAAGTATTGTAAATTCAAACCTTGGATTAGCGATATCTCAATGTAGTATTCTTTATGGAATAATTGTTTTTAAATTAAAACATTACATCCCTTTGCACGGCCATCACCAAGGCATTCCTGAATGAATATTATAGCTTTTACATTAAACAAATGTCTGATGTCAAGAGGAACCACCTAAGTTGTCCGAGTAGCGAATTGGCGATCAATTATCCCGCCTAAGGAAAAATAAACGGAAGTGCTTTAAGTGGGGCTCGAAACCGGGACTCCGAAGTTACGGTATAATAAAATATCAAACCAGTTGGCCACCTACTCGGTGGTGGTAAATTCTTACCGGGTAGTGTTCAGCTTGATTCTAACCTAAAATGATATCTTGCCGTTTTCATCAAGAGTACTGCGGTACATGATACAATATGAGCCCAAGACCTTGAAGTTGGAGTTCTATTTATGTAACTGCTCTCTTGGCAAAAACTTGTTTGCTTAAAATAAAATCAACCCCCACCCCCTGCTCCTAATTATGGATTATGTCAGTTTCAACTTCATGCTTGTGATATAAAAGTTCAAAAAGGTATTTCGGACAACAATCCAGTAAGAAAGGCCGTGTCGCGGTTGAAATTATCAAAACGAATTGTCTTAGATATCACCAAGTCAGACAGACACAATAGGGACAGTAGGGGTAATTAAATAATGTTAGTAGCATTCTAAATCCTAATAGAAATCAATCATATTATTCTAATATGCAATAAAATAAGGATTTAATGTGAATATTCGCTCGTCGAAGTGAGAGAGTCATAGACGGTTCCAAGAAATCGTGACGTCACTCGTACGTCTTTCCGTACTGGAAAGTCAACCGAAGTGTTGAGGGTTTATGGAATTATTATATTCATCATATCCTTTAATTCACTCCATCCCCCCCCCCCCCCCCCCAACAAATGCTGCCCGTATTCCTCCGAAAGCTCATGATGGTTCTGATGAAAGTGTCGGACATTTCCAACGAAGCGAGACCCCTGTCTGTAGCCATGCCCTGGCTCGATTGCTTGCTCACTGAGTTCTTTAATCAGGTCTGCCGACTGCCTCGGTCCTTACTTTTTCATATTCATCTTTCGTATCGTCGGTGATTTGACTGTTGTGCTTGGGATTTTAAGTGTTTTCTGTTCGCACATTTCTCAGTTCATAATACTCTTCATGGCCTGCCTTTAAGGACTTTTATCTTTTTTTATTATTTTACTTGCTTTATATTACTTATTTTTATATTCCCGCTTTAATTGTTTTTCTTCAGCTTATTCTTTTGAATTTCTTGTCATTTTCGATGTTGTCCATTTATTTGTGAATGAAGTAATCAATTGCATTAAGGTTAATAATTGGAGCACAGTAGTGGTAGTAATAGTAGTAGTAGTAGTAGTAGTAGTAGTAGTAGTAGTAGTAGTAGTAGTAGTAGTAGTGGTAGTAGTAGTAGTAGTAGTAGTAGTAGTAGTAGTAGTAGCAGTAATAGTAGTAGTAGTAGTAGTAGCAATAGTAGCAATAGTAATAATAGCAGTAGTAGTATTAATAATTGTGGTTGTGGTGATGGTATTAGCAGTAGTTGCAGTAGCAACAGCAGTAGTAGAGTAGTAGTAGTAGTAGTAGTAGTAGTAGTAGTAGTAGTAGTAGTAGTAGTAGTAGTAGTAGTATTAGTAGTAGTAGTAGTAGTAGTAGTAGTAGT
>NC_088363.1:73713399-73735899 GCF_034508935.2 Berghia stephanieae
GGATAGGGAGAAAGTGTCCAAATCATCCTCTCAGATTGGGTTCATCAAATTCGTACTTTTACCTTTGTTTGAAACTGTTGGAAAACTGTTTCCTCAATTGGAGGTAAGATGATATTATCAACATCATATGTATCGCTTATTCCTATCTTTGATCCCATTTTCTACCACATAAATCTGATCCTTTTAACGCGTCAAACATGATCCCTGTTGTTTTTAATGATTGGGGTGAAGAATTAGCTGTTTTGTTTTGGGATTTTATGTTTTTTTAATATGTTGGTTATTTTAAAACATTTTTTCTTGTTTCTAACATTTGTTTTCAGTCAGTTTTATCTATGCAATAGATAATGTTTAAAAAATATTCAAGCGAAACTGTAATTTTATTGTCTGTAATGAAAAATCTCTCTACTTTTTCTTCTACTTCCACTGCTACTAATATAACCACTTACTTTCACAACTACTACTTGATACGAACTTCCACTACCTACTACTGCTATAACTCTCCACCGCTATAATAACTACTGCTACTTCTGCGACTACTACTACTACTACTACTACTACTACTACTACTACTACTACTACTACTACTACCACTGCGGCTGCTGTTACTTCTACTACTACTACTACTACTACTACTACTACTACTACTGCTACTACTACTACTACTACTACCACCACTACTACTTCTACTACCACCACCACCACCACCACTACTACTACTACTACTACCACTACTACTACTACTACTACTACTACTACTACTACCACTACTACTACTACAAACACTACTACTATTGTGGTCAAGTGGTATGACACTCGCTTTTGGATCGGAAGGTCCTGAGTTCGAGCCTCGCTCGCCGCTTAGTTGAGTCCTTGGAAAAGGCTCTTTACTCACATTATCTCACCGTACCCAGGTGTAAAATGAGTACCTGGCCGTTAACAGCGTTGTCTCTGTTCGGAAAAAATTGTAATATCGCCTGACAGGCGTCATGTCTCGTTATACATGTTACGTGTTGCTGTTGGTCAGGGATCCATTGTAAAGCGCTTTGAGCACATTTAGTGGATATTGCGGTATATAAAAGCACAATTATTTTTTTACTATTACTACTACTAATACTACTACTACTACTAATACTACTACTACTACTAATACTAATACTACTACTACTAATATTATTCTCTCTATCATTTTTTTTTTTTTTACGTTATCGATTTATCTTCTCTCACCAGAACACGATTATCGAGCCCGTTCGGGATGCCCTAGCATACTACACAGAGATGCAACGAGCTTTGGAGGAAGAAAAGGCCAAGAAAGACTCTGCAGAGGAGTCATCCGATCTGAAATCGTCGTGTAAGAAAGAAGCTCAGCCCGCCAACAAAGCCCCCAGTCTCAACAACGGCCTTTCTAACAACATACGCAAGAGTAGTGTGACGCGACTAACCTCCGGCCTATCTCAGGAGCAAGACACGGCAGCTTCGTCATGACAACAGTCAAAATAGCTTTGTACAGACACATATACTTTATTCTATCTCATCATCTTTCATTATGTTATTTATTATAGACCATTCTAATATGATATGTGACGATATTATGTCGGGATGGACCTCAAGCTCAAAATTGAATACGATAGTTAATTTGTAAAGTTTAAGTTAAAATACAATTGAATCCTGATAAAGCCAACACTTGCAGACCAGAAAGATTGGTTGAATTTAAGCAAGGTGGACTTCATCCGTTATCAATGGAACACACTTAGACTAGACAAAGAACAGGAAATTTGGGACCAACAAGAGGTGTTAACTTTAAGCAAAGGTTAATAACGTTAAGAGTGTTGAGTTTATACGAATTCCATTGTAAATGTCTTTATCAAGGTCAGTGAATTTTGATTCTTAAATTTTCTAATTCTTATCACATCCCACATCCCACGCAAAGGGACCGAGATTGATCCTGGATGCAGTCGAGATTTTTTTCCCACCTTCCTGTCCACCTAGCAATAATTGGGTAGCTGGGTCGGTTAGATCGGATGGAAAGTACTTTACGATAGACTAGCGTTTGGGGTGAACTCCGGCTTCATGGGCCTAATGGCTGTAACCAAACGCAAATGTCCGCTTATATTATACCCTATCATTGTTATAACGGATAATATTTTGCATTTATTGTTTGGGGTTGTTGTTTTGTTTTGTTTTGTTATATTCTAAATATCACAATAATGAGACAATAACAATTTGGACTTTCATGCGTTTCACTATGTATACGTAGTTCAAGACATTATGGAGATAATTTGGCTGAGTAATCTTCCAAAATGAAACTACCAAAAAAAAACAGCAAAAGTAATGAATGCCTAAAATAAAGATAATAATATAATAATGAAAGGCAACATTTTGAGTGACTTATGTAATGTGAACAGACACAAACCACTACGAATTATTTACATTGGATTGTATATGAAATGTTTGGCAAAGTTTGTGCTTGACTCAATTTTGAAAAAAAAAATTCGTGTAGGGAATGTATACCTATCAATCACAATATGAGTGGGGAGAATGATGTCATTCAAATAGTGATGGCATTTTGTACACAAATTTACTGTATCAAACATAAATAACAGAGAGTGATCTAGGTAGTATTGCAGTCAGGTTAATGTTGAGACATGAGATAACATCATGTCATTACTAGAATGGTCTATAATAACATTAGACAGTATTTATAAATAGTTCAGATCGAAATGTATTGTTGTTAGAAAATGGTGATAAAACATGACCTCCTCCTGTATCAAAACGGTAAAATGTAAGGACGGTTTCGATGCTATGATCAAAAATAGGAAACTTTGGGTAGATTTCTATAAAAAGTAATGAACAAAAATAGGAAACTTTGGGTAGATTTCTATAAAAAGTAATGAACAAAAATAGGAAACTTTGGGTAGATTTCTATAAAAAGTAATGAACAAAAATAAATATACATAGCTTCTTTTTTTTTTTTTTTTTTAAAAAGAACATAATACCAAAAAACGTTTCGGGCTCAAAACCCTATTCAGCCAATGACAAAAACAATAAAAACACTAATACACCAAAAAATTCAGACTTACAGACAACTATTTCCAGGTATTTCTCTGCCGTCCGTCTGAATTTTGAGTGATGTATTGGTTTTATATTTTTGTTATTGCCTGAACAAGTTCTTTTTTGTTTGGGTTTTTTTTTTTTTTTGTTTTTTGTTTTTTTTTGGTACTTTTTTGTATTCATGTTATATTCACTTTTGATTATTACTTTTTTCAGTCCACGGCTTATAGCAGTTCAGTATCATTTCGAGTGATATGTTTTATTGAGGAGAAAGGACCAGGAGAATGAAGTGGTGAGGTGATAAAAACTAAAACATCACATGTCTTGTATTTTCATCGTTTAAATCACTTTTCGGGATCTTGTTCATTCCTACGTGATACTGTTTTCAGGTGATGGGTCCCAAACGACGTGCACATATTTGAAGGTCTGATAATCCAATTCATTGTGGGCTCATTGTTATAATGGAAATCTCACAAAAATGACTCAAAATATTGTCCATTACAACAATGTTAAACTGGGCCCATAATAGGGTTCGGATGTCAGACCTGCTTATATATACATGTCGGTCCCAAATGATTTTGTCAATGTTGATTATAAAGGCCCATTTTAACAAAGTGTTGCTGACTTGGAAATCTTCCCGACTTACAATATTATTTTATGCTTATATTAACTAACACTGATGACAATGATATAATAATACAAATAATAATTTATCATTCTGGTATTCATGAAAGTAATAATGGTGATTAGATAACTTATGTTGAGAAAAGTTCGGCACAATGCTAAGCTTGCAATGCTTTGTGAATGTGGCCCAAAACAAACTGACTGTGAATAATATTTCAATTATACTATATAAAATTAATCAAATACATTTATAAAATGACTTGGTAATATTTTCACTTTCAGAAACAGACTTGTGTTGGCATGAGTACGAAAGAAGGGTTTGCGATGCTGTTCCTCTCTCTCTCCCTCTCTCTCTCTCTCTCTCTCCCCCTCCCTCTCCCCCTCTCTCCCTCTCCCTCTCCCTCTCCCTCTCCCTCTCCCTCTCCCTCCCTCCCCCCTCTCTCTCTCTCTCTCTCTCTCTCTCTCTCTCTCTCTCTCTCTCTCTCTCTCTCTCTCTCTCTCTCTCTCTCTCTCTCTCTCTTTTTTTTTTTTTTTTTATTGTTTTGTTTTTGTTTTTTTTATCTTTGGCTTTGTCATTTTATTTTTTTTTTTTGATTTTAGCTCCATCATTATATCTGTCTTTGTAATGAATAATATTGTATATTTATGTTCAAAGTTAATTTAACATGAATCTCACAGAAAATTGTCAGTTTTGAAAAATGACTTTTTTTTTACACCAGAAAAGAAAAGATTAGGGTTAAAATAGTAAAAGTGCGTCTTATGATCTATGCAACGAAGCTGTTGTGACATCATAATTAGTAGAAAATAAACAAAAACGATGATGGCAAAGAAAATTGCTCCTGTTAACAATCTTAATATTTTTTCGCTTATTAATTAGCTTTTTTAAATCTTCTCTTTTGTTTTGTTTTGTGTTCGTTTTTTGTTTTGTTTTTTGTTTTTTTTGTTTTTTGTTTTATAATTTTCTAGGCAGCTAGTATTAGGTTATACTGTATGTTTGTTTTTTGTTGTTTTTTTTTTTTTTTTTGGGGGGGGGGGGGGGTTGTGTGTGTGCGTGTGTGTGAATGGCAAATGAAGATTTCAGAATGTCAACCTCAACATATTTTATATTCTTGTATTTATTGGTTTCTTTGGGATTCTGGGAGAAAGTGTATGTAATGATAACATACAAAATTGCCGTGATCTGTCCTTTTATTTACATCAAGTTCAGTATTATGAATCGTTACACTTACAATGCGCTGAACGTTATAAGAAATAACTACAATTATTATTGAGTTTTTGTTATGATATTTACATAAGGGTTTCATTTTTCTCAACTTGTTGATATCAAATCTTGGCTGTGATTTAGATACTATACCTATAGCGATACAACGTTTTTTGTTTGTTTGTTGTTTTGTTGTGTTTTTTTTTTTTTTTTTTTTTTTTTTTTGGGGGGGGGGGGGGGGGGTTGTAGACGAGAAGAAATGGCAGGAAGATTTTATTTTAAGAGCCTTTTAGAGAAGAACCTTGAGACTTGCGGAGGAGGGGGGGGGGGTATGTTAATTAAGCATGTACACTCGAGTTGTACTCGTTTATAATTTTCTCAGTAGATTTGGGCCCTTACCTTGTGATTGTGAGCCGATTAGATGATACTTTAATATATTTTACGCCCATACACATTAATTGTGTGTATGTGGGGGAGGGGGGGGGGAGCACGTAGCAGGGAGGATGTACTTCGAACTGCGTGTAGATTCATTTGGACACTGCAAATATAATGAGGAAGGGTATATATTTATTTGAAGCAAAATTTGATAATTTCATTATAATTATTGACAATATGATGGTTATGATGAAGACTATCACCACCATCATCATTAACATCATCATCATCATCGTCATCACCATCGTCATCATCATCATCATCATCACCATCATCATCACCATCAGCAGCATCACCATCAGCAGCACCACTGTTACTATTTTTATCTACCTATATCATCTGGATTAACTACTTTATCAGCTGCTTCCATTAATGACAGATCGATTGAAAAACTAAGCTTGCTGGATATTGGAGATTTTTTTCCCTTTTTTTTCCATGTTTGTTTAATATTTCTTTTTAGACTGTTTATTTTTCATTTGGTCTTTAATTTTATTGTTGTTGGGTTTGTTTTGTTTGTTTTGTTGTTTTGTTTGTTTGTTGTTTTTTTTTTTTTTTTTTTTTGGGGGGGGGGGTTGGTTTGGTTTACTTTTCTTTTTTCCTTCTCCTCCTCCCAAAAGGGTGGGGTGGGGGTGGGTGGGCGGGGTTGGAAGTGATCAGTCAATTTTGTTATCTTTTTAAAATCGAAATAATTGAAAACATGATATCTGACTTGTAATTTTTGACAATTGTCATCGATTTATTTATTCTCATGGTCTTGTATAAACGTCAAATCAACTATCATCTGTCATCTGTAAAAAAAAAAACAGTGTCATGTGAATTTTTTAAAAATAAATTTTGTTGACTATATGATTTTATATTTCCAATGCAGACACTTTTGTCTGTGACGCATTTTAATTCATTATTACTTTCATCATTATTATTATTTATTGAAAGGAAACGCGCTAGCAATATATATTTTATTATGAGTTTCCCTTTATTATGATAACATGATATTTTAACAGCATATAATAATTTTGTGTGATATCATTATTTTCTTCCAAATCTCAATAATGTATTATATTTGTTAAAAGGGAAAATTGTGTATTACTGATAGATCTTATTTGATATTGTATTTGTACATAAAAATATATGTAATTTATGTGGGGCCATTTATCAATATTCGTTCGTTTTATTTACTTCAATACTAAATTATATGAATTATTCTGTGTCAAAATGTTATGCATAATAAATGCATATCTATATAAATGAATTGTGAATGATATATTGATGTACAATAAGATAATAACGGTATATAACAAACATAATAATATGATAATCTACATAGTATGACAATACTATATCTACAACGTTCTAATCCACAAAAGCATTGCTAAAGAGAAAGACCGTTCTCTGGCAAAACCTTTTTAAAAATATATAACATTATTTTGGCCAGAAAACGTTTGTATCAGATATTGATCGATTAAAATGACCCTTAACTTATCAAAAGGATTCAAGCATGAGATTTGTCCTGACCCTGGCCGGAGTCCTTGGCTGAGAGGGAAACAGTCGAATGTATAGTTATAGTTTTGGGAGATGATATTTTTTTCCTCGTGAATCATCAGTTATGTACTGTTTTTTTTTGTTTTGTTTTTTTACTTTAACATACGATTTGTAAACATTTGAGTGCATTCGTCTTAGTGGGATCTTGTGCTGGTCTCTGGGTGAGACTTTTAGGTAATCTCAAACAAAGTAGATAGTATGCTCTTGGAATCTACTTCTGTTCCCTATTTAAACCATTTCCCCTATGTCTTACTTTTTCCTCAAGTCCGTTTAATTGTACATCTAGAATATTTTTACTATCTAATTTTCTTCCTTTTTACTGGCGCTGATATGACCTAAATGTGTTGCAAGCGCCGTAAAACCCTTAAAAACAAACAAAACAAGCATGCGATTTTAAAGAAGTTTCGGGTTTGAGACCTTTTAACAAGTTTAGAGTCATTTTAATTGTCGATGTATGAAATAAAAGTTATCCAGCCAAAATGGATAAAAAGGGTTTGTTGGAGATCGGCAGTTGGTTGTCTGTAGTCACATTGGATACCATGCTACAGTTTTGTATTTTAAGTTATCACTCTTCTGTCTGCCTTGACGTGCACAAATTAAAGATGTTTTTGAAACTCGTATACTAAAACGGTCGTTATGAAGTTTGTTGTTTGTTTGTATTTTTTTTTCCTTTTTTAACTTGTATATTATTAGTATCATTGTCATTACTATTACTATTATTATATTATTATTATTATTTTTTATTATTATTATTATTATTATTATTATTATTATTATTATTATGATTATTATGATTATTATGATTATTATGATTATTATGATTTATTATGATTATTATTATTATTATTATGATTATTATTATTATTATTATTATTATTATTATTATTATTATTATTATTATTATTATTATTATTGTTATTGAATTTATTGACGGATTTATAAATTTATAATGAAATTTCGCATATCGTAAGTGATGTTGGTATTTAATTTAGTTTATATTTTTGCCGTTTCAATTAGTTAAATTTTTCATAAGAAAATGTTTGTTTTTTTATAGTTTTGTCTTCGTATTGATAGCGATTTAGTCTGTTAATTTCCATTAATATTAGCAACTGAAGGATATGTAGTCAAATTGCGAGTAAGGGAAGTAACAATGTATATATTATACTTTGCACAGTTTTCGCGGGTTATCTCCCGTGGTTGAGAATTTTACTCCGTTCTCGTGTACCTATTTGCATCAAGAGTCAACCTTTCCTTTGAAGAATTGGAACATTTCGAGTATTCTCAGCATTTTTGCAGTTATTTTTCTTTTTAAAAGACTTGTTTATTTGTTTTTCATCAAAGGAAATAACGACACTATACTAAATCTATTCTAAGCCATAGAGTCAGTTTTCCCCATTGACAATTATCCCATTTGATGGTATTTTGCAATCGTTGAGCTGAAATAACTCCAGGCAAAAGGAATGTACAATTAAAATGGATTACCGAACATGAATTTCAGCATTATAGTGGTATAGAAATTACACATGTATGCAGCTTCACACATCTTTGAAATCGTTTGTTGTACTTTTGTTTTTGTTTTTTTGTTTGTTTGTTTTTGTTATTTGTTGGTTTTTTTTTTAGGTTTTTTTTTTGGTATTTAAAAAAAAATTTGTTTTGATTTGTTTGTTGTTGTTTTGCTTTTTGTTTGTTTGTTTGTTTGGGGGGGCTGTTTGATTTTATTAGGGGGGGGGGGGCTTGCGGAAGGGAACGGTTAGAAAAATATGAATTTTGCATCATGATACACAAAAGATATTGATGTGACAGACATAATAACGAAAAACAAGAATCATTGGTTGTTTCACTAAATGAATTTTAGTAATCTGTCATCATCTTTTACATCATTGTTCACTAGTATCGTCGCATGGGCCATCTAACTTGTGTGTAATCATAGGAGTGGGGGGGGGGGGAGCCAAACAAATACAAAAAAGACAACTACATATCTGCCGTACTCTGAAAATGTACACATTCTTAATTTTGGCCAGAAAACTCGTCGCTTCAAATAAATATTGATCGATTAAAATGAGCCAAAAAACTCTCAACTTAATTAAAATCCCATGTTTGATTTTTGACAAGAATATGGTCATTTTAATGGATTGGTTTTTAAATCACGAGTTTTCTGGCCAAAATTTTAAAATTTTATGTGAGGATTATTTTTTCAGAGCACGTCTGTAATCTTCCACCCACATGAGGACAAAGATTCTCGACTGTTGCAGTTGGCCCATACCAGACTCATAATTATATTCTTTTTAGTTGATTTCGACTATCACTGATTCAAAGACTCTTTGGCAAATGTTGGTTTCGGTCAAGCTATCACCATCAAAATATTAAACTACGAGGCATTTTCTTCTTCGCCCATTCGGTATCACGATTATCATCAACATTACAACTCAATAATAACTTTGTTTACAGGGTAATAACAGAATTTTAATAATCGAACAAATAATTGAATTAATCAGTTTATAATGTATATCAATCTTTGCGGAAGAAATGGGATTCACAAATTTGGAATTCTAAAAATAAAAAGATGATAATTATTTTTAATTGACGTATAGGATGTTCCAACACAAACAACAACAACAACAACAACAACAACAACAACAACAACAACAACAACAAAAAAACGCTGTTTTTATCTAACATCTAATTTGATATGATGAAAATATTCCATTTAAAACATTTTTTGGGTTCTTGGATGAAGCTGGATTTCAAACCAAAACGTTGTCAGTTTGGTATTTTGTTCTTTTGTTTAAGCTGTTATGTTCATTTTTGTACATGACGTTTTACAGTCCACAAATTCAAACAGCTTAGTATTGACTCCGTCGATACCTTATCTATTGTTTGTTATTTTTTAAATCGTTGACTTCACAAGCACAGGCCTTTCATAGGGATAAGTATACGGTATATGGTCAAAATTTGCATCAACACAGGTTTTAATTATATAATAATTAGTCACGAAATAAATATTGTAATAAAAGACACATTAATTATCTGCCCTTTATTTGATTTTATTCAGTGTTGTGTATTTCGACCACACCAATCTTGTGCTTTGTTCAAAGATTTTGACATAAATTCTTATAGGTATAAAGATGATTCACAATGGTTGAGATTATGCATGCAATATTGTACTGGATGGTGGTAGTGATGATGATGATGATGATGATGATGATGATGATGATGATGATGATGACGTTAATGATGAGGATCATGATGATGATGATGATGATTGCTATCATAATGACACCGACGATGACAATGGTTTTTGAAAGAATGATAATGATATTAACAGGAACAGCAACTATAAATAAATACATACTTTTGTAAATTATGAGATACCTCAATTTAAATAAATGCTGATTTTTTAAACCACTTGTTCGTGAATTTGTTGTTTGACATTGTATTTAACCATAAGCGGGCGGTTTGGTGGACTGGATGCGATTTTATGTCTTGCATAATGGAACTCACTCGATGTGTCTTCTGTCCCCCTGTATCTTTTTGCCAACTGAGTTCCTGGCCTCCCATAGTGAGCAGGGTGCCACTTACTGTGTCTTCTAACCCCCTTTATCTGTTTTCCAATTCGCGTTTTATCTTTGTCTTGGAATGAGATTACTTGGTTTTGCCCTGGCCCTGGCCATAGTGCTTGGCTGGAAGGGAAACAGTCAAATACATAGCTTTTGTTTTGGGAGATGATATTTTGTTTCCTTGTAAATCATCTCTCTGTTATGTATTGTTATTTTGAGTGTAGAATGTACGCGTTTGAGTGTATTCCTCTTAGTGGGATCTTGTGCTGGTGTATGGGTGAGACATTTAGGTGATCTCAAACTAAGTACATTGATGGTGTGCTCTTGGAATCTACATCTGTTCCCTATTTGAACCACTCCCCTTTGTCTTACTTTTTTCCTCAAGTCCTTTTTATTGTACATCTAGAATCTTTTCACTATCCAATTTTATTCCTTTTTACTGGCGCTGATATGACCTTAATGTGTTGCAAGCGCCGTAAAACCCTTAGAAGCATAAGACATAAACTCTCCGTGTCTGTCTTGGAATGAAACTCTTTGATTTTGTCCTGGCCATGGTTGGAGTCCTTGTCTAGGAGGTAAATCAGTTATAGTTTTGATACTCTTTCATTGTTACTTAATCCTCTTCGGGCCTTGAGGCACATAGGGCATCCACGAGATATCTCCATTTTTTGCGATCGGCTGCTTTTGCGGTGGCTGTATTCCAGGACAGGCCTGCTTCCTTTAATTCTTCTCCATGGTCCTTCGCCAGGTTTCTTTGGGTCTTCCCCGCTTTCTCTTCCCATCTGCTGTCCAGTACAAGGCTGTCTTGGGAAGTGACCCTTTTTCCATTCTGGCCACATGACCCAGCCAACGCCATCTTCTTCTTTTTATTTGGCTTTCAATGCTAGTGCAGTCAGCTTTCTTTAATAGATCCACTGTTTTTATTTTTGTAGGCCAAAATAAATTAAAAATTCTTTTTAAACACTTGTTCTGAAAGGCTTCTAGTTTCTGTATTAAAAAGGATGTCATTTTCCAGCTTTCACTTCCATAAAGAGTACACTTAAAACATTGCTCTTGTATATTTTCAGCTTTGTCTTTCTCATTATTTGCTTTGATTTCCAAAAGTTTTTCAGCGTGCCGAAAGCCTGGTTTGCTTTTGAATTCTGTGCTTGATATCGTGTTCTGCATTTCCGTCGTCTCTCTCTCTCTCTCTCTCTCTCTCTCTCTCTCTCTCTCTCTCTCTCTCTATCTATCTATCTATCTATCTCTCTCTCTATCTCTCTCCTCTATATCTCTCTCAATATATATATATATATTATATATATATATATATATATATATATATATATGTATCATCTCTCACACACGTGCACCTCTCTCTCTCTCTCTCTCTCTCTCTCTCTCTCTCTCTCTCTCTCTCTCTATCTATCTATCTATCTATCTATCTATCTCTTTTTTTCTTTTCTTTTTTATTAAATTTCTCTCTCTCTCTCTCTCTCTCTCTCTCTCTCTCTCTCTCTCTCTCTCTCTCTCTCTCTCTTTTCTTTTTTTTCTCTGTGTGTGTGTATGTGTTTGTGTGAGTGTTTGTGTGTGCGTATGATGTTTATGAATATGTATGTCTCGTTTATTATTTATAAATAAATAAGATAAATATGAATATTTACAAAGCGCATTTCCATGGATTAACCGTGCTCGCTATGTTACATTTATTCCCCCCGGAAGGCCATATGGAAACATATTTTATTTCATAAAGTACCAATTGCTTGTTAGACGTTCGTTTTGTACTTACAATATATAAGTCACTGCCTGTGGCCAGGTCCTCATTCACACCTGAGTCGAGTGGGATACTGTGTATAAATTACATTACCCAAGGGCATGTGTGAGACTCTCTAGGGAGTTGCCCACGCGTTGCTGAAAGTACTTTTGAGAGATGCCTAATAATAATAATAATAATAGTAGTAATAATAATAATAATAATAATAATAATAATAATAATAATAATAATAATAATAATAATAATAATGCTGGAAACATATTTATCGCTAATAAAAAGTGTTTTGGGACTTTCCAATTGGGATTTCTCAAAAATATGATCACTTGCTCTTTTCTGCACACTTTCAAAAAGAAAGAAAGAAAGAAAGAAAAATCAGTAGAGTTTGCTCTTCATACGACGTGCACTTATTTGCAGGTCTGATAACCCAATTCCTTATGGGCTCATTGTTGTAATGGAAATATATATAAAAAAATGACGCAAAATATTGTCCATTACAACAATGTTAAACTAGGCCCATAAGTGTGTTCGAATGTCAGACCTACATATATATATATATATATATATATATATATATATATATATATATATATATATATATATATATATACGTCGTCTTTATACATTCTAATATAGTGTTTTCAAAGAGCTTTGAAATTAGAACAAAAACTCTTTAACGTCATTTTTCTGAAAGCAACTTTCTTACAGATTTTCTGCTTTAAATGGCCACAAATTCAGTTGATTTTTCAACATTTTTCTTGTTTGTAATATAATAAACGGTAAACATGTAGAGATTTGTCTACACTCAATTTCATAAATTATTGTGACATTTGGGCCTTTTCTATAGAGCGGCTCACATCTATTTAACCAGTTATGTGCCGTAATCTGAAAAGGCAAATATTTAAAAAGTTGGCCAGAAATCTCGTCCTTCAAATATCGATCGATTTTAATGACCCTCATCTTGGCAAAAACTTTCAAACCTGGAACTTCTAGAAAAACTTTCTTTTTCATGTCATTTAAATCGATCGATGTTTGAAGGCCGAGTTTTCTGGCCAAATTTTTCAATACATGTCTTTCCAGAATACGGCAGTTAACTGAGCGTCGATTTTAGCAGAAATCGTGAGAATTTTAGTATTCTCAGACCAAACACACGGATAGAGATTACTAACAATGTGTATGGAACAGAAATATACGAGAGAGAAAAATAACCATCCCAAACAGTCCGTCAGGAGTGGGAATCGAACCTGAGACCTCCTTGTAGAGGATGCCATAATAATAGCATGGATGGCTTGTAGAAAGTAGTAAATAATAAGGATAATGAATACAAGGTGACAAAAGACGTCTGATGGTTTTCAGGTTAAAATAGAACAGGAAGTTTTTATTGAAAAAATGAAAGTACATTAAACTGGTTTCTGTGGAAAGAAGAGTTCCATTAGTGAGGGTAAGTGAATCCGTAGTAAATACAAGTAGATGAGATAGTAAAACAATAATCATACTGTAAGGTGAGGTTACATACTCTAACACACCCCCTTAAACTCAGCTTTGTAAGGAAAATAAAGGAAATAAAAATGATTATAGTTAAGGTAGTAATCTACTTAATAGTGTAAGATTAAGTAATAGTTAATATTATGTTCTTGTAATGGATGGATCAAGTTTTCTAATTGAAAATGAAAATTACTATTGATTTAAACAACACTAACTTGTAGAGGTATAAAAGATACCATCCAAATTAAAATAATATTTACATGATTAACAGCAGTAATAGTAGGTCCATAAAGGTTTAACTATTGGGTCATATTCAGTAACAATAATTAGCAAAAATATGAAACTGATAATATAATAATAATAATACCAATACTAGTCATTACATGGCTGCAGATACAAATCCTTCAATTTTCACTCTAGACGTGGGTTTTGTCAAAGCATCAGCAATATTCTGTTCTGAAGGAACATACATGATGGTCATATTACCATTTTGTACCATATCTCTGAGAAAGGGATACTTGATATCAATATGTTTAGTCCTCTGACTTTGTTCAGGGTTCCCAGCAAGCGCTATTGCTGACTGATTGTCACAATTCATCGCGAAGACATTTGAGTTCACATTGGTCATATCATTAAAAAGTGCCAATAAAAATATGCCCTCCTGTGTGGCCAATGCTAATGATACATATTCAGCCTCACAGGTCGATAAAGCAACTGTATTTTGTTTCTTTGACTTCCATGAAATCAGAGGTCCCTCATTTGTTAATTGGAAACCGTAGCCAGAGACGCTTTTTCTGTCTCTTGAATTTGCCCAATCCGAGTCGCAAAAACCATTCAAATTGAGGGAATTTTCTGATTTCCTGAAAATCAATTGTCTATTGATTGTTGCTTTCACATATCGTAATGCATGTTTGACTAGTGTCATGTGGTGAGCATTTGGTTTAGACATATGCTGTGAGAGTTTGGTAACGATAAGGCTAAGGTCTGGCCTTGTGCTTGTCATCGCATAGATTAGTCCACCAACTATTTCTCTATACAGTGTCTCATCAGTTTCTTCAGCATTATCACTCTCAAATTTGTCAATATTTAAATCACAAAGTGTATATTTTGGCTTACAATCTTGCATGTTAAACCTGACAAGTAATCTATTCAAATAGTTTGTCTGATTCATCATAATAGCTCCATTTTCATGACTGAAATCTATGCCTAGGAAGTTTGATATTTGACCTAGGTCCTTCATTCTGAATTTCTCATTCAATTTGTCTTTGATCTGAGACAAGGTAGTATCTGACTTAGACATCAAAAGAATATCGTCAACATAGCATAGAATAATTGTCATATCATTTTCTGAGTGCATAGTGTAGACACATGGATCTACTTGACTTTGGGTGAATCCCTGGTCATTCAGAAAGGAATGTAATAAATTGTTCCAGTTTCTTCCACTTTGCTTCAAGCCATAGAGGGATTTCTTTAGTTTTAAAACTAACTTTTCACCAGATTTACTCTTTACTGTAACCTTCAGGTTGTTCGACATATAACTCACAATCAATGGGCGCATTCAGATAGGCGGACTTAACATCCATCTGGTGGATAGTAAGTTCGTCCTGAACTGCGATTTGTGTCATGGTTCTGATTGATGTAATGCGAGCGGTGGGAGAGAATGTTTCATGATATTCGATTCCAGGCATTTGGGAGTAGCCTTTGGCAACAAATCTGGCCTTATGCTTTGGTTCATTGTTAGGACCATTTTTCACCGTATAAACCCAACGACCGCCGATAGCTGATCTTCCAGGAGGAAGGGGGCTTAACTCGAAAGTGTCATTCTCTTCCAAAGCTGTCATTTCATCATTCATTGCATTTGACAGGGGCGTGACTATATTGGTTGATTTGGTGCCTGGCACCGCATTCATCTTTTAAAAATGTATTACAGCATTTAAAAAAAAATCAAACTGAGAAATGGTATACGTCGCCTCTTACTTATTTGGTAAGTCTTTTCTTTAATTTTTTTCTTTCTTTTGTATAGACAAAAATATGTTAGTCATTGTCATTTAGTCGTTTAGTCATTTTCACTGATTCTGGCACCACCTTATACTGTAAGCACGCCACGCCACTGGCATGTGACCATTTTTCAGATTCTTTGCCAGTAATGGCTTGTTTGTAAGACATAGGTAAAGGCAAGTTGGAAACATTATAACAATAATGGATAATACAATTCAAATGGTTATCAATCTCATCATCAATAAAGTAATCATCCAAGTGTTTTGGGCGTGATCTTCGTCTTTTTGCTTCAGCATTACAGCTGGTGTTGCCATCACTACCAGTAGGGTCAGTGATGTTTTCACATGGTTCGAATTCATTTGTGGGCGTACAGTCATCTGCAGAACAAAGTGCAGGTCGAGGGGTATCCCTCTTTACTCTATCGGGCAATACAAAGTCATCATCTGAGACTTGCTCTACATTTGTACAACTTGGTACAGGCACAATGCTGTCTTTATTTTCAGGTTTGGCGAATTTAACCACCCTTATTTTGGAAACAGTGTCTGATTCAGGGAAGTAGACCAGATGTGCTGGACTCCCTTTGTCAAACCCAATGAAAATTCCCTTTCTACTTCTATCATCCAGTTTCTTGGGGTTCTGAATTAAGGCATAACATGTCGACCCAGATGGTTGCATGCTGGCAATGTTTGGCTTATTTCCTGTGAATAATTGGAAAGGGGTACATTTGATTCTTTGGTTAAAGCACCGGTTTCTGGTGTAGGCCGGACCATGACGGCATACGTCCACAGACATTTTGGCAGCCCTGATTGAATCAATAGACACCGAGACATCGAGAACAGGGTATGCCCGTTCAACGGTACCGTTCTGATGCGGGGAATTAGGGGCAGATAATTCGTGTTTTATTTTGTTATCCCTGAGTAGGGCTTTGAATTGTTTAGAGATAAACTCTCCCCCATTGTCGCTGCGGACACATTTTACACTACCATAAGGCCTTACATCAGCCAGAAAATTTTTCATGGCTTCAATAGCATCACTTTTACACTTCATAAAATAAACCATAGTCAAATTCTAATAGTCATCTACACAGCATAAAGCATATTTATGTCCATCAATAGAACTTTGTTCCACGGGTCCAGCTAAATCTATGTGAACTTTATCTAGAATTTTGCATGATCTTGCATCTGGTTTTCGGTTTACATTGTTTGTCATTTTCCCTAGCACACAAGTTCCACAGTTAAATTTTGCATTACGGTCAGTGATTTTCATACCTTCGACTACATTCTCCAATGATAAAATGTCCCGAATATTGCAATGTCCCATGGCTTCATGCCACTGTTGTAAAGTACGAACACCTTGTGTATCTGCTGTCACACTGTTTATGAAATACAAATTACCGTCTCTTTTTATGTTAAAATCAACTTCACCATCATGGGTTGACAAGGTTGCATCATTTTTGGCGAATTTTATAGTTGCACCATTTTCTGTTGCAGCTTTAACAGAGAAAATACTTTGTGAGAATGAAGGTACGAATAAAACATTATTGAGGGTAACATTATGGTCAACTCCTTTCGTATCCCGGAGGGATATTTCAACGTCGCCTTTGCCTTTCACTTTCACAATATTTGACGGTCTGGTGCCATCGGCCAATTCAATTACGTGGTCGGCCGGGTTAAAATTTTCTTCGAATCGAACAAATTTGTGTTGGTCATTGACGATGTGCACCGTTGCCCCACTATCGACTAGGAGCACATTGATTTGATGAGTATGTGAATGTGATGGATTGGCATCACAACTGAAACAGTAGTTATTGCGAGGTGATTGCGTTGATGAACTTGATTCTGTGTCGTTAACAGATTTCGCTGACTTGAGTCTGCGGCAGAATTTTGTGTCGTGTGATGAGGCTTTGCAGATGTTGCAGAAACGACTTTGTGGGCGTGAATGGGTTTCTTTACGCCTACAGTAGGCGGTGTCGTGTGTTGTACTTTTACAGTTTTCACACCAACGATGATCTCTACCTTTTCTATGGCTGTTACTGTTACTGCTAAGTTGAACTTTCATGATGGATGTGTCAGATCGTTGAATCTTTTCGGTGTCTTGATAATTTCTGATGGCAGTTTTGAACTCAGTAAACGTTAGATCTTTGTCCTTCTGAGTAATGACGGCCGTAAACGAGTTGAATTTTGGAGGCAATCCTTTGATAATCATAGCGATTAGAAGGCTATCGCTGATGGTCTCACCAGTATCACGAAGTGATGCAGCAGCAGTTTCTGCTCTTAGCAGTTAGTCCGTGACGGATTCTTGGCCAGCCTTAATTAGAGACGTGAGTTGAGTATATAGTGTAATAACTCTCGGTTTACCTTTTGGTAAATAATGATCTCTGAGGATCTGTAGCGCTTTTCTGTCGTTGTCCCTTGCGTCTCTTATTATCAGGGATAAGGACCTGTCATCTAACACTTGCACCAGTTCGGCAAAACATTCAGCATTTTTGTTGTCATCAACTTCGACATGTTGGTCGTCTAGGTTGGCAAATACTGTGTGTAAATCTCTTATCCGCATAAATCCCAAAAACTTTACTTCCCACAGCTCGAAGTATCGCTCGTCACCGTTAAATAATAATTTATTCCTGTGGCTGGGCCCATAACCTGTAGAGGATGCCATAATAATAGCACGGATGGCTTGTAGAAAGTAGTAAATAATAAGGATAATGAATACAAGGTGACAAAAGACGTCTGATGGTTTTCAGGTTAAAATAGAACAGGAAGTTTTTAATTGAAAAAATGAAAGTACATTAAACTGGTTTATGTGGAAAAAAGAGTTCCATTAGTGAGGGTAAGTGAATCCGTAGTAAATACAAGTAGATGATATAGTAAAACAATAATCATACTGTAAGGTGAGGTTACATACTCTAACACTCCTGGTTACCGGTGAACCCTCGCTTCCATCACAAAACACAACAAACATTAACACAAGAGAACGAGGACAAAGACATTTGAGTTAGCTCCATTTTTGTTTTTGTTTTTGTTGTTGTTGTTCTTTGTTTTGATTTTTTTTTGTTTTTTGTTTTTTTGCTTGTTTTTGTTGTTGTTGTTGTTGTTATTGTTGTTGTTGTTGGTGTTGTTGTTGTTGCTTTTTTGTGTTTGTTTTGTTTTTGTTTTGTTTTGTTTTTTTAATATCGAAGTCACAAATTAAGAACCAAACACTGGTGTAACAAAAAAGAAAGATCTGAAAAACCGTATGGGAAACAGTGCCAAAGCAGAAAGAAAAATACGAGAACATTTTTCAAAACATCCCAGATAATTAGCCTGCCTCGACTGGGAATGGAACATGAGATTCGTGATTGCCGGTGAGATGCGCTACCATTACACCACAGAGGCTCCCAATAGGATTCAATAGTCGTACCGTCACTTCCTTCCTAATGACGCATGGTAACTTAGCAACACTGGCTCTAAACTATCGGAACAATGGCGGACGCCCGTATGAAATATTTCTCCGGTGAGCATAAAAAGCGTATCCAGAGGAAAACAAAACACATAAATTTGATCATGTTTTGACTTTTACACATTTTGATCAAAAGGCATATGAAAGGGGAATGAAAAGTTCTAGCCAGCATGAAGAATAAAAAGTAATGATTTTCTTTGTTTAGAACCAAGATGGCCGCCGTTGCCTGGCGACGTGACATCAGACTACTGAATCCTATTGTTGGGACTATTTAAAGCCTGAATATTATTCACAAGGGACAGATTGCTGTTGTGAGCTACTTCTCTTCTCTGTTAGGACAAGCCCCAGTCGTCTCTCTCTCTCTCTCTCTCTCTCTCTCTCTCTCTCTCTCTCTCTCTCTCTCTGACTTGAGCTTGAAACTTGAACTTTTACATCGCGCAATTTCCACTAACCGTGCTCAAAGCGCTTTACAAGAGGTCCTTAACCAACAGCAATGCGTATCATGTAGAACGACACTTGGCGATATTACATTTTTTTCAGACAGAGACAACGCTATTAACGGCCAGATACTCATTTTACACCTGAGTACGGTGAGAGAATTTGAGTAAAGAGTCTTTTCCAAGGACGAAACTATGCGCCGAGCGAGGTTCGAACCTAGGACCCTCCGATCCGAAAGCGAGTGTCATACCATAAGACCATATAGCCGCACAGTCCAGATAAACTAGATTTGCCACCACAGTCCATTTTTTTCTGAATGTTACTTGAACTAAAAGTATCGAATGCGCTTTAATAAAACCTATGCTAGCAGAGAGAATTATTTTAAAAATTAATTAATTTTAAAATAATAATATGAATTAATTCATAAATTTGCTGTTTAGCTTATTTATTTGTTTTCGCTAGTTTTCGTTCGCTTCTTCTTGATTGGTTCAACTATTTTTAAGAATCAACTGTGGGTCACGTAATGGAGAGTGTTTTTTCTCAATTTTACTGGGGGGTTTTTTTTTTGTTTTTTTTTTTTTTTTTTGGTTTTTTGTTGTTTTTTT
The DNA here is from genome assembly GCF_034508935.2 of Berghia stephanieae. Taxonomy (NCBI): domain Eukaryota; kingdom Metazoa; phylum Mollusca; class Gastropoda; order Nudibranchia; family Aeolidiidae; genus Berghia; species Berghia stephanieae. Next base: position 73,733,518 of record NC_088363.1, read on the forward strand.
TTTTGTGTTTTTTTTTGACAACCCTTATGAACCCAAAAGGCGTCCACTTAATTACAAGTCTGATAAAGGTACAAGGGGAACTTGAACGGAATGTCATTTTTTTTTTTAACTCGTCGAAGTTCTTACACGCTCTCTTTATAGAAAAACGAACGACGACAGTCGTACATCAATTCTGTACCCCTTTCTTTAAGATTTATTGTTCATGATTGATAGTAATGACATTACGTATTAAGTGATTACGTTGTGTAGCAATCATTTTAAATAGCAAGGAAATGCATCGGCCCCAGGCAACGGAATTGGATACGATACTTTCAGATAATAGTTAATTATCATGTCGTATTTTTCACAACAGGATGTTTATAATTATATTATCATGACTTTTTCCCATTGACACGAAACCTAATGAAGAGTAGCGCCACCAAGGCGGTGAATGAAAACAGGGCTGCCGGAGTTCATTGTGGCCAATTTCGATTTCAAAAATGTCCAAATAGAAGCTCACGTGGCCAAACTCTATTAACAAACACACTGTCAACCCACTTGAAAAACTCATCGGTTTTGATAAACTAAAAATCGACTTTTAAACTAATGAAATAATTGTATAATAGAAACGCGATTCTCTGCGTTGCCAATTTTGGTCACGCACGTGGCCATCTGGCAGCCCTGATTAAAACTGGCTACCTTAAAATGAAACAAATGGAAGATCTGCCAACTTGAAATTTAACAACAACAAAATTATAACGTTATAAAGCAATGCTTGTCAGTCTTTTTATTATTTTTGTTTAATTGTACACACTATCAACTTGTACGCAAAACTTGATGGAAAAAAAACGTGAGCATAATTTGTAGAGGGCAGTATCCACTAAACATGCTCAAAGCGTTTTACAAGGGGTCCCTAGCCAACTGCAACGTTTAACATCGCATGTAGGACATGACATGACGCCTTGTAAAAGTTTGTAGACACACCCCGGTCGTCATAATACACTAAAATTACATCGATCTTAATGGGGAAAATATGACATCAAAATCCACTCATGGGGAATCCATTAGATATATGAAGATGATTTTATAGTGTGACTATAATATTGTTTCATAACGTTATATGCGCACCCTCAGTACATCCTATCAAAGTGGTACACCCTTGTTAAAAAAAATATATATATACTATGATGTATATCATTGAAAGACCTTTAAAAATCTGTGTGAATTGCAAAAAAATAAAAATAAAAAAAGTGAATTGAGACCTTTCATCGAGATTTTTTAAGCAAAAACAAAAAAGAAACCAAGGCTGTAATACCTGACAAGCTTGCAAGCAAAAGGCCTTCAGTCAGTAAATGGACAATAGTTACTAACAATCAGAACTGTGCTAAATGATGTTTTGTTTTGTTTCGTTTCATGTGTTGTTTTTTTTTTTTGTTGTATTTTTTTTTGAGGGGGGGTTGTTTTTTTGTTTTTGTTTTTTCCTTCTTTTTAAAATTTTTTTTTCTGTTTATTTGTTTCTTAGTTTGTTAGTTTTTTGGGTTTTTTTTGGGTTTGTTTTTTAAAATTTGTGTTGGTTTTGTTTGGTTTGTTTTTCTGTAGGTTTATTCTTTTGTAATTTATTTTCTGTTCTTTTTATGTTATTTGTGGGGGTTGGGTTGTGGTTTTTTTGTTATTTGTTTTTGTTTTTGTTTTTTGTTTTGGTTGGGGGGGGGGGGGGTTGGGGTTTTTTTTTTTGGGGGGGGGGGGTTGTTTTGTTTTGTTTGTTTGTTTTTTTTTTTTTTTTTTGTTTTTTTTTTGGTGGTGGAGTTGGTTTGTTTGTTTGTAGGTAGGTACCATTGCATAAAGAAATTGCTGTTTTCCTCCCCCAAATTACTTGGCAAGAGCTTAAAGAATGGAAAGAGATTTTAAGCCCCATTTTACTCATAACATCCGTAGTTCAACCGGACAACACGATTTGCTGGGATTATTTTTATTTTCTTTAAGGATAACCTAGAACGCCATGAAACGGACATTAACCTCATATCTAGGATTTCTTTTGAAACGTGAATAATGTGCCAGGACCTACTTTTTCTTGTTGATTATGTCTTTACTATAAATTCTTGTTTAAAATTAAGGAACTACTAAAAACCCGTGATAACAAAGAAAAAACACGCGAATGACCCAATCCCCCACCACTTCCGGTCCATTGTGAGGGGCCTATCAAAGTTACGAAAGAATTCTATATTATTATTATTCTTTTCATCAGGGCACACGGCATCTGCGAACTTCGAGCAAACAGTCCTTTTTATTTTATTTTTTTTCGTACCGGAAGATTTCAAGCAACGGTGTTGTGTTCATTGAAAACCTTTCGATCTTAATTGCCTGTACTATTTTCTGAAAAAACTTTTTCTACCGGAAGATGGG
>NC_088363.1:73740899-73770899 GCF_034508935.2 Berghia stephanieae
GCAACGAGCAATACAAAACAATCAATAAAAACAATTCTGGTCTCATCAGAACAGATGCCCGCCGTGAAGTACACGGTGTTGTGTGTTTTAGGCGCTTCCATCGAGTCTCTCGGCCCAGACTAATGAATGCTTTTACAAAGTCATATAAGGTGGAGAATTTCATTCGATACTGTGATTCTAAGGGTGGCAATTTGGTCCACCATACATGATCTGTTCGGAGGAAAACCTGCCTGCTGATCTGTTCATTTGGGGTCTAATGCAGGTGTTATTCTCTCCAGTAATATATCTTATACTTTTCCTGGGACTGATATTGACATAATGCCTTTGAACTTGTTACAGTTCGTGAGATCACCTTTTTCCCGAGTTTTTGAACGATAACCCCTTTAAATCCTGGTATGCGAATTTTGTTTTCTTCAACAGCGATCTGAATTCAGGAATACTCCAATGATTCTGGCTTGCTCAACATTTCTCATGATACCACACATCTAGTCAGACGTGCACTGATTTGTAGGTCTGATAACCCAATTCCTTATGGGTTCATTGTTGTAATGGAAATCTCAAAAAATGACGCAAAATATTGTCCATTACAACAATGTTAAACTAGGCCCATAAGTGGGTTCGGATGTCAGTCCTGCATATATGTACACGTTGATCTAGTCCTTTTCACCAAATATAATATTATTGGTTAACCCCCTCCTTACAAACTATAGGAAAATCGTCACATTCCTTACGATACAACCAACATTTTTCTTATTCAAATTTCTCTTGTACATCATCAAATTTAAAGAAAATGAACAGAGTATTGTTGAGCAAGTTTTCTAAAGAAATTATTTATCGCAAGATCTTACTGCTATTGTGTTTGAGTGATAAAAATATATATATTTTTGTGTTGGTTGGGTGTGAAGTTTTGGGGAAAATTCTGAAAATGGCCGGTAAGGAGAGAGTTAATGTGCTTAGTAATATTTTACAAATGAGTGATTAATTCAGTGTTAAATATTTGGATTAATATGTAGGTGGCAAGACAGGTCAAAATATCAGGTGACCTTTGAAAGGGATATGTGGAGTGTGGAGAGTTAAACTACGATCCGAAAACTGACCTTAGTGGTAACTAAAGATTCTTGCACTCTTGGTGCTCAATGGGACCAAAGTTCTAATTACAAAACGAAAGAGTTCAATAAACCTCTTATTTATTCACCCCCCCCCCCCAAAATAAATTTAAGAAACGATTCAGACTTCATTATTTCTGATTGAAATTTGTATAAATATTTAAATAACGTTACTTGTCGACTGTCCTTTCTAATAGAATTCAGCGATTGACAATACGACGTCTCAAAGTAATTTTATGAATTTGATATCATTTCGCGTTACTGGGTGTTGGTTAGGGTCGAATAAATCGCATTCCTTAAGAGTTATTTTTGATCAGAATGTGTTGGCCAAAACGTTATTTCAAGGCATTTTGACTGTAGTTTATGGCCAATTGTATGAAAAGCAAACAACAAATCAATGTAGAAGATCTTTTGTTTGTTGTAGTCTGGACGAGTGTATAATTTTCGACTGAGTGATATTCAATTTTGTCGTTCTATAAAATTTCTTCAATATTTCTTCTTTTCTAGAAGTTCTCTCAAACTCAACTTTTCAATACTCCATTGTATCAAATAGACGCCCCCCCCCCCCCCCCCCCCCCCCCCCCCCCCCCTCTCTCTCTCTCTCTCTCTCTCTCTCTCTCTCTCTCTCTCTCTCTCTCTCTGGATTGATCAAACCCCCCCCCCTGCCCCCCCTCCTTCTTTGGTCAAATTGCATACCCCCCCCCCCCTTCTATTCCGACACGCCACCCCTCCCCCCTTCTATTGAAGTGTACCCAAAGAGCCCCCTCCTTTCCCCCCCCCCCCCCCCTTCTGTTAGGTACACTAGAGTAATTTAAGATTGGATTATGAAAATAAGATCGGAATCAGATCCTGCCTTTTGTTTGTTGGTTTTTTGTTTTGTTTTGTTTTTTTAATTTTTGTTGGGGTTTTTTTTTGTTTTTGTTTTTTTTTTGGGGGGGGGGTTCTAGTTTAAGATAAATTCACTGACCGCAAGAAAAAGAAAAACACCAAAAAAAAAAAAACAGAGGCACTACGACATGGTACAAATAGAATCCCTGACACAACAAACGCAACATGCTTCTCGCACCTGAGCCGTAATTCATTCATAAAACGGCAAAATTACGGGTTTGGAGAGTCCACAATACATTATAACAGTGTGTGTCCATAATCTGGTTGAAAGTACTTTGCAATAGCCAAGAGTAATATTCAAACGTGGCGACCAATTGCTGCTGTACATTTAACGCTACAAAAAAACGGGACAAACTCCAACCCCATGGGCCTTATGACTATGGAGGACTACTTCACACTTCATACAGTTCCGCAGCAGTTTGAGCCAAAAAGTTTTCACTTCTACTGAATTAACGGCAATAGTTTTTAGTTGTTTTTTTTTTTTTTTTTTTTTGTTTTTTTTTTTTGGTTTTGTTTTTTTTTTTTTGTTGTTGTTGTTGTTTTGGGTTTTTTTTTTTTTGTTTTTTTTTTTTTTTTTGGGGGGGGGGGGTTGTTGTTTTTTGTTTTTTTTTAATTGACTGATAATCCAAAGATGGATTGAAAATTCTTGACGAGACTCTTTTATTTTCAAAACTATATATTAGATACAAAATTGACAAAGGTATCAAAACAATGATCATTTTATGCCCTTTCCGTTTATAATTTCAAATTTCGACGTAGCCACCTTTCCATCCAAACAGAACCAGTTATTGAATCGCGTCGAATAGGAATTCTCATGTGGTGTACTTCGCCTGCATCTCGCATTCACTGCCAACACCCCCCTCCCTACAATATTATTTATTGTATATTTGAGTATTTACCTTGGATGTCACTTCATCACTATGTGTGGCTTTCTGATCTAGTGTTTTTACACTCGACTTACCATGACATGTAAGTCCCAGGTTTGAGTCCAGCTGTGTACAAGGGGCAGCGTGGCTCAGCGGTACGGTCTTTGCTTCGGACCCAAAAGGTACCGAGTTCGACCACCCGCCGCTGCGTTGTGTGGCCTTGAGCAAGTCATTTCGCCCTAGCTCATTTTTGCGGCGCTGCACTGCGGCTGACGCCTGGGTTATTTCAGTCTTCCCTAGAGACAAATTACCCTTTGGGATGAATAAATGCAATTTTATTTTTTAATTACAGCGCATAGTTGAGTCCTTGGGGATGGCTCTTGACTTGCAGTTTCTCACTCAAGTGTAAAATAAGTGCCTGATCGGTGACACAGCGTTGTCTTTGTCGAAAAAGAAAAGTTGTAACATTATTAAACTGGGGTCATGCCTTGTCTCAATAATTTGGGTCTGATCATAACCACCTTCATCAAAGACATGAATTCTAGCCGCAACTTTTGGCCTGAGAGCTAATGAGCATATCCGTTTATTTTACGCAATGACACATAACAATTCACTGTTACAGGCGCTCATTTAGATCACCTAAGAATCGGGAAGGCCCATTACTTCAGCTGGTCAGCATGTATTAAATATCAATATTCTTGGGACCGTTGCATGGCCATCTTAAGTTCTGGCCTATAATAATAATAATAATAATAATAATAAGAAGAAGAAGAAGAAGAAGAAGAAGAAGAAGAAGAAGAAGAAGAAGAAGAAGAAGAAGAAGAAGAAGAATGATAAAAATAATAAGATAATAATAACAATAATAATAATAATAATAATAATAATAATAATAATAATAATAATAATAATAATAATAATAACAATAATAATAATAATAATCATAATAATAAGAATAATAAAATAATAATAATAATAATAATAATAATAATAATAATAATAATAATAATAATAATAATAATAATAATAATAATAATAATGATAATGATAATAATAATAAAATTATAAGAAGAAGAAGAAGAAGAAGAAAGAAGAAGAAGAAGAAGAAGAAGAAGAAGAAGAAGAAGAAAGAAGAAGAAGAAGAAGAAGAAGAAGAAGAAGAAGAAGAAGAAGAAGAAGAAGAAGAAGAAGAAGAAGAAGAAGAAGAAGAAGAAGAAGAAGAAGAAGAAGAAGAAGAAGAAGAATTCAGTTGATTGGGTAGTAATGGAGATAGCTATGAACCCTAATCTTTGTTAATTAACCAGTATATTTTAGACCAATCAAAACATGGAATTTGTGACACACCTTACACACGTGCTCGGACAAACATAGTTGGTTGTTTATAAACAGTAACGCGAACTAATTCGACCTCCATCTGATCGTTGTTATTGTTTTTATATTGACAAATGGGTGACTCGTTATCACACGATTTCTCGATCATATTATAAACGTTTAAGTTTACACATAGTTTTCTGTGTTGATTCTCCTGATCAAGAGGAAGAACAGTGGGTATTTTATTAACACATACCATCTATAGTAAAACCTGTGTAGTTTGCTGTGTCTACCAATCACTGCCATTGTTTACATTATGACGATTGTCCGAGAGACGTGGTTATCTACCGGTTAATTCATAGCCTGACACAAAAACTTACTTGACAATAAAAAGCGACGACCACTATGAAGAAAGTGATAAGTGAGCTGTTGCTTGTGGTGATCAAGGGATCATAAAAATGATCCCACTGGTTGAACTATTGAATACAACTCACTACTACGTGTATTCACTTTCTTTTGCTGGTCATTGCCTTGTATTGTGAAGGTAAAATGTTGGTCCGTGTCAGGCATTGAGTTCACGAATGTTACATTGGAATCCATTGTGCGGCAACGTGTTCTTGTAGTAGTACACTCGCCTTCAGGTCGTAAGGTCCTTGGTTCGAGTCCCGCTCTGAGCGGCGAATAGTTGAGTCCTTGGAAAAGGCTCGCCACCCACATTCTCTGACTGTACTCATGTGTAAGATACCTGGTCGTTAATAGTGTTGTCTCCGTTGGAAAAAAAATGTAAAATCGCCTAACTGGCGACATGTCTCGTCTTACGTGTTACAGTGTTGGGTAAGAACCCGTTGTAAAGCGATTTTAGCACGTTTAGTGGATTTTGTTCTATATTATGAAAGCTGAAGTTATTATTGTAAAACGTTCACTTTTTATAATATCAAAATCTGAAAATTGAATGTCGTGGACAAACAGCATTAGATCTGTTGAAGTAATCGCGCTCCATCCAAGTCCGAGGCCTTTCTTTGTGACACGAGTATGGCACACTCGCGCGCTTTCCAGTGTTGACGCAGCGAACAGCTGTCTGATTGACACACACAAGTCAATGAATGACATTTTGGTTACGAGGATAATCCTTAGATACTACGATGACTTAATCTCAACACTCAACAGGGTGCTGTCGTCATTTACGGATCGCTGCGCAACTGGGGATGTCAGTGGCATAAAAAAGTAAGCCTATAGTCATGGCTTACGAAGTCTATCACGGCTATCCGCGGCTATGTGGTCAAGTAGTGGCATGACACTCGCCTTCGAATTGGAAGGTCCAGGATTCGAGTCTGAGTGGCGCACAGTTGAAGCCTTGGAAAATTGCTCTTTACTCACATTCTTTGACATGTACTCAGAAGAAAAATGAGTAGGTACCTGGTCCTTTACAGCGCTGTCTCTATCCGAATAAAAAAAAATATAGATAGATAGATAGATAGATAGATAGATAGATAGATAGATAGATAGATAGATAGATAGATAGATAGATAGATAGATAGATAGATAGATATAGATAGATAGATAGATAGATAGATAGATAGATAGATAGATAGATAGATAGATAGATAGATAGATAGATAGATAGATTGATTGATTGATATAGATGGATGAATAAATATATAGATACATATGTTGATAGAAAGGTAGGTAGATAGATAGATAGATAGATAGATAGATAGATAGATAGATAGATAGATAGACAGATAGACAGACAAATAGATAGATAGATAGATAGATAGATAGATAGATAGATAGATAGATAGATAGATAGATAGATAGATAGATAGATAGATAGATAGATAGATAGATAGATAGATAGAAAGATAGATAGATAGATAGATTGGTTGATTGATATAGATGGATGAATAAATATATAGATACATATGTTGATAGAAAGGTAGATAGTAGATAGATAGATAAATAGATAGATAGATAGATAGATAGATAGATAGATAGATAGATAGATAGATAGATAGATAGATAGATAGATAGATAGATAGATAGATAGATAGATAGACTTCAACACGGAACACGTTACTGTGATTCATCAAACCCACAGACACGTAAAAAGAAGAAGAGAAGAAAAAAACATTAAAGTCATCTCGATCAGTGTCACACGCAACAAATCAACCTTGAGAACGCCAAAAAGAATAGAAAGCCATTCCACCGTGCTCTGACAAAACGCTATTCTTATATTTAGATCAATAATATTTTTGCTAGAATGCCCGTGAATTAAGATGACCGGCAACTTGGCAAACGTTCCTAAACTCGGGGTTATCTGGAGTGCACAGGTTTAATTTTTAACAAGTCACTTTAATTTAATCGAAATTTAGCTTTAAAAAAATAAAATAATAATAATAATTGGCCAAACTGGTAAGTCATTTTTAGAGAACAGGAAATGGGATCGGTAAGGCGCTCAGCGGGTCGTACGTAACAGGCAGTTGCGCGCTCGCTCACCTTGATATTATCATGCTTTGATTAGTTTTATTGTTGTGAATTGAAGAGGGTTTTTTTTTTTAGAGCCTTTATTGGATGGAATGTTTGCGGTTTTGCCGCCAAGTTTTTGTATAAGCCTTGAAATATCGGTAGCCTACTGACCCTAACCTTAGATTCCGTTCCCACGACAAGCTACAAGGTTAAAGTAATAATTGCTATAAAAATTATAGAGAATGCACCCAAATCTTTAATCTTTTCTGTAAAAGTCCTTCATATTGTGTTATAGAGCTGTGCAACTAATCGGTAGAACTCACATTCAGTTCGATTCCTGAACTCACCTTTTGTATTTTTCTCTCTGTCCTTCTATCTTTCTTTTTTTCTTTTCCTTTTTGTTTTCTTTTCTTTCTTTTTTTCCCCCCTTTTTTAAAATTCATTTTTATTTTTATTTTTTAAATTTTCGTCTGATTGTTATTAGTTTGTTTTTTTTTTCTTTCTAAATTTATTTGTTTGCTATTTATCTTTTTTTCTTTCTTTTTTTTTTTAATGATAATAATAATGGACTCTTATAGAGCGCGCGGCATCGTCAGCCATGAAGCTCTTGGCGCTTTTCAGCAATACAAAATAATTTCATAATAATATATTTATCTGGACCTCCTGTCGAAGGCGACCGTAATGTCATAATGTGTAAAAAAAATTTTTTTGATTTATTCCATTAAGTTAAACCACAAAACAGATGATTTTTTTTTCATTGTAATGATGATAATGATAATATTACCAACAACAACGAGAAAAAGAATCATTTATACCATACCGTACCTATTTCGTATAATATGAACAGCTCTTGGTGCACTTTCATAGCAATTGCTTAATAAAGTGTGCATAGCAAAATGTTACCTCAGATTCCTGATATAATGACCTACTGAAATAAACAACTACTGTTATTAAGAACTGATGGTATAAAAAATGATTAATATTAAGAAATACGGAATATATATATAGTATGCAGATGACGTCACTCAGGCCGTTGTTATTGTTTTTACCATCCGCGTTTGTGAGTTGTTCTCACTAAACTGTATTAACCAGACTATAAAAGTTCATGGTTACACAGAGTTTGTGTGTTGGTCCGTCATACTTCCGGATGGCAATGTTGTGAACTCCTTGGCCAAGCGCATTCTATCTATAGATAGTATGCAGATTACGTCACTCAGGCCTTTGTTATTGTTTTTGCCATCCGCGTTTGTGAGTTGTTATAGAATGCGCTTGGCCAAGGAGTTCACAACATTGCCATCCGGAAGTATGACGGACCAACACACAAACTCTGTGTAACCATGAACTTTTATAGTCTGGTTAATACAGTTTAGTGAGAACAACTCACAAACGCGGATGGCAAAAACAATAACAAAGGCCTGAGTGACATCATCTGCATACTATCTATACACACACACACACACACATATATATATATATATATATATAGATAGAATGCGGTTGGCCAAGGAGTTCACAACATTGCCATCCGGAAGTATAACGGACCAACACACAAACTCTGTGTAACCATGAACTTTTATAGTCTGGTTAATACAGATTAGTGAGAACAACTCACAAACGCGGATGGCAAAAACAATAACAAAGGCCTGAGTGACGTCATCTGCATACTATCTATATATATATATATATATATATATATATATATATATATATATATATATATATCATATGTGTGTGTTTGTGTTTGTGTGTGTGTGTGTGAATAAAAATTTAAGAAATACTGATATGAAGAAGTGATGATAAATAGAACTACTAATATTATGAAGAATGAATCAGATCTTGTTTTGTTTTTGTTTTTGTTTTTGTTCTTTTTGTCTTTTGTTGTTGTTGTTTTGTTTTTTTGTTTTTTGGTTTTTTTTTTTGTTTTTTTGTTTTTTTTTTTTTTGTTTGTTTGTTTGTTTTTAAGACAAGAAAGTAAAATTGAATATACCATCCTAACACTGATTGGAATTAAACCCAAACCTTGAAAAATGGAGCGTTAGTCGAGATGTAGTGATAGAATAGAGTAAGGGGGAAGGGGGGGGGGGGTGAGGGGGGAGGGGGTGAGTTCATTGTTTTGTTTTGTTTTATGTTGTTTTTTTTTTTTTCTTCTTGTTTCGTTATGTTTTGTTGGTTTGATCGCTGTTTTTTTTGTTGTTTTTTTTTGTTTTTTTTTTTTTGTTGTGGATTTTTTCTTTGTTGTACATTTTTTTTTCTGGGAGGTTTTGTTGATATTTTTGTATCGTATAGTCTTGTTTTATATTGTTTTGTTCGGGTTTTTTATGGGTTTTTTTTTTCTTTTTTTTTTTATTATTATTATTTGTTTTTGTTTTGCCTTTTCTGGGGGTGGGGGGGGGGGTCTTTTTGTTTCTTTTTTGTTGTTGTTGTTGTTGTTTTGTTTTTTGTTTTTATTTTGTTTTTTTTTTGTTTTTTTTTGTTTTTTTTTTTGGGGGGGGGGTTGTCAAATCAGTCGGCGAGATGTTCTTTATACTTCTGCTGCTCTATAATACATTTGAAGTAAATGTAGTCCTTGACCTATTGAGCTCGATATTAATAAAAAAAATTAAGTAGCCATAGTGACGTGCACTTATTTTCAGGTCTGATAACCAATTTATTATAGGCTCATTGTTATAATCGGAATCTGAAGAAAATAAAAATGACGGACAATAATGTTCATTACAACAATGTTAAACTAGACCTGTAGTTACGTTCGGATGTCAGATCTGCATATATGTACACGTGGAACCATAGCCTTCTGTTTTTATTAAGAAAAGATATGGTGCAATTATGAAAAAAAAAATGGCCCGAATGAATGTGATTTAAAATGTTGTTTATAAATGCATAAGACAAAAATTGCCTTTTTTTTATCAAGAAAGTTGTAAAGGTAAGAAAATGAGTTATAAAAAGAAAAGAAAGAAATAAAGAGAGGAAAAAGAAAAAAGAAGAATGGATCTTGAATGTTGGACGGCACGAACGCGACGGGATAAGAGAAAAGAGAGAGAAAAAAACATCTTTCAAGTTGGCGCGCAAATAAAGTATGCCTGGTTTTATAATGCAAGGAGACGAGAAAACACACGTAAGAAAAAATAATGACATGAAAAAGATGAAATAGCTTGCGAATGCTTCTCAATTTTATGAATATATTAAGTGGAGGATAAATAAATTGATAAGGTACATGTATCATAAATATTACAATGTATAAAACTCACATATCATTATGGCAATGCATGATTTAATATAAGATGTATATTACAAAATATGTAACACAAAAATAAGAACTTGCCATGCATTTTCGAACCCCTCAAAACCTTCCCTCGTTATCTTCTCCTAAACAAAGGAGGTGACACGTAATTTTTTTATTTTTTAAAAATTCATATAATATTACATTTCCCACCGGACAGACAATTGATCCTAACAAAGACAATGATTATCACTTCTACCGTGATAATCTAATCTAGGTGCACACATTATCTGGTATGGTGTGATAACCAAACGCAATTATGGGCCTGAATTAACGTTGTTGGAATGGATAAAAAAAAATTTGTATCGGTTTGAGAGTACAATTTTCATTACAACAATGAGACCATAGCAATTTGGGTTATAAGACCTGTAAATGAGTATACGTTGATTATATTTGTTGAGACCACCCAGGTATAATATAATCGATGATCGCCTCCCCTAATTGCATCATTCATACCTCTCACCTCTTCCCATGCCACAACCTATTGTTGTCACTTGTCACTCGTGAGATTAAAAGCGAGTACTACTGCGACGTAACCTTGACCCAGTAAGAGATTTTAGGTCAGAGTGAGTAAAAAGCAACAGCTGACGAATGAATGAAGACCACAACAAGTGTCTTCCAACCGCATAGCTCCGATTCCAAAACAGCCTCAATCTCGCTCATTCAAAAATTCAAATTTCGTGCTTCGATCGACCCCGTTCCATTGTCCCTTCCCCTGCACTCACGCACAAGGCCATATTCAACACGTGCGTCGTGTATAGAAAGAATGCACGCACAATCCCACCTTAACAATGCAGGTAAATATTTCATTCATGAATCAGAGGAATGCAGCAGTCGACAGCTGACAAGATCGGTGGACAATATCAACAATAATTTCTCTCTTGTCCCACCTTTAGTGTTGCATTTTTGGCGGATAGCCAAGACATGAATTCTATAAAAAATCAAAAACATGCCTTCTTTAAAGATTTGATAAATTCTGTTAAAACTCTTTTTTATTAATGAAAAAATGATTTATAGAAATTAAATTTAAGATTCTTCTTTTGAATGAATATTTTTTTTTTAATGAAAAGAAAAGATATGGTCGCTTTGCCTTAATTTCATTTTCATTATTATTGAGGGGGGGGGGGGAGGAGAATCTTGTTTCCTTTATGTGTGTGTTTCTTGTTTGTTTTGTTTTGTTTACCAACGTTTTTTCTGTCTTTCTTTCTTTTTCTTTTTCTTTTTTTCTTTTTCTTTTTTTTTTTTTTTAAGCTGAGAGGGGGATAGATTCTGCTCTGTCTTCCCCGAATGGGTCGCTTCTTTTTCTAATTGCTGTTCTGTTTTGTTTTTGTTCTTGTATCTATATTTATTGGGAGGCGGGGGTGAGTGGAAGTGGACGATCATAATCTAGAGGAGAAGGATAAAGAGATCGAGGAGGAGGAAGAGGAGAAGGAGGAGGAGGTGGTGGTGGTATAGTGCGAGATTGTTGGGCAGGATAAAGAGAAGGAGGCGGAGGAAAGGGAGATGACAAAGGAGGAGAAGGAAATTTAGGGGAGATGAGTAGGAGACGGAGACTATAAAACAGGATGAGAAAGATAGGATAGAGAGGAGGAGGAGGAGGAGGAGGAGGAGGAGGAGGAGGAGGAGAGAAGAAAGTAGTGCAGAAGAAGAAAAAGATGGAGGAAAATGACATTCCTCTCGCCTGAGATATTGTTCCTCTGACAAACAAGGAGAACGCCATATAATTATATTTATAAAGTTCTCATTCGTAAATATAGATTTATACTATTGAACATTTTTTAATTGTGTATTCATATATTGTTTTCGTTCATATCCTTTTAATCTTACCATTGAACTAACATTTATGTAGAAGATAAGTAAGCGCAGGATATAAATTAATAATAATACTCATAGTAATAACATTTATTGATGTTGCTGTAAACAGAAGAGCAGACCAATCACTTGCACATAATGTTTGCGGAGTAAAATTGGCCAATAATTTATGCTTTAGATTATACATAAATCTGAAAATTGAAACTATGCTTTGAGACGAAATTTGGTTTAGATATTACTTTTGTAAGAAAAAGAAAACTGATTAAATTTAAGAACATTAAATCATTTCAAAGATATTTTTAAGCGACAATTCATTGATATACGGATGAAATAATGGCGATTGTATACTTCTCTCTAGACACTGTTTCAGACACACTTTTTACATCTTTAGGGTGTGATATCTTGATACATATCTTTCTTTAAAATTGGATCTTCCCCCCCCCCCCCTCTCTTAAAAAAAAAGAAACAAATATACAATTTTTAAAACTTGAATGTGGTAGAACTGTAAAAGTGTGCGATAGCATAAAGAGTTTTAACAATGAAAGAGAAATTGTTTTCCTTTATTTTTTAGTTCGTGCAATTAACTTTTTATTGTTGTTTTTCTTTGTTTGGGGGGGGGGGGTTAGTTGGGTTTTTTTTTGGTTTGTTTGTTGCTGTTGTTGTTTTGTTTTTTTTTTTTTTTGCCTTTTTAATAAAAATTATTTCCTTTTATTTTTTTTTTCTTCTGCTAATTTATACACGCTGTATGTTATAATTCCCTTTATACGTGTCATGATATATATCATGTAACTTTATTTTGTTTTGTTATGGTTTGTTTGTCTGTTTTATTTTGTTTTAGTTTTTTTTTCTTTGTATGTTTTATTTTGTTTTTCTTTGGGGGGGGGGCGTGTTCTTTTTTGTTCTTTTCTTTCTTTTTTTTTTTCTTTTTTTTCTTTTTGTTTGGTTTGTTTTTGTTTTTTTTGTTGATTTTATTTTCTTTTTTTTTTTTTTTTTTTTTTTTTTTTTTTTTTGGTATATTTTTCTCCCACATGATTAAATAAGAGTTATATCTTTTTTAAAGGGAAAGGGTGGAAAAAATTAGTTACTAGTAATTTTTTTTCACTATATTTTTCAATTTTTTAAAATCCTTTTTAAAAACTAATATCTGATATGCATTAACCTCATTCTTAATCATTTTAATACTATTAATCCAAGTCATTGGGTCTTAGTCTTATTTGTGTGTGTGTTTTTTTTTTTAAAAAAGAATTATTGTTTAGAAATTGGGACATAGGCTTTCGTACACTTTTGATATCATTATTATCAAACTAGGTCGTTGCCACCATCTACCGTCTCTTACTCAATGGAGTCGTTGATGTCTTTCACCATTTACTCATTTCAAACAAACAAAAATTTAAAAATCTAACAATGTTTTTTTTTCATGAAGTTATTGCTCACGGCAAATCGTTCATATTTTAAAATTCTTAACATTTGTTCATTGTCTAAAGGCTTGGAGTTTCCAGTTCAGTCGGCGCTATTCACGATATCATTATTATATCTTTTTCTTTATTCCTTTCTCAAAGGCGATTAGTATCCAATGGGTATGTGGTCTGGTCCTTCGCGTGTGAGGCACACGAGTCCCCAACAGGTGTGTCCCACTGAGACTCATTTCACAACAAAGGTCATTTCAAAACGACCAATCAAATCGCGTGCGGGAAGATCTTTATCCAATCGGCGTCTAGCGAGCGAGATACGACTGGCAACTGGTGCTCTCCGTGCAACATGTGGCACGTGCGGCGTTTACATGAATCAGCTGTCATTGGATTCTCGCTATTTTATCCCTTTATCGGATGGACAGATGGGTTGAGTGCTCTTGCTGGATGTTGAGTATGATGTAAAAATCCCAATAAGATCATAGGGGTTTTTATTATCGGCCATGAGTTTTCTTTGTCTTTTCAAAGAGTCGGTTAACACGATGTGGTGGGTGTTGTCTTTGTTGCCATGGTTACCACGCCATTTGGTAGGGAGATTGTGGAGTTTTGAAGACGTAACAACTGTTGTGGAGTGTGAATGGACCATAGGGGTTAGTATAATGGCTTTTAGCATTTAATTTATTGCGTGGAATGGACACAAAGAATGACGTTTGGCGCTATATCTGGGACAACGACGTTTAAAGATAAAGTAATGGTCCTTTGTCATCGTTAGTACAGCGGGGGCTGTCGCTTAACGCCATGAATGGAATAAGTTTGATCCCAGCCTATCAATTTATTCAATAATAGTAGAAGGTTTCTGTAGCGTGAAAAGAACAATTGCTACTTGCTATGCTACTCTTTGGATAGGACGTTTTCTATCGCAAATTACTTTTCACCAGATCTTATAGATCTAGCTACCCAATCACTGCTGGGTGGTCGGGGGTGTTTGGGGGGGGGGGGCGCAGAGAAAAATCTCAACTTCACCCGATAGACTAAGTCCCTCCCTTTATGTGTGAAGCGAGTGTTTTACCAACTGAGCTATGGGGATCCCCTCTCTGTTTTCCAAGCAGTAAATAAATGTGATCCACCGTGTCAATCTGTTATTGTGTGGCTATGTGGTCAAGTCCTGGGTTCGAGCCCCGAACGGCTCAATGCTGAGTCTTTGAAAAAAAGACTATTTACTCACATTCTCTCACGGCTTATTTAGAGCCATGCGGAGTTTATCCCGGTTTCTATAGCGTAAAACGGACAATAGAAATTGCTTGCTATCCGTTGGATAGGATGCTAGTCTATCTCAATGCGCTTTCCGCCAGATCTAAGAGACCCAGCAACCCATTCACTGCTGGGTGGACAGGGGGGTCAGAAAAAATCTAAACTTCACCCGGGATCGATCTCGGTTCCTTTGCGTGTGAAGCGAGTACTCTGCCAACTGGTCGTTAACAGCGTTGTCTTTGTCCGAAGAAGAAAAAAAATTAAAGGATGAAGAGGAGGAGCAGGAGGAGGAGGAGGAGGAGGAGGAGGAGGAGGAGGAGGCGAATAATAAAGGTACAAAATACAAGAAAACGTCACTTCCAGCTAATTTTGCTTACATGTAAATTATAAACAAAACAAAAAAGAAAAAAGAAAGAAAGAAATATGGCGGGACTGTATAAATGTAACATTGACAACATCAACAATGAAAATAAATAAATAAATAAAATTTAAAAAAACGGGGAAAAAATCTAAATTATAATAAATGAGATCTATACGGTCTATAAAACGATATTAATGTCAGGATATGCCAGGTGTGGGAAATTGAATTCATAGTCACAAATATGAAAATATAGATTAATTTCTATTTTCTTGCATTGCAAAAAAAAAATAATAATAATAATAATACAAAACTTAAATAAATAAATTATAATAGAAATTTTTTTTTTATTATTTCAAAATCCTCAAAACAACAAACAAACAAACAAACGAAACTTAATTTTTTAAAATTGAAGTTCGTATTTCTTATTATTTCATTTCTAAATTCATTTTTCGGGGCCGATTCGATTCATCCGGCCATAAAACAGTTTTGTGTTGGTGGGCCACGTATATATTGTGGCTGTACATTAAAGACTAGGAAACACTTGGCACTGCTGCTCAGCCAAAGAACGTCACTTTCCAAAAAAAAGCGATATTTTCAAGAGCCAATTATTCATAAGTTGTTATCTGAACGCTGTTCAAAGGAATCAGACACTACAAGTTGGAGTGCATGTTCTATATCAATTATACTATACTAGACCTACTGTCTGGCCCGAAACAACAGGACCGAGGTGTCAATAACGTCAAACCTGCAAATTGAGAGAGTTATATTCTACTTTCTACTCTGCTACAGACATTATTTTTCTCTTGTTTTAGTTTGCTTTGCTTTTGTTTTGTTTTGTTTTTGTTTTTGTTTTTTTTGTTTTTTGTTTTGTTATTTTTTTTGTTGTTTTGTTTTTTTGGGGGATGTTCTTGTTTGTTATTCTTTTTTGTGTGTTTTTACTTTTGTTTGTTTTTTGGGGGTTTTTTTCTTTGTTGTTTTTGTTTTTTGATTGTTTTTTGGGGGGGCGGAGTGTTATTGCGAACTTGTTCACCTCTTCCTCGTTCGTTCATCATTCATTCATTCATTCATTCATTCTTTCATTCATTCATTCATTCATTCATTCATTCATAATGAATTTCACTTTGTTTCCCCGAATAAGCCGTGTGAAATATTATAATCTTAATTTCATACCAAAAAATAATTTCCCTCTTCTATGATAATGACGCTCCGACAACCATCCTTGGTTTCTGCATCCAATGTATGCTGCATTTGAATGTCAACTTCAAATGCATCAATTTTTCTTTCATTTTTTGCTCATGTGTTTCCTTGTTGATAGAGTTATAAATATTGTATATGTATCCGTATTTATCTAATAGCTATGGTAATTGTTGAGTGATAAATAAATATTCTTATTTATTTTTATAAAGCGCATAGAGCTCATATTGCATGAGATGTTGGCTCTAGATAAGTTTATCGTATTAATATTATTACCCAGACTATTATGGGCTAATATAAAATGAGAATGGAAAGGGGGAAAGAAGAAGAAGTAGAAGAAGAAGAAGAAGAAGAAGAAGAAGAAGAAGAAGAAGAAGAAGAAGAAGAAGAAGAAGAAGAAGAAGAAGAAGAAGAAGAAGAAGAAGAATACGGGGAGAAGAAGAAGAAAAAATCAAGTTTCCAGAGCTAAATGAAATAGTATGTAATTTATTGTCCCACCCGTGACCCACTTTTATGTTCAAAGCTGCCAATAATAAACAGTAAAACTCAAGTCGGATTCATCTCAACAAGCTGTTGTTGAAGATATTATTAGACACTCAGTATCTTTCTATTTTTTTAATGGTGTGAGTGAGGAAACCTGGTAGCGACGTAAGATCGTTCATTCATTGCTCTTGGAAAGAGAAACAACATAAAACAACAACAAAAAGCCCCATAACAAAAAACAAAACAAAAAAACAGCCACAGCAATAACAACAGCAACAGCAACAACAGCAGCGCCAGCAGCTGTGACAACCCAACCACTCAACAGGTCTCGTGGGTTCTTTTAAATTTACTCACCACCTTGCTTGGCGCTTGACGTTCGATCGTGCACTGTCACTATGCACAGATAGCGGCGCGGTGAGTTGGCTAGCTCGTGTTTATTTATTATGTTTTTAATCAAAGATGATTAAGGCGGGAGCGAGGGAAGCTTTCTTTATTTTCAATATTAAATTTTAAAAATAAAAAAATTAAGCATGTTTTTATTTGAACATGTGAATAATAGGAGACTTTCCACTTGTACGAGAAAGAAAAAAAAATTAAAAGATTCACATTCTAATTCTCTCCTTATCGAATAGCCGCATTAAAATTTTACGTTTTCATTTCACACGAAGGGTGATTGACCCAGAACCACTATCTCTATCAATTGCTCTTTGTACAGGACTATAATTTGTTCATCCACCGCTAACCAACCCCCCCCCCCCCCCCCCCTCCCCAAACCCAATCCCTTCCCTCGGTCCCCCAACCCCAAAACATCCAGTGGTCTAAAATTACCAAGAAATGCGTGCGACTCATCGGTACAGTGTCTCGTAGTCTTGTCAAACGGTGTTAAGCGTGGTCAGTGGCCGGATGGGTAACAATGGACAGTGATCGTGGAAAATTCGGGTCCCGATGTTGTGTCTTTGAATAATTCATTAAAAACACTTTGTCCCACTCGACTCAAATGTGAATGAATACCTGACTATAGCCAATGACCTATATTGTAAGAATGATAGTGGGTCGTTTTTGTACTGACAGGCGATTGGTACTGTATGAAATGGAGATATGGCAACCTAGGGGATCAAATGAAGCAGTGTGAAGCACACCGAGCATAGGAATCGTGGAAATGCTCTAAACAAATGTTCATATTTAGATGTTCCGGATTCGAGAACATTTTTTATTCAGTCCTGGCCTACGTGTTGTATCCAACTTGTAATATATCTGAAATTACGCACTGTGCACAAAATAACACAATTATATATTCATATCCCAATTATATCAACATTTCATTGCTTCATTGCTTCAACTTCATTGCATTTTTTCTATGATAAAACAAGCAACGAATTCCTAACCAATTTTTTTTAACACTGCAGACAAGGCATTACAAGTAATCGCCATGACACCGGCATCATCCTGAGATTTCAGAATTTATTACGTATACATATTTGTTATAGTGATTGACATAATCAGTCGGATGGTGAAAGGGTTTGAACTGAGATATTGCCAAGTTTAGTTAGGAGGTCAATTTTTATCAAAAATGTGTTCTTGTCATAAATTATTAAATCAACCCTTTTTGTACATCTACGTGAAATATCGAAGCCTAATTTCACTTCTAAACATTTTTATTTACAGCTAGTCAAGTTGAAAAAGTATGAACTTTGAGAAAAGTTTCTGGGTAACTTTCCCATACATCTGACCATAACTTCATGAAAAATCACCCCATTTACTTCAAATAAACATTAAATGCTCTTGTGAGCATATTCTTTCAGAAAATGAAAAAAAAAAGGAAAAAATATGCAAATCCAAAATTTTCACCTTCCGGCTGATTATGTCATGCACTGACGAATTTTTAAAAGATCTTTAGAAATAACACTAGGTTTTGACAAAGAAAAAAAAAGACAAATTAATATGTACTATTTATACAAGATAAGTATAAGTATGAGGTGTTCGAAGTGCGCGTGTATGAATGAGTTTTGTTGGAAAGAAAGAATTTGTCATGCAACGTATCTATTTACTTTGCTATGTCCCAGCGATGGCTCGTACCCGAAAGGTACCGAGTTAGAATACCCGCTGCGCTGTGTGGCCTTGAGTAAGTCACCTCGCCCTAGCACAGCTGGCGGCGCTGAACTGCGGCTGACGTTAGGGTTATTCCAGTCTTTCCTTGAAATAGACCCTGAAGACAAATTTCCCCTCTGGGATGAATAAAGGGAATTTTTGTTTTTAATTTGTTCTAATTTTGATAGAAGAAGCCAAGCACATATAAAATTATGCTATTTCCTTAATTAAATAAATGTTATCTTACATGTTTATAAGCAATGCGCATATCATAATATAATTAAATTATTATAGGATCTCGTCGCCTTGGCATTCCACGAAGGAGTATAGATAATTCATCAAACAAGATATCTGGAATCACCTATGTTGTCCAAGTGGGCAAATTGGGGGTTAATAATCTTGCCTAAGTAAATAAACACGAATATGCGGGGTTCGAGCCCGGGACCTTCCGGGTCACAGTGCAATACCTTAACCACTCGGCCACTTCTCCCCCATATATTATAATATAATATAGGCACAAAATAATTTTTGTCACGGTGACTTGTGTGAAAGTAAATTTTCATGGCGCCACACACAAGACCAGAATATCAATCACGTCAAGTCTTGTTTCTTCATCATCAGCCAAGAAATTAGCTGCCTCGGTTGATTAGGCAGTGTGTGTGTGTGTGTGTGTGTGTGTGTGTGTGTGTGGTATTTTATTGTTGTTGTTTTTTTGGTTTTGGTTTTTTTTTTGTTTTTTTTTTCAATCGTTAGGATTTGTCATTATAAATTTATTTGATAGGTTATCCATCCTTTGAATGCCTAAGTGACGGCATCTTTAAATCATCTTTCGAGTACAATTACAACTCTTTTGAAAACGCTTAGTGCAATATCTCTCCCTCCCTCGCCCCCCCCCCCCCCCCCCCCCCCCCCCCCCCTATTACTCTGAAGGATAACAGATAATGACAACAACAACAACAAAAACCCACAAAAAACTCTTTGTCATTTTGTAACAATTGCGTTGAACGTAACATTAGCATAACATAACGTGTCTGATTTTATCACCCTTCACTTCACAGTCACAGAGACACAAAGATGATCACCAAAACAGATTTTTTTTTTTACAATTATTATTTATATAAAGGGAAACAAAGCAAAAGAGGTATTTTATAACAATTAATATTATCATTAATCTTTTCTTTCACCATCATTTCCCCGACATCCGACATCCGGTGTCTTCAACGGTTAAAACTCTTCCTTGCGCGTGTTAATTGAATACAAATCTTTCAGTAGATTACTCACACTATAGAACTTGACGCTCTTTGCACGACAGTCTATTTCCTGTTTTGGCTTTTCAACTTTTATTTCCAGTCATCAACCACATTCATCGAGGATTTCATTACCGTTTACAATTTTACCAGTCAGTGGCGGATTCAAGTCAGAAATTGCGTGGTGCAAATTATATAACTTGTTGGTCTCGGTTTGAATTAATAAATTAACAAGATCCCTTCCCTCGGATGTTCAGGCACAAACACCTATAAACACAAACACACGTGCAAGCAAACGTGCACAAACAGTCACACCTATAATGTATATATATATAATATATATATATATATATATATATATATATATATAATATATAATATATATATTATATATATATATACATATATATAATATACACACACATATGATATATGGATAAATGTATACATATTTCATATACAAATATCAGATATATATATATATATATATATATATATATATATATATATATATATTTATATATTATACAAATGTGTGTGTGTGTGTGTGTGTGTGTGTGTGTGTTTGCTTTATGCATGTGTGTTCTTTGGTAATGCATATTTGTCTATCTGCTTCCTTACGAAGGTGGCTTTAGCAGAATGGATAAACTACCACTACTACTACTACTACTACTAATACTAGTAGTACTACTACTACTACTATTACTACTACTACTACTACTACTACTACTACTACTACTACTACTACTACTACTACTACTACTACTACTACCACTAATACTACTACTACTACTACTACTACTACTACTACTACTACAACAACAACTACTACTACTACTACTACTACAACAACAACTACTACCACAACCACTAACTGCTCAATAACAGCTCGCACTCTCACAAACACAGTTGAATAGTCAGAGGCGTCGAGGATACAGCGCAAAGATATAAAAGCCAGAGAGAATAAATAATTATGGGTCGGAATGAATTTTTTAAAAAAAACTATGATGGGTGAATGAATGATGGGTGAGTATATGAAAAGATGTCAGAGGCAAAAAGGGGAACACAACAATACTACCCGGCGTGCACCTAACAATTATTATGCTATTCACAATATTCTAGGACAAAGTTTGTTATTTATTTATCTAGGTCAATAAAACGGATCTTACGATAACGTAAAAATCAAGTCATTTAACGTAAAATAGACTACTGGGAATCTTTTCTTCTTGTCATCCCCCTTCAACTCCTCTGTTCCTTCATAATATTCTACACATTATTTATGCGTTGTTTTCTTATTAAATCACTCCCTGCCTCGAATCATAAATGTGAATAATACTTCAGGTTAATTATTAACAACCAATGCTTCTATTTTAAATATTTTTTTAAAGTTGATGATTAATAATTTACATTTGTGACACTTTGAGGTCAGAGAGGGAGAGGTAAGGGGTATAGTTTTTTTCCATAATAAAATAGTATTTTGCCGGAAGACACGAAGAATTATTGTGAGCCAATGGATATGCAATATCTGAAGGAAACCAGAGAAACTGAGTGGCAGATTGGAAGAAGGGTATGTGTGGGGGGGGGGGGGTAGAATGGGAGAGAGAGAGAGGGGGTAGCGGGTGAAGAGAGAGAGAGAGAGAGAGAGAGAGAGAGAGAGAGAGAGAGGGAGGAGAAAAGGGGGGGGGGGTCGAATGAGAGTGGCATGGTTGAAGAGAGCTTTCTTGACCCATTTCACTTTCATTGTGAAAATTATATTATTTTTCAAAATTTCATCTGGACAGTACTCAAACATATGCCATCACTATCACTATTCTGCCGTACTGTGGAAAAACACATTTTAAAAAATTTGGCCTGAAAACTCGTCCTTCAAATATCGATCGATTTAAATGACTCTCATCTTGGCATCTTCGGCGAAGTCCCGTGTTTGAGAGCTTTTGCCAAGATGAGAGTCGATCAATATTTGAAGGACGAGTATTCTGGCCAATTTTTTTAATATGTGTTTTTCCAGAATTTTGTTCATAGGGGATGTCCTCATTCATTTATCATCTGACCATCATCCATCCTTCCTTCTATCTCTCTCTCTCTCTCTCTCTCTCTCTCTCTCTCTCTCTCTCTCTCTCTCTCTCTCTCTCTCTCTCTGTCCATCCATTTATCCATCCATCCAGCTAGCCAGCTATTCGCCCACTCGTCTACCTATCTATCCATCAACATGATCAATTCATTCAAAACGGTCTTAAACTTGTTTTAAACCTGTTTAAATATTGGATTCACCAATCTGATCATTGTTTATCCATTCCCATCCTTTAAATTATCTATATATCCATAAAACAATCCATCCATCAAACTATCCATCAACATACTATCTGTTCATTTGCCCATCCAACAATTCATCCACCCATTCGTCTGTCCATCATCCAAAAACGATCAACCAATACATTCATCTATCAGAGTTGTATAACATTATTAGGACTGCCTATGTAAAATGATATCAATAACTGTAATATGGGGAGAATTGCATTTCGCACCTAATTTATTAGTGAACAAAAATGAATAATATAACAGCTTCGACAAAGTACAAAATGTACCAAACTCGGAACGTTTCGGGCTCAAAACCCTTCTTCAGTCAATAACAAAACAATAAAAACAGTAATATATCACTTAAAATCAAGAGCCAGTCGTGCAAGTTATGTCACTGTCCTCCGTCTGGACTTTGAGTCGAGTCGCGGGGCAAAAGCATTTTACTCCCATTTTTATGTTACTCGACTCGGGTGTATAAATAAAATGAAGTCATTGGTTATAGGCAACGATGGATAAAGGACAGAAATCACAAAAAGGACACCTCTTAAACAGCTTATAATCGGCAAAGATATATATTTTGTTCCATAATAGTATAGCTTCTTGTGGATAGAAACGAAGAATTGTGAGGCGCTCTCAATATTGTGAAACCGTGGATATGTGCAATATATCTATGGCGTACCTCATGAAGGAAACCAGACAAAAGATTAATTGAGTTGTGTCCCTTTGACTATCACACCTTGAGTGTTTGATTTTATTCTATTTTTATTGCGTTGTCCTGTCGTAGACTTATTTTCTTCTATCTATCTATCTGTCTATCTATCTATCTATCTATCTATCTATCTATCTATCTATCTATCTATCCATCTATCTATCTATCTATCTATCTATCTATCTATCTATCTATCTTATCTATCATTATCTATCTATCTATCTATCTATCTATCTATCTATCTATCTATCATCTATCTCTTCATTATCTATCTTCTTCTTCTTCTGCTCTCTCTCTCTCTCTCGCTTCTCTCTCTCTTCTTTCTTTCTCTCTCTCTCTCTCTCTCTCTCTCTCTATGTATATATATATATATATATATATATATATATATGTGTGTGTGTGTGTGTGTGTGTGTGTGTGTGTATGTGTGTGTATTTATCCCCATATCTATCTATTTACATGTCTATCTACATATCCATATATCTATCTATCTATTTACATGTCTATATATCTATCCATATATCTATCCATATATCTATCTATCTATCTATCTATCTATCTATCCATATATCTATCTATCTATCTATCTATCTATCTATCTATCTATCTATCTACTTGTCTAGCTGTCTATTTATCTATCTACGGTATCTTTCATTTTAAAAAATAAATAAATAATAAAATTCCTTTTACTCATCCCTTTGGGGAAATTTGTCTCTAGAGTCTATTCCAAGGGAAGACTGGAATAACCCAGGCGTCAGCCGCAGTGCAGCGCCGCAAATTGAGCTAGGGCGAGGTGACTTGCTCAGGGTCACACAGCGCAGCGGCGGATGAACAAACTCAGTACCTTTCAGGCAAGAAACAAAGACCTTACCGCTGAGCTACGCTGCCCGCTAATAATGCGATGCATTCTCATTCATTCATTTATGTCATTCAATTAGTACACAATCCGACATGGATAGTGGCTAAAAAGTATAAGAACCATATCGTGCTGGTTATTCTGAGGTCTATGAATAATATGTACCCATCCCTTCAAAGGAAATGCCAGGTTTTATACTTTTTAACAAGTTAGGATCATTTCAATCACTCGATATATATATATGTATATATATATATATTGATGGTCGAGTTTTCTGTCCAAAATTTAAAAATAAGTTTGTTTGGTGGGTTTTTTTTTTATTCAAGGTAACTCAGAGATATGTATCTCCAGCTCAGACTTCTTTGATTTTAACGTATTGACAAGTTGGGGTTGGGGGTGGGGGGGGGGGGGGGGGGGGGGGTATCTGAATCGATCAATAGTTGGTGTATAAATTAACTGCTCAAAGTGAAAAACAAAAGTATTTTGTCAATGGGCAATAGACTATCGTATTTTATAATTAAAAACAACCTTTTTTTTTAATTGCCAGAAAAAAAACAATATAATCCATGAAGTCGGTGTGAGGATTGTTGACAAGATTAGGGTCATTTTCAGCGATCTGGGGCGAGATTTCTGACCATCTTTTTTTTTTTTATGTGTTAGTTTTTTGGGTGTTGTTGTTGTTTTGGTTTTGTTTTTTTTGTTGGTTTTTTTTTTTGGGGGGGGGGGGGGGGGGGGGGGGGGGGGTTGGGGTTTTGGGTTTTTTAAAAATTCAGATTGCCCCAGTAGTGACGTAGTGACGCTCTTTTATTTTAGTAATTCCAGGGGGAGACACAAAAGCTTCCCAAAGAGCTGTGAGCACTTTCAGTGGGCATTGCGCTCTACAGATGCTTAAGTTTGTTTGTATTGTTTTGTTGTGTTTTTAAAGTGCATTGAGCATTGGGCAATGTTGAAAATGCGTATATATATATATATATATATATATATATATATATATATATAATATATTATATATGTGTGTGTGTGTGTGTGTGTGTGTGTGTGTAATTTATCATCATTATTAGGTGTTGTGTTTGTATCTGCAAGTTCTACTCTTGCGCAATGACAGTGGCCGGTCAAGTAGGCGTCTGTTATAGATTCAACACAAGACTGTCTTGTCGTCGTGTTTGTTTATTTTATATTAATGGACGGTATGGCACTTGCAACACAATTTATTAGTTTATGCATTTCAGCGCCAGTAAAAAGAAATAATGAGATAGTCTAATGATGATGGAAATTCTACTGTTTGGTTCAAGGAGCTGAAATAGATTTGAGCGATCTATCAATGTGTTTGGTTTTACACTAGATAATAATAGTAATAGTCCCTTCCATACATAAGCACAGGATCCCTCTAAGTCTAAGAGGAGCACACAGTCACACACACACACACACACACACACACACACACACACACACATTGATACTTTGTTTTTACGTTTCTACGGGTTTTACGACACTTTTAAGTCGTTTCAGCGCCAGTAATAAAAAAAGGAAAAAAGATACATATCAACAATTAAAAGCAGCCGAGGAAAAGATAAGACAAAGGAGACTGGTTGAAATGTAGAACATAGGTTGATTCCAGGAGCAAACTTTGTGCTTAATCTGAGGTCACATAAAATTCGCATCTAGACACATACAAGCACAGGACTCCACTGAGAGGGCCCCACTAAAATGCTTACAAAATATATTTTAGAGAAAAAAAAGTTAAATAGCATGACAACAGATAATTTACAGGAAAAGAATATTATCTCTCAGTTAAGGAACAAAATTGTAATTGGCTGCTTCCCTTTTGGGATGAAAAGATGCCATTCACAAGGAATTACAACATCAAACAATTTTATTTCAGGACAGAAGCAGAGAGTAAGTTAAAAAATAAAAATAAAAGAAATCAGACAACTGGAGATAGAAATAGAGGACATAGAGAATCGAGAACGTTCTCTGGTAAGAGTGACCTCCCCGACCCACAATGGGAGGTTCAAAGACCCCAGCCCTTGAGGAATGAATGTCTTGTATATACGTAATTTATAATATTACGATAACTTAAAAGCACATGTGACACTTCAAGGTTATTCCAGCACCCCTAGAAAGTACGGTAGCCTTTCAGAGCCATAGGCCCATGGATCCGGAGTTTTTCCCGGTTTCTATAGCGTGAAACGAGCAATAGCAATTGCTTGCTTTTCTTTTGGAAATGACGCTATATTATATCGCAAAGTACTTTCCGCAAGATCCAACAGACCCAGCTACCCAAACTCCGTTGGGTGTACAGAGGGGTCAAAAAAAATCTCGACTGCACCCTGGATCGATCTCGGTCCCTTTGAATTTTGTGAAGCGAGTGCTCTACCAACTGAGCTATCGGGAGCCCCACCACTAAAAAGAGAAGCTGATAATGACGGGACAGCTTGAAAGAATTGTGGCCGATTTCAGTATCGAAGATGCTCCTTGAATCAACCACTACAAGCAAGATGGATTTCAGAAAAGGGAGAAATTCTGTGTCAAGAATGCTGTGTGGTACAGCGCCAGAAAAAAATGGGAAACTCTTGAAAGGCAGGAATTAAAACTTCAGCTTGTACCTTACGGGAAGGCATATATGGCCTCGTCAAACTGGGTATTTTTCTGGCACTGACCCAAACAGACAATCCTTGATGACAGCCAATTTAGCCTATAATTTCCCTTTGATAAATAAATGAACTAAAACGTAAAACTGATGTATAATTTCATAATAAAATATTCGTATTTATTATGTCAACGTTGCATTGTCATTATATCATTGAATTGCATAGATGAATTTTAATAACATATAACTATGTATAACAAGAGTGGATCAAGAAATCACAATTTTAGTTGCCGTTTGGAAATCAATCAGTCTCTCTCTCTCTCTCTCTCTCTCTCTCTCTCTCTCTCTCTCTCTCTCTCTCTCTCTCTCTCTCTCTCTCTCTCTCTCTCTCTCTCTCTCTCTCTCTCTCTCTCTCTCTCTCTTTCTCATGCCAACACAAACACACACGCATATCATCACATACACAACCGTATTCAGCATAATATATCAGATCATAATATCACACAATATCTTTTGATTGGCAGTATTTATAAATCATAAAAGTGTTCCATATCATTTACTATCATCATCTTCGAGATAACAAATTTGTATGTGTATATTAATATTGTATATATTGGGTATAGGAGTAAAATAAACGTGTTACTCTTTATACCATGTTGGTCCCGTTCATCAGTAAATAAACGACATAAAAAATGAAAACAACATTGATTTCATTTAGCACTTGAAGGTGATTTTTAAAAATGAAAACAAGGAATGTAATAATTCGCTTTGTTGTGAAATGAAAAAAATTATTCAAATAAAAATTTCTAGGACAATCTGAAATTTTGTCAGAGTGGAATCATTGGTTAAATTTTAATGGATAATTAACAATAATGGAATTGTAGTTTATCAGGTTTTTAATAAAATCCGTACAGGAATGCTCTGCTACTTAACGTTGCAAGCTATTAATCTTTATAAAATTTGAACATTCTCAGTTATCTGACCTTTAATTTCAGTTAACGAAAGAGACTACAGTAAGTAAATTGGTCACAGTAGTATCAAATTATAATTATAAATGGTTTCAGTCTTCCATTTCATATAAAATATTTTCAGTTATCCGACCTTTAATTCTAATTAACGAGAGTGGATACAGTACGTAAATTGGTCACGTCACAGTCTCAAATTAAAAATGTTCCATTCCTCCATTCCATATAAAATATATTTTCGTTGTCTTTGCTTCACGGTGGTACAGCCTTCTCATAACAAGTGTTCATCAAATAACATTAAGTGGTTACCAAGGACGCCACAATCGTTCTTCACCAACAGATGAGGCAGGAGACGGCGTGTTGTGCTGACGAATACAATGACGCTCTTCCTCCATCATTGACCAGTATTTGCCATCGGTAAAATCGGCACATTTTCTGGAATTGACAATGACAGAAGTGGTATTGGGGGCAAAGGCAATATTATTGTTCGCGTCTTTCAGGGCAAGGTTTTCACCGAGCATGGATGATGGTTTGGCGTAATACGACGATGATGATGATTTTTGATCTGCAATTTTGTGACAGTCGGTAGGGAAGAGAAAACGACGTTGCTGTTCTGATTTGTGGTGTTGATGGTAGGCTGAGAATGGTGGGGATTGAGATAAGTTGAGTGGAGAGCTGTTTTCAGACTCTGATGAAGATCCTGCTGATGATGGTGGGGTGAGAGTGTTTTTGACTAGTCTCGAACTGGAATATTTGTCTGCTGAAGATTTGTTGAGTTCTTGCTGAGAAAAGAAGTTGAGTTGTTTTTGTGCTCTGGCTTTGGGATGACCTGGATAGAGGGAAGAGGGAGGGGTGTTGGAGACTCGTTGTTGGGGTTGGGGTGGGGACGGAGCTAGGGAAGAGGAGGAAACGATGTCGTTGACTTGGTCGGGGAGGGAGGAGGAGGAAGAGGATTTTGAGGACTGGGAAGACATGGATGAGGAGATGGATGAAAAATTATTTCTGGATTCTCTAAGTTCGATGTGTTTTGGCTGATGTTGCTGATGTTGAGATTCTTTCTGGATGATGACTGGAGAAACAATTGGAGGTATTTGGATGTGAAGGGGTTGTGCATATTGGATGTAGGCAGGGTTGTTTGGCGTAGATTGCTGGGTGGGGACTGATTTGTTGGTGCTCTGTGCTGCGGGATTTAATCCAAGGACAGTTTGTGCAGAGGGAGCAGGTTGGGCGTTTTGAAGAGGATTGCTGACGATCTGGATTATCTGACCATTGGGAAGCTGGGTGGTTGTGGTGGTAGAGTTACCGGCTGCTGCTGCGGCAGCGGCAAGAATAGCTGCGGCATTGGCTGGAGGGGCTTGAGCTACAGGTGCTGTGACGGGCAAGGGAGCAATTTTGGACTGGTTGTGGTTATGGCTGTTGTGACTGTTAACATTGCTGACGAGTTGAAGACAGCCGGCGAGGTGAGAGACAACTTTGGTTTTGGTTTCTTGGTTGAGACCTTGGGACTGGTCCAGGTACCTTATGACCTCATTTGCGCATTCTACAAATCCGGCGCGATATTTGCCGTTCACCAGGGTATCTGCTGGGACATTGGTGGCGGATTGAACAGACATATGGTGATGCTGCTGCTGCTGTAATTGCTGTTGTTGCTGAGCCTGGAGACCACGAAGGTGTTTGACAGTCAGTTCCAAAATGTCAGCTTTCTCCAGCTTGCTGAACTGAGAGCTCTGTGAATAGATAGATGAGAATAGCTAGATATAATAATAATAATAATAATAATAATAATAATAATAATAAAAATAATAATATTAATAATGATAATAAAGAGAAGGATGATGATTATGATGATGATGATGATGATGATGATGATGATGATGATGATGATGATGATGATGATGAGCGACGACAAAAAGAAACCAACAAGTGGAGTTCTGTATTATTACAAAATATTTCAAGTTACCAACAAGGGTTGGATGAATTACAAAAGTAGGAGAGAGAGAGAGGGAGAGAGAGAGAGAGAGAGAGAGAGAGAGAGAGAGAGAGAGAGAGACATCACAGACTAATAATACTTACATCTTTCTTTGAACTGTGAATGACCAGGGACTTGAGCTGTGAGAGACTATCATTGATTCTCGCCCTTCGTCTTTTCTCCATCAAAGGTTTGTTGGTCTGAGGATGAAAAATAGTGAATGGATGTTGATATCGTCTGCAAACTATATATCAACTGATACAACATACCTCTAGTTTAAAAAAATGAAGGGGGTGGGGGGATTTCTTTTTGACAAAGTGAACTTACTTGAACTAGCTAGACAAAACAATAATTAGATTGCTATTTGTTAATTAACTCAATAAATAGAATCAGTCATGACGATAACAATAACAATAACAAATAATAATAATAACAATTTTGATAAATAAAAAAACATAATAATCATAATAATAATAATGATGGTGATGATGATAATGATAATAGACGAATAATAATAATAATAATAATAATAATAATAATAATAATAATAATAATAATAATAATAATAATAATAATAATAATAATTAAAATATCGTTTTGCTATTTGAATGAGGATTAGGCCTATTCATTGTCAAAGATTAAAATCGTCACAATAGAAGGTGAATAATTGGGACATAATATCCGAAAGCAAGAATTAGCGTTTTTACGAAGATGCAACAAATCCATAGAAACTGTGTACCAGTTCTTTAAAAATAAAAATCCTCACCTTTCTTAGAGAAACACCTCTGTTGGGTGTTGATGTGAGTGTAGAATTAACCATTGTCATAGTATGTGATTGTCACCAAAATTGCAATAAA